>NC_079505.1:36121101-36472894 GCF_030052815.1 Hevea brasiliensis
GATAAAGAGATTAACAACAAAAGAGAAAAAGAAAGAAGAAGTTTGAAATTGGAAAAATTCTGCATTCAAGGTTAGTAGTTAAACATCCAAATTAAAGTTTAATTATTATATTTACAGTGTAAGGAACAAACATTTAATTTAATATGAAAACAAAATACTTTGTTGAGGGGACTATATAGAATTTTTGGCCAACTAGGGTTTTGGTTGGATAAAGTATGAATTTGTTTGATCTAAACATATTTAGGAAAGCTTAATTGAGTTAAGGAAGCATGTTTATGGAGTGTTTAATTAGCTAATTTCAAAAAATGGCATGAACTAGGGTTTTGGCATTTAGGGTTTTGGAAGGAAAAAATGTGAGAAATTGGTCAAATGGTGTGTTGACCTTATTTGAGAGATAAAATGGTCATTGTGACCAATTGAGATGTGTTGGAAGTATTAGAAGTGAGTTTAAATTCGGATTGAAAATATGGCCATCACTGACAGTGAGGACCCGAGTCCCTTTGAGGACCAAAACTGAAATTACAAGTCAATTGGTGGTAGAGCCAATTGAGAATGAAAATAGACACAAAATGAAACATTTTCATTTAGGAATCATGCAAAAAGTGACCAAAACCCTAGTGAACAAATTGACCAAATCGGACTTAGGCAATGCGACTGTACAAAAAGGACAAAATGAACACTATTTGTTCATTTGGCCATAACAAGACTGGCAGTCTAAATGACCTGAAATTTTACCAGTGGAAAGCTGAGATATAGACCTAAAACTTTCATAAAGAACACAAACCTAAATTATGCCCATAACCCGAGTCATTTAGCCACCCAAAATTTGTGACCTAAAGCTACTGAACCGGTTTGGTGCTTTAGAAATCTGAGTTAAAGTCCAATCCAGCAATGACATGATTCAAATGGCTATAACTTGAACTACAAGGCGCCAATTGGAGTGATTCAAAAGGAGAATAAAGTTAAGACAATAGGAACATTTTCTGAAGACAATTTTGCCAAATTATAACAACAAAATGACAAATGGAAGCAGTGCAACATAAGATACCAAAGCGAGAATTTACAAATTTACCTAAAGACTTAAGTTTGAAAACAACCAAAACCAACAAAATTGGTGACAAAAATGTGGTATGTGAGTATAGTTGGAATTCCCATACCTATTAAGCCTTAGAAAGTCAACAAATTGACTTGAATAGTATAAATAAATAAGTAACTAAAATATAAAATTTAAAGAGCGCCAAGTTTAGCATATTAAAGCTAGAGTATAAGTGAATTTGAATTTATTTTTGGATTTATACTAAGTTATGAAACAACACTGTGAAACTATGTGTTTTAGTGGAAGAACACCAGGAAAGAACAGGGATCAGTCAAGGCCAAGAGGTGGCTCAGTATAAGGTTTATGACATAGAATTTACAGAAATTTTCTTTTGCACATTGTTTTGAATGAATTGAAATATTGAATTGTGACATCATTGTATTGAAATATTTATTATGCTTTGTTTCAAATTATTGAAAGTTGCTTGTATATATTTGAAATAACATTAAATATTTAGTAAATTGTTAAGATAAGTTTTGAAACCACAGTGTCATGACCATATATTTGAACACCTTACTAGCATGACTAGTGGGGGAAAGTAGTTTCGAATTTTGATTCCTTCTCTAGCTGAAGTGTTGCCAGTAGAAGAAGAAAAAGAATGGGTTCCCATATATTTGAGCTAGCTAGCCTTGTGATGTGACTTATCCTTAGCCTCTGGCTATTGAGATTATATTTGTTTAAAATGGCATGATATAACTGTGTGTTTTTATGTAAATGGTTTTGAGACTTTTGAAATAAAATTGTTTGAACAAAAATATTGTAAATCATATTTTGTATTGATATCGCATGTTCAGTTTAATTTTTGAATAAATATGTTTTAAATTCCGCATAAAGATTATTTTAGTATGTTGTGCACCACTGAGTCCTAGTACTCAGCGATAGCTATTATTCTTACAGATATAGAGACTAGAAGAGCAGCAGAGTGAGTTGCTGAGGACAGAGGAGCTACCTACTCTGAAGTCGATCGGGCATATTTTATACCCTGACTGTAAAAATTTATTTTGATGTATGTAATGTATGTAAAGGTATGGATATGTAAAACTGGTCTTGAGCAGTTTGTATAAAGTTTGTAATAAATTTTAGTTTGAATTTCTCTTAATGTAAATTTTGTAATGATGTATATGAATTATTTTATCTTTAATGAAATATGAATGGAAGTATTTTGTTTTAAATTGAATGAAATTGATTAATGGTATTTTTATGGTTGTTGAATATTGGAAATTTTGGATTTGAATTTTTGGAAGTTGATAAATGATGTTGAAATTGATTGGGATGATTGTGAATTTGAAGAAGTGGTTGAGATAAATAATTGGAAGTACTTTTTACAGGTATTTGAAGAACTATTTTCTCAAAATACAGACGGCACTTTGTCGAAATTTCTATAAAATTTGTGGAAAAATAAATGGGACAAAAATTTTACTAGTTTTAAAACTTTGAATAAATGATTTTAATATCTATTAGAAAATGCTCACCACTTATAAAAAGTAAGAAAATTGTTTTAAAATCCCTTGTAGGGTACTTAATGAGTTATCGGTTATAACACCCCTATGTTCGGTGATACGTTCTATTGTTAGGTGACTAGTGTAGGTTGGACTGACTAGGATGCCTAGAAATACATTTAATTGTTAGTGAAGAGACATAAAATAATAAAATACAAGAAAAGAAAATACAAGAAAAGCAAAGAAAAAATAATAGCAATGAAATGAAACTAAGTTAAACGAGCAAGCACCGCAGTGATGGGTGATCGCACGGGGAAGTTACGGCGCAGGTAATAGTCGACCCCAAGACTGCAGGGAACCCTCGGAATTTAGTTTCAAGACATAATTAAAGACTTATTAAAGTATAAATTTTATTAGAAATATTAAAGAAAAATTAATTAATTAGTCAAAGAAAAAGCAGAAATCGAGAAAGCGATAAAACTTGGTGTTACCGAAAAGTCGGGAATGCAACACGAATAAGGGCATTGTGGTCAATTGACACGCTGAGTTATCTTTTGACCTTAATGTCCATAAAAAATGAGTGATAGCACACTTTGAAAATATCATAAAAATTAAAATTGTGGTACATTATAATAATAGTGCAAGAAATGGGATATAATGTGAATAATTAAAACTTAAACACATAATATTGTTTAATTAAAATATAGTGGAGCACTAAGGGATATTTAAACTCATTAAGGGACATGTGTATGTCCACTAAGCAATTCAGTTTCTGCTTCATCTTCTTCACGCGAATTGAGGTCCCAAATTCCTCCATAGCCGAAACCTTTAAAAGCTCCACAGTCTTCACCATTTTCAACTTAAACCCCAAAGCTTGATTTATTAACTTTGCTCCCCACATCACAAGGAAGAGTTAGATAGCAATTTTAAGAAGTTTAGTGAAGTTTTGGTCAAGGTTTAAAAGTGGTAAGTATGTATTTTCAATTCTTGTTTCATTAAACCTTGAGTGGATGTTGTGGTGAGTTGTTTTGTGAAAGAAGTTTTGAAGTTTGATGATTTAATGGTGATACACCATTTCGGCAGCCATGGGAATTCAGTATATTTAGCTTGTTTTCACTTTTAAATGGTTGTTTATGATGTTGATGTAAGTGTTTATGTGTGTAGGAATGATTTAGACAATGTATACTAAGTGTATGTGTAATGGTGCAATTGGTTTTGGAAGCTTGAAAGCAATTTGAAGGAGATGTGTTCAATGAGGTAATTTGACAACTTTAAAGTGTGGTTAGAAATGTGTAGTTTTAGGGAATGGTTTGTTGAATTATGATGCTTATGGTGGCAGCATGTATATGTGTATAATAGATTGGAATTGGATATGTAAATGGGGTATGTTCATGTGGTTAAATTGTGTACATGGACTTTGGAAAATTCTAAGTTATAATGTGTATGTTGAGAATGGTTACAAGCTGTCCAAAATGACCAAAATGTGATGTAATGTGTGCTAATGGTATGGTACCAAATCAGAATTGGCATGAAAGGTTAACTTGGTAAGTATAGAATGTATAATTAGTAAGTGATGAACAATGTGTAATAGGGCAGTGTACATTTTAGCTTAGAACCTTAAGTGTGTGAATCCAATTGGTATAAGACCAATTGGAGGTGAAACTAGGCACAAAATGTGCCAACTTTCATGAAGGAAGCTTACCTAAATTTTGCCTAGAAGGTAACTTGAAAAATGACCAAATCCGGATTAGTGACTTGAAAGCCAGAAAATTGACCATTTAGACAGTAGTTAGTATTTTGACCATAACTTACTCAAAACAGATCCAATTGATCTAAAATTTTTACCATGAATAGTTTAGACATAGATCCACAATTCTTATGAAGACACCAAAGCCCAAACATGGCCAAAACCAAGCCAAATATCTTGCACAAGTTCAGGTACCAAAACTGGCCAAACCAAAAGTGACCTAAAAATGACCTAAGCCTACCATTTTAGTGCATTTTGTCCAGCATTGGTAAATTGATCATATCTTGGTCTACACAACTCAGAATGAGCTGAAATTTTGCCCTGCGTGCAATAAGACATAGACCTACAAGTTTGTAGTTTAGACTGAAACCCGAAAACCGAGGAAACTAGGTCGTCCGGCTAGGTCAAAATAGTACACCGAAATCCGGTTAATTGCAATAAAATGCAATACACTTGAAAATGAATTTGGTATCATATACCAACACTAAAGGGCTCTAAAATGTGACATATTGGTAACATTGGAATTAACTCACTTAGAGTGCATTAAAGGTCAACATTATAAGTTGACTAATGAAATGAATTGAAGGGAATAATACTAAGAAAATTTAGATATTGGATTTTATGGTTGGAAACAAATTCATTGAGTACTGAAACACTTTAAATTGTGTGTTTCAGTTGATAAGGATATTGAGAAGCATAAAGAACATTGAGTCAAGGCCTAGGAGAGACTCAAATCACGTTTGTGCACAACTAGTTTTTAACTAATTTTGTTCTGAATATTTCATATGATTAAATGAAATATTTTTCTTATGTATTATATTTAACAAGCATTGGATTTAATTCAATGATTATTGAAATTATTATAGTATGTATGAATTTAGCTTTGTGAAATGGTATTTTCACAAGTATTAAGCATTGTTGTGAATTGAATAAATTATGTTTTGGAAAATTGAGATAGAACATGTTTTGAATTGTGATGGGCAATTTGTATGGAAAAATGCAAATTTATGATTTGAATTGTGATGAGCATAAAAATTATTGGATATTGGAATTAACTTTGAATCGAATTGTATTGTGATTTATGCTCACTAAAAGGATTGTGATATTGTTTTATTTCTTACTATAGATGCTTGACTAGGTTATTACCTGTCTCTCTCATTTATTGAGAAGACAATGGAGTTAGTTGTATTTTGATTACCATGGTACGTGCAGGCTTAGATTCTCCTCTTATTAGAGGTTAGATCTAAGTTTTTTATGTTATGGCCCTTTCGGAAGATTCATTATTATGGTGTATACTGTGCACAATGATTCGACCTCCTCGACCATAGGGAGTTAGAATAACCCGAAGATGGCCCTTTCGGATTAGTCTTGCATAGTTAGTGAGATAAAGAATAGTTTTGAATAGTAAAGAATGGTTTTGAATAGTAAAGAATTGTGATTTCAATTATGATTTATGTATAATTGATTTTGTTGGAATTACCTTAAATGTTTAGTTGTGCTTTGATAAATTGAATTTCGTGATCAAAGTCATTTCATACAAATGATTTATGTTATTGGTAATGAATAATTTGATTTTGGAATTTGATGAGCATCATGATTTCCAAATTATTTGCTGTAATTTTTCTAAGGTATATTGAACTATGTTTTAAGTTATAGTTATGCACTCTTGAATTCACCACTCGAGGATAGCTTTGTATCTTTGTCGCGGTGAAAAGAGCGTAGAGCAATTGAGCAAGCTTATTTGAAGAAACATTCAGATCAGCTCCAGGTATACCCATGTACACAGGTTTTGATGTATGCATGTAATAATATGTATGTAAATTATTTGAGTAGTTGTATAAAAACTCTTGTAAAATATTTTTGTATGTAATTAAATGTAACTTATTGTAAATGTAAATTTGAGATTTCATTTACCTGAATAGTTTTGTAATATTAATTTTGAGTTTTGTAATCAATGAAATGTTTCTTTTATGATGAGGTTGGTTTGAGAATAAATTGATTTGATTATTGAGATTGAATTGTGAGATGAAATGAAGTTTATTGGAGTTGTATTTGAGAAATCATATTGGAAGTGTGTTTCTTTTGCAGGTTTGAAAACTATTTTCTTAAAATACAGCCGGCACTTTGCCAAAAATTTGAAAAATTTTATAACACCAGATTTTAATCGATGATTTAAATTTCACGAAAATTATTTTAAAATCCATTGTAGTATATCTAATGGGTTATCGGTAGGTGAAGTACGGTAATTCATTAGGTATACTACGGGATCATGTTACATCTTACGGGGGAGTAGGATGTGACATGTTTTGTGGTATCAGAGCAATGATTTTAAAGTAAATTTCGAATTGTGAATTTGAAATCTTTTTGTCGGTAACTACAATTGCTCAAATTTTTGATGCATATAGTACATTTACATCATAAAAATGAACTAATGGAGAGGAATCTCCTTGTGTTGGTTGTACAGGAATAGAAAATCTTGTGAAAAGATATGGAAGAGAAGAATGAGACAATAGAATAGTCCGTGATGGCAGAAGTACAAGTTAAGGCCCCAGCCCCACAAAGTGTCGAAGGCCTGACTGTACCAGTTTTACCGGTACAAATTACAGCACAAATGGTCCAGCAAATGGCCACTTTCTTTCAACAAATGGCCAATACTCTGTCAGCTCAAGCTCAAGCACAAACCCAATCGCCACAAGGTCAGTGTGAAATAGAGAAGAGGGAGAAACCTATGGGTCAGAGCTCGAACAATAATTTGGGGAAGAGAAAAGAATTTGAGGAACTCCGAGCTCAGGGATATGATAGAGGCGGATCATCAGGGCAGAGAACACCATGATCTAGTCGTCGAACAACCAGAAGTTCCTATTCTGCCCGTTTCTGCCATGTTTGTGGTAAGCTACATGGAGGTATTTGTCGTAAGGCCACTGGAGCCTGCTACAATTGTGAAAAACTTGGACACTTTGTTAGAAATTGTACTAGAGTACTGTAACACCCCTATGTTCGGTAGTGCGTTCTACTGTTTGGTGACGATTATGCATGCGAGCGATTAGGATGCCTAGAACTACATTTAAATGTTAGTAGGGAGACATAAAATAATGAAATACGAGAAAGGAAAATATAAGAAAAACAAAGGAAAAGTAATAGCAATGAAATGTATCCAAGTTAAGCAATGAAAACCATAGCGATGGGTGACCGCGATAAGTTGCGGCGTGGATCGTTGACTAACCTGAATCATGGAAAACCTTGGAAAATATTTTTAAGAATTAAATAAACATCTATTGAAGTATAAATGAAATTAGAAATGTCAAAGAAAAATTAAGTAATTAGTACAAAAAAAAAAAATGAGAAATCGAGAAAACGACAAAACTCGGTATTACCGAAAAATCGAGAATGTAACCCGAATAAGGGCATTGTGGTCAATTAACACCCAGAGTTTCCTTTTAACCTAAATGTCCACTAAAAATAAGTGACAATAAAGTTAGAAAACCCCATGAAAAAAATGAAATTTAAATGAAAAATAAATGAGGAAACTTTTGGGGTAAGATTTTGAATAATGAAAAGTTTAACATTAATTTATCCTTAAGCTAAGTTAGTAGACCATTATTCCTCATATAATATCATAAGTGGATAGAAATATCCACTAACTTTCTGCATTCATCATCTTTTCCACTTAATTTTTGTTTGGCCAAACCAAATTTTCTTCCAAGGTCCATCCATGGCCACCCATTCATGCAAGCTCCATCCACCATCATCAAGCCATTAGTTCTTCTAGGTTTCTTCACTAAAGTTGTTCTATACAGTTTGAGGAACATTTTGGGAGCAAGAAAGGAGAGTTTTGGTGGAGTTTTGAAGAAGTCCAAAAGAGGTAAATGTGTATTTTGCAATCTTGCTTCCTTAAACTTTGAGTGGATGTTGTGGGTAGTTAATTTATGGAAGAATTTTTGAAGTTTGATGTTTTAATGGAGATGTACATTTTGGCAGCCATGGAAATTCAGTATATGTAGCTTGTTTTTACTTGTTTATGGTTGTTTAAGATGTTATTATTGATGGCATGGATATGTGTATAATGGTTTGGAATTGGGTATGTAAATGGGGTATGTTCATGTGGTTAAATGATGTAAATGGACTTTGGAAAATTCTGTATTATAGTGTGCATATTGAGAATAGTTACAAGCTATCCAAAATGACCAAAAATGTGTTGTTAAAGGTGTTAATGGTAAGGTACAAATCAGAATTGGCATGAAGGAAGTAGTTTGATAAGTGTATGAGAAGTGTGTAGTAGGGCAGTGTGTGTTTTGGCTTAGAACCTTAAGTGTGTGACTCCAATTGGTATGAGACCAATTGGAGGTGAAACTAGGCAAAAAATGTGCCAACTTTCATGAGGGAAGCTTACCAAAATTCTGCCTAGAAGGTGAGTTGAAAAATGACCAAATCCGGATTAGTGACTTAAAAGCCTGAAAATTGACCATTTGAGCAGTAGTTAGTGTTTTTGCCATAACTTACTCAAACACAGGTCCAAATGACCTGAAATTTTTACCATGAATAGATTAGACATATATCTACAATTCTTATGAAGACACCAAAGCCCAAAAATGGCCAGAACCAAGTCAAATAGCTTGCACAAGTTCAAGTACCAAAACTGGCCGAACCAAAAGTGACCTAAAAATGACCTAAGCCTACCATTTTAGTGCATTCTATCTAGCATTGGTAAATTGACCATAACTTGGTCTACACAACTCAGAATGACCTGAAATTTTACCTCGCGTGCAATAAGACATAGACCTACAAGTTTGTAGTTTGGACCAAAACCCAAAACCGAGAGAACTAGGTCATCCGGCTAGGTCAAATTAGTATACCAAAATTTGGCAAATTGCAATAAAATGCAATATACTTGAAAATGAAATTGGTAATATATACCAACACTAAAGGCCTATAAAATGTGACATATTGGTTACATTAAACCTAATTCACCTAGAATGCATCGAGGGTCAACATCTTAGGTTGACTAAGAAAATAATAGAATTCAATAAATTAATTTTAAGCCTTATTGTTAGAAAGCGGTTTAAATGAGTGCTGAAACACTTCAAATTGTGTGTTTTGATTAGCAAAGACTCGAGGAAGAGGAAGGAAACAATGAGTCGAGCCAAAAGGCATTTATCGGAGGTTTGTGCACAACTAGTTTTTAAGCGATTTTGTTACGAATATTTCATATAATTAAATGACATATTTTTCTTATGTATTATGTTTAACAAGCATTGGATTTAATTCAATGATTATTGAAATTATTATAGTATGTAATAATATGTATATAAATTATTTGAAGTTGTATAAAAACTCTTGTAAAATATTTTGGTATGTAATTAAATGTAAATTATTGTAAATGTAAATTTGAGATTTCATTTACGAATAGTTTTGTAATATTAATTTTGAGTCTTGTAATCAATGAAATATTTCTTTTATGATGAGATTGGTTTGAAAATGAATTGATTTGATTATTGAGATTTGAATTATGAGTTGAAATGAAGATATTGGAGTTGTATTTGAGAAAACATATTGGGAGTGTGTTTCTTTGCGAGTTTTGAAGAAGCTGTTTTCCCAAAATACGATCGGCACTCTGTCGAAATTTTGAAAAATTTTTATAACACAGATTTTAATCGATGATTTAAATTTCACGAAAATTGATTTAAAATCCCTTGTAGTATATTTAATGGGTTCTGGATGCAGAATTCTGGTAATTCATTAATATTTGAAATCTTTTGTCATTAACTACAATTGCTCAAATGTTTGATACATATAGTACATTTACATCATAAATATGAACTAATGGAGAGGAATCTCCTTGTGTTGGTTATCTGAGAATAGAAAATCCTGTGAAAAGATATGGAAGAGAAGAATGAGACAATAAAGCGATGCAGTGATAGTAGAAGTACAAGTTGAGGCCTGACTTCATAAAGTTTTGAAGGCCCAAGCGTACTAGTTTTACAGTACAAATTACTGCACAAATGGCCCAGCAAATGGCCACTTTCTTTCAACAAATGGCTAATACTCTGTCAGCTCAAGCTCAAGCACAAACCCAACCCCCACAAGGGCAGTGTAAAATAGACAAGAGGGAGAAACCTATGGGTCAGAGCTCGAATAGTAATTTGGGGAAGAGAACAGAATTTGAGGAACCCCGAGCTCAGGGATATGGTAGAGGCAGATCATCAGGGCACAAAACACCAAGATCTAGTCATCGAACAACCAGAAGTTCCTATTCTGCCCATGTCTACCATGTTTGTGGTAAGCTACATGGAGGTATTTATCGTAAGGCCTCTAGAGCCTTCTATAATTGTGGAAAACTTGGACACATTGTTAGAGATTGTACTAGAACACCTCGATCTACTCTCTGGAGTTCAAAGGCGATCGATCAGTCGAGATAGAAATAGAGTTGGTACTCCTCACCACCATGACACGATGAATCAACGAATATAGTAGCGCACGGTGAGAGCATCCACTATGCGCCAAGGAGAAAGAAACGAAACTTGGATGTAGGCTGGTAAGTTCTTAATTTTGAAAGAAAGCGCAACACCCTCCGGTAGCAACTCGTACATTCTCTTTATTCGGTGATCGGTGTCGGTCGGACAGCTAGACGATCGGAAAAATATTTAAACTAAAGTGAGGACCAAAATTAATTCAAATATTAATAAGAAAAATATAGTAAAAATTTTAGAAATAAAATACAACCAAGTTAAATGGTAGGTGCCCAAGCGATGGGTAGCAGGAGGAAGTTCGGTTCTATGAGGAGCCCTAGACAGGGAAAAATTATAAAATAATTTTTGGGACTTGAGAGAAGGGTTATTGAGGTTCCCATGGCATTAGAATGCCAAGAAAATACCTAGAAAAATTTTTAATCGATGCAGACGATTTAGACCCGTTAAGCGAGCGGAGGGCATTTTGGTCATTTCGCCTTGAGAGGTGATTTTTGGCCGACTTGTCTAGTTAAGTAAATAATTAATATGACATAAAATATGAAGAAATATTGCTAAAAATTAAATTGAAATGTGGTAGAAAAGAAAAGAAAAGAAAAATGAAGGAAATTAGGGATAATGACATCACATGATGTCATTTGGAGGGCTTCCACCAATCACAACCTAATAAGCCAAATTAAAAAGAGAAAAAAAATGACAAATGAAGACACAAAATTTCTGGTTCTTCTTCTTCATTTGGACGTGAATCTCTCCCTCTCCCTCCACCATTTTATCAAGTTTTGAACTTGATTTTCTCTTCATCCACTCACTAAAACCCATAAGTCTCTTCATCAAAAATTAATCCCACACCTAGACAAAGCTTTTGGCAGCCTAGAAAAGGAAGGAAAGTGAAGTTTTAGCTTGAAGAAATCTGCCCTACAAGAGGTTAAAGTGAGGTTAGTGCTATCCTTTCACTCTCACTCCTTTAATCCTTGTTAAAGCATCATTTTAAGTTAAGAAATTGTAAGAGTTTGAAGTAAATTATATGTGTTAGGGCATCTTTAATTTTTGGCAGCCCTAAGGAAGGATGAGGTTAATTGTTTTAATGAATTTAGAATGGATAGAAATGATGTTTAAGGTATGAATATGCATGGATGTTGAATTAGTGTGCTAATTGAGGTTTATGGGTAATTTAAATTGGACATTAGGGTTTTGAGAAGTGAAACTTGGATTTAGCTTATGGAATTGTGAAAGAACATTATAAGGGTCAATTAGTGACCATTTTAGGTATGTTGACCATGAATTGGACTGAAAAATAGTATAGCCAAGTGAATGTGTAGGCTGCCTTGTTAGAGCAACAGAGGGACTGAAAATTCAGTCCACTTGCACAGCCATAACTTTGGCTGTGTTAGTCCAATTGATGTTTGGCCAATTGGACATGAAACTAGGCTTATAATGGCACATTTTTTCTGAAGAAACCATGCCCAAAAGACCAAAGCAAGAGGACCAAAAGTTGGCCCCAATCAGGATACCCTGCAAACAGCCCCTGCAGAAATGACCAAATGAACAGTAACTGTTCATTTGGCCATAACTCACTGTAGATATGGTCAATTGACATGAAATTTTTACAGATACAAGTTAAGACATAGACAAACAACTTTCATGAAGAAACCTACCCCAAATTATGACCAGAACCTAATCAAATCATTGAGTAAAGTGAAGTTTACTGTACTGAGATTTCCAGAATTTTCATTTGAGCAGCAATGTTTGGAGGACTATAACTCTCTCTAGAAAACTCGGATTTAGGCGATTCTTGAACCGATGGAAACCTAAGGCATAGTAGAACATTTCATATGAAGAAAGTTAGACTAAATTATGAACTTAACTTGGTCAAATTACTGACCAAAGTTGGACCAAAATCTGCCAAAACCCAAAATTTCAGCAGGAACAATACACGTGAACAGTAAACTTATTTTGGCCATAAATTGAGCTACAAAACTCCAAATGGAGTGATTCAAAAAAAGAAATTCAACTAGACAAAATAAGGAACATTTTCTATGAAGGAAGTTTTATCAAATTCCAACAGTAAATCGACCAATGAAACAGTGCAACCAGAGCACCAAAACCGAAAATTGGCAATTTTGCCAAAATGACCTAAGCTTTGAGAAAGTGACCAAAACCAACAAGTTTTAAATGAAAAATGTAGTATGTTTGAAGTGCCAAAGTCAATGTACATATTTTCTATGCAAAAGTTAACATTTTAGTTGACTAATGAAGTGAATAGTGACATGAAAACTTGAAATAAGCTTGGAAATGGATTTGGTAATTGATTCCAACAAGTTTTAAATGCAAAATGTGGTACATCGGGAGTGTTAAAACCAATGTACCTATTGTCTATGCAAAAGTCAACATTTTTGTTGACCAATGAGGTGAATAGTGACACCAAAACTTGAAATTCAAAATTTGAAATTCAAAATTTGAAATTAGAAATGCATCTAGGGGACTTTAAATTGCAATTGGCAATTAATACTAGTAAATGTAAAACTCAAAATGTGGGATCTTGGTGTAATTAGAATTAATATATCCATTAAGTATAAAAAAAGGTCAACATTTTGGTTGACTAGTATGGTGAATAGTAATCAAAATGATTAGTGAATTAAGATGAAGACCTAAAACCAATTCTAAGCTTAAATGCTTAGAATTGTATGACAAATATGGACTATGCATCCTAGTCAAAATTGTTAAAAAGAAATTTTAGGCCATAAATTTGAAATCCATGAAATATTCATGGATTACTTGAAACATGAAAAATAAGTCACCTAATTGATGTGAATAGATAGTTAGGGCATATATGCCCATCACAAATGGAATTCATAAAATATTAGTAACTCAACTTGAAATATAAAATTTGTAATTACATAAGTAGACTCTTGAATGTATAAATGAGAAAGAAAAAAATGTTTTGAATACAATGGTACATGTGAATCGTAATAGATTTTGCGGTCACAGACGATCACTCACCGAAGTGGGAAAAAGTGAGGAGTCGCCACCTTAGTTTTGAGTGAAACTAAAGAAAACCATTTGAGAAGTTAAATAAAAAATGAAACCACTTCAAAACAGAGATTCTAAGTTCGGGGTCCGTAAACGGGTAGGGAAGGTGTTAGGCACCCGACCTCGTCCCTTAATAAGGGTAAGTAGATTTAATTCTGCGTCTTTTATAAATTAGTTAGGAGGGCTTAGACGGCAATGTTAATCCTTTTGGTAAAAGGAATATTTGATTTTTCACTAAATTTGGATCACCCGGATACATAAGTAAATGAGACAACCTTAGTGAGCAGTGTGAGAATCGGATAAGAACTCTCCTCCGATCTCATATAAGTTTTTTATAAAAATTTTGAGGCGAGACCGGATAAGAACCCTCCTCCGATCTCTATTAAGTTATTTATTAAAATTTTGAGGGGAGACCGGATAATAACCCTCCTCCGATCTCCTTTAGAGTTATTTATTAATGTTTTGAGTTGAGACCGGATAAGAACTCTCCTCCGATCCCTATTTAATGTTTATTAAAATTTTGAAGGGAGACCGGATAAGAACCCTCCTCAGATCTCCTTTACGTTTATTAAAATTTTGGATTGATAAAGGATAAGAACTCTCTTCCGATCTCTTTCGGTTAACAGAGCACGGAAGGGATTTCTCCGATCTCCCGGATTTTTAATTTGAACTACATGACATAAGAACCTAAAGCTAAGGATTCTGGCGTTCTAAGATGCTGGGGATAAGGCTTCTCGATACCTTTTGACTAGATCGGGAAAACTAGACTTGATTTATTGACCTTTTCATGTAGTCATTTTACCAATATCTATTAACATCCGATCTATTCTGTTACGTTTACTTTGGTTCTATTTCGCTTTATGACATCTTGCCGAATTCTTTGTTTCGTCACCTAATAGTTTGGCTATCTTCTGACGTGTTATTCATGTTCTCTCTTTTAAAAGAGACCCCTAAGTTGCAGCTACCTACGTTTACCCAACCATTTACATACTACTAGGAGCTAGAAAAACTTGTTTTCAGAAATGATGGAGATCAATAAAATGAACTGATCACTAAAAAGATGATTTGAGATTGGCTTTCTTTGGGATTGCTTGTGCAGAAATGATCTTGAAGAAAATCGCAGATGTGAGAAGAACAAGGAAAATGCGGGAAATAAATGTAGACACTTAATAAAAGCAGTAGCATGAACTCTTACAACAACATTTTTCTTGGGTTCTCTTGTACAAAATAATCTTGAAGAAAGTTGCGGATGTATGAAGAACAAAGAAGTGCGAGAAAATAAACGTAAGCAAGTATGAACTCTTACCGTGAGGAGCGGGTCTACTAAAATAGTTACTGGGGTGGCAAATAGGGATAAGGCCGTGGGTGATTAGCTGAGAGTGGTGTTCTTCGTAAAGCGGAGGGTGCTTAGCTAAAATGCGACGAGCAAGATGAAAAGAACCGAATAGAATGAAGTTGAGCTTGGGAGAAATGATAAAATGGCGAGAAAGTGAGAGTGTGACGGATAATGAACAAAGCTGGAAATGTAGAGTTCGATTATTGAGAATCTTTTCAAGAAAAACACTTAGAAAACTTGTTTCAAAAGTCTTTTTGATTGACACTTCTAAAGTAGCAGTAGTAAACCAAATGAAATTTGAGTTCCTCTGCTATAATATGACCTCTTGTCTATTTTTTCTTGCAGTCTCTTGAACAATTTTTATGAAGTTATTTATATGAATCGGGTTCTGTTCGTGAAGGGTCAGGATTTATTTGAGTGAGTTGGTGGGTCGAGATTTGAAGGACATGATCGGAGGTTCGGAATTAAAGAGAATCAAAATGAATGGTTGAGATCACTCTTCATAATATTTGTCATTTTCTTCTTTCCATCGACGGTCCCAAATTTCCTTGTCAGAACGATCCGAGGGTTAAGAGCGAAAAGGCTGGTATTGTCGTCTTCTCTCTTGATCTAAGGGTTCGGGTTTGTCCTTACAAGTGGGATCAACGGTGGAGATTGGGATGTCTGGGGTGTCATGACATACCACAGCACTGTCGGCATTGCGGGCGATTCTTTGGCGTGCGGTGGAGATCTAAATGCAACGCCTTAACTACCTCGGCTCACGATTCGACAGCGGTTATTGGAATTTGTCTTATTCTTTTTGCCTACCGATCCCTCCTCTTTCGATCTCTTTCACATGTTCTTTCCGACCTTTCATGCTGGTCTCCCACCTTGATCTACTATTCCGATCTTTTCCCTTCTTGGTCCGGTCGGTCAAAGTATTAATTGTCCCTCGATTCGGCGTTAGCTTCATTTTACGCTCGACAATAAATGCTCATTTTCCCTATATATACTCCACATCGACAGAGACATTTCTTTCATCTGATTTTCCTCTCTTCCTTTCTTACTTTCCTATTCTAGCTCGGTGGAAGTTCGCTATAAGCGTGGCTTTGATCTTTTCCGATGGACTTCTTTACTCACCGATGAAAATTTACGATCCGGTGATCGAATGACCTTAATCGGCGATGGTGAGAGGACCGGATTTGGCGATCTGTATTGCGGACTTTGGTTGTACCGATCTCGAGTCGCTCAACCGAGTTCATTCGGCTTCTCATCGCATTGGGTGTTCGGCGTCTTTCCTCCACATTGGGTGTTAAGCGAATGGTCGGTTTGAGTGGTAACATCGGTGGCGATGTCTCTCATCTTCATGGGAGTCATAATCACCCCATCCGAAGTGCACATCTATCGATGCCAACAGTGGTCTCTGGTCAAACACATCTTTTGATTGACCACAAGACTAGGCTTTGACATAGGCCTTTTAGATAGGATGTTCCACCTGGTCTCTAGAGATCGCCCAAATGATGTAATCCTAAAATGTAATCAGATCTCTAGAGATTACCCAAATGATGTAGTTAGACCTTTATTGTAGTCAGATCCTAGAGATCGCCCAAATGATGTATTTTATTTTCAATGCAGTCCGATCTCTTAGAGATCACAGAAATGATGTGATCCAATGATATTGAAATCCGATCCCTAGAGATCGCCCAAATGTTGTAATCAGAACTATTGAAAATAAAGACTTTATTTTGTCGGTTATCATCTTATTATTTTTGCATTGATTATTTTCCGATCCCTAATGTTATTATCAATCGATTCTTTACGAATGACACTTAGTGATCCTTCATTCAAAATTTTTACTTATTATGCGATCTCTAATAAACCGATCTCGAACATTCGGAAAAGTGTCGAGCAGTGTCGAGTCCCACCAATCGATCACGCCTAGAACCTCATGAGCATTAAATGCTCGGACTAGTATAAATAGGGGTGGGTGGGTTAGCGATTGTTCTCTCAGTCCATTTTCAATCCCCTGCTCACAACTTCAAAGTTCTCTCCTTTTCTCCAGTTCTTAAGCCGTCGGACTCGTAAGGGCTTTAATCCTCTTTTAGTTTAAGTTCTTTGTTTCTTTTGAAAATGAGCGGTGCAGAAGGTCGAGAGCGGCGAGCCCTCCTTCCATTCAGTTCTCATGGTCATCGTCGATGAAGAAGAAGCGATCGGGCCCAGCGTGCAACCTAAACCCCTAGGGTCTCTGCTCAGTCGGGTGGGTCATACCATCAAGGCTTGCACCACCTTCAAGGAGAGACCCTTCCTATAGACGAGCTTCCATCGGTTCTTTGAGAATCCGATCTGCAATCGTTTGTTCAAGAATACAATATTTATCCTGATTCATATGAGCTGATCAAGTGCCATGGCGATCTTCGTGTCGATCACTCTTTTGAAGAGAATGACATGGTCATGGTGTACGAAGAACAGTTAAAGGCCGGTTTGAGGTTCCCTCTAGCCGATTTCTATAAGGAGGTCCTAAAACTTCACCGAGCATCCATTGTTCAAATCCACCCCAACTCGTGGCGGATCTTGGTAGCTTTCCGAGGTCTATGCCGAGCTAAGGGAATCGGACCTACGGCTAAGGTGTTCGCCGAAATGCCACGGACTAACTTCCGAAAGGATGGCGAACATGGTTCTTTCAGTGAAGCCTCGTTGCGGACTCTTTTCCGATCTGCCCTCATCCCTTAAGAATTGGAAGAAGCAGGTTCTTCATTACGAGGAGTAAAGATCCAGCCGCTTTGAGGACTTTCCTCGTATTTGGTGGTACCGAGGGCCCTGCTCAAGCACTTTACCTGAGTCAAGAGGAAAGCTTGATAGTGATGGAGTGAAAAGTCGTGCCACCACTCTAAAATATTCTGTCCAAATGCGGTGGCTGAACGCACCATTGGACCATGCAGCGATCACGCCGAGATCGCGAACTTCCGCTCTCGACCTCGGCATTGGTATTTTCTATATCTCGTTCTCGGGACCTTAGCGATCTCACTAACCTCTTTTGCATGCGGTATGGCGGGTGGTGAGGGTTCTAGGAAGCGGAAGAAGGAAAGAGAGATCTCGGAAGGTAAAGGAGATGAAGCGTTGAGCGTCTTCAAACACCCGATCCACGAACACAGGGAGATACAAAGAGACCCGCCTCAACCTTGGGTCCGCCGACCATTGAGGTCGAGATCTCCTCCTAGATCGGAAGAGCGACCCGCCTCTCTCGATTATTCCAAGCACGGAAGGAGCCTTCTCAATCTTACGGGAGGACCTCTTCTCGTGGCGCTCGAATCTTGATCGGCTTGAAGAATAACCGATGTTAGGAGAACTCCGATTTTGCCAAAGTCACAGGATCTACCATCTTCTTTCAAGAGGATCGGGACAGGCTATCCCAGAATGGTCTCGATGATATCTTGACTCGAACCATGAGCCTAAACGTGGAGTGTCTGGTGAACCAGACCATGATTCGAGAAAAGATTCAGCGTCTGGGTAAGGAGGTTGGGAAGAAAAATCAGGAATTGACTTCCCTCCGATCCCAACTCTCATCCGCTCGGGATTATATATCTCAAGTCGAGGGACGGGCGAAGTACCATGAAGACCAGCTGGCCGAAAGGTCTCGTGACTTGGCTGAAAGTGAACGGGCTCTCAGAGAAATCCGGGCACTTCAGGCCAACGAAGCCGCTCAGGTCGCTCAACTTGTAGAGGAGCTTAACGCGAAGGATAAGGAGCTTTCGGAGAAAGAAAAAGAGCTCAAGGAAAAGGATGAAGAGATGGTGTCGGGAATAGCCGGAGCCTATGTGAATGCTCATAAGGATCTCTTGGCCGAACTTCAAAAGCGCTATCCTGAAGAGGACTTTTCTTGGATGGACGACCTGGCTCCCGGGGGCGATGGTGAAGATAGTGAGGAGGAGGGCGAGAGAGAGAGAGTGAGCGAGAATGTAAATCAGTGGGGTGATCCCCCAGCAGAATAACTTGTACAAATTATGAAATGAAATGGAATATCTCTTTTGTTCAATGAATGGATGTGATTGGAAAATCTTCGAATTTGCCTAAGTATTTGATTGTATGAGCATAGCGAAACATGAACTAAATGCCATTATTAATCTAAGTATAAAAGATCGGAAAGCACAATAAGCATGAGATCGGTGGGGGAGAAATGCTGAACGGGACTTGGTTAAAATTGAAAATTTAACTTGAACACTTAAGATCGGAACCCTCGTTAAATCGAACCCAAACTTTGGCTCTTAATCTTCCGAAAGGAGTCGGCAATAAAAGCGGTAGGAAAAGATCTAGTGCCAGTTCTTTTTATTTATAAACAGAGATCTGGATTATACTTGACAGGACCGGATATTAGTCAAAGGGTTTGAGAGTTCTGTAATTGATTTGAGAGATCGCGAGGCTTAATGAATATGAGGACTCGGATTAATTCAATTTTTGTGAGGAGAGATCGGAAATGTGACCGCCTAAAGAAGGATCGGAAACGAGATTAGCTGTTCAAAGAAGAATTTTATTGATTCTAGGGACCGGCCAAAATATGGTGTCGACAGCTGCCCCTCTTTACATAATTTCTATTAAAGGAAAAATTTCCGTATAGGAATTATGTAAAGATTGAACTCATATTTTGGGCGATTAGGTGTTCAAATTAGGAACTAAAGCACACCTAAGTTAATGACCTCGAACATTAAAATCAACTTGGATCTAGAAACCAGAGGTTGATAACGAGAATTAAAATTGCATGAAATTAAAATCAACTTAGATCAAGGAACCGAGGTTGATAACAGGAATTAAAATTGCATGAAATTAAAATCAACTTAGATCAAGGAACCGGAGGTTGATGGTGGAATTGCAGAAATTAAAATCAACTTAGATCAAGGAACCAGAGGTTGATGGTGGAATTGCGAAATTAAAATCAACTTAGATCAAGGAACCAGAGGTTGATAACAGAAATGTAAATTGTATGAAATTAAAATCAACTTAGATCAAGGAACCAGAGGTTGATGGTGGAATTGCAGGAAATTAAAATCAACTTAGATCAAGGAACCAGAGGTTGATGGTGGAATTGCAGGAAATTAAAATCAACTTAGATCAAGGAACCAGAGGTTGATAACAGAAATGTAAATTGTATGAAATTAAAATCAACTTAGATCAAGGAACCAGAGGTTGATGGTGGAATTGCAGGAAATTAAAATCAACTTAGATCAAGGAACCAGAGGTTGATATGAAATGTAAATTGCATGAAATTAAAATCAACTTAGATCAAGTAACCAGAGGTTGATAACAAAAATGTAAATTGTATGAAATTAAAATCAACTTAGATCAAGGAACCAGAGGTTGTAAATTGCATGAAATTAAAATCAACTTAGATCAAGGAACCAGAGGTTGATAACAGAAATGTAAATTGCAGAAAATTAAAATCAACTTACAAAACAAGTCTGACTTTGGCACATGAAGTTATTCCTTGACAAAGTGTACTTAACAAGATAATGAAGGCGGACGATTAATGGAGGAGGAGTTGTAAGGCCTGACCTATGACCTCGTTCTTTCGGATGTCCCTTTTCTGTTCCCGACTTTCTCCTTATTCTTCGGAAAGCGCCCTTGTGGGTTTTCACTTTCTTTTCGTCCATTCGACCAGAAGCGCCCTTTCGGGTTTTCACCTCTAGTTTTTTTTTTTTTTTTTTTGGTGGCTATTCCCTGCAAATCTCATAGTAAAGTACGCGAGGTTATCAATTTTTAAATTCAAATCTTATGGCAGAAATTTAACTAATCAATAGCGCATTAGTCAAAGAGAAAGGATAGTATTAAAAAGTGAGCAAGCAGGAAAACAAAAGCAGAAGGAATGGAGTATAACTTTATCATGGCTTTAGGAAAAATAGACTTTCAAAGGAAAAGGAAAGGTACAAGGATAGATCTCATATATTCCTTTTAGTTGGTTTTGAAGTCTTTTAACTGCCATATTCCAAGTTCTCTGAAGTCCCTTGCCGTGACGGTTGCCTCTCTACCCGCGGTTTCATGCCCCCTTCCTTATTCCTCCAGTTTGGTTCTTGGGACGCCCTTTTTGGTTTTCACCCCAAGAAGGTTTTTTTTTTTTTTTTTTTTTTTTATGCATAGTATCTCTTGACAGTGTCGGCATTCACAGGTCTCGGGAATTCTTCACCGTCCATGTGGGTCAAGATAAAGGCTCCCCCAGTAAACGCCTTTTTAACCACATAGGGTCCATCGTAGGTTGGTGACCATTTGCCCGGGATCGTTTTGGTTTGGTAGTACTTTCTTTAGAACTAAATCCCGGGTAGGAATTCCGTGGCGTGCGTTTTATCAAATGCTCCGCCATTCTCCTCGATATAATTGCGTGACATGCTGCTGTTAACCTTTTCTCATCCAAAGAAGTTTAAGCGATCCAACCTTGACTGTATCCATTCTGACTCACCAATCCCTGATTCCTTCAGAATCCTTAGGGAAGGAATTTCAACCTCAACAGGTAATACCGCTTCCATCCCGTAGACTAGTGAGTATGGAGTTGCCCCAGTTGAGGTTCTTATGGAAGTCCGGTATGCATGAAGAGCGTAGGGGAGCATGTCATGCCAATCCCTATATGTGACCGTCATTTTTCGGATTATCCTCTTTAGATTTTTGTTCGCGGCTTCCACCGCTCCATTCATCTGGGACGGTATGGGGAGGAATTGAGATGTCGGATTACGTATTGATCACCACACGAATCTTGGACCGTTCGAGTTCTTGGCGTTATCGGTGACAATTTCATTCGAGACCATGCCGGCATATGATATTGTTTCTGAAGAATTTGAGAAACGTGTTCTGCGTGATGTGAGCATAGGATGTTGCCTCGACCCATTTGGAGAAATAGTCGATGGCTACAAGGATGAATCTGTGCCCATTGGATGCCTTGGGATTGATGGGACCAATCACATCTATGCCCCACATTGCAAAAGGCCACGGTGAGGCGAGATTGAGCGACTTGTGAGGTGGCACATTTATCGGATCTGCGTAAATCGACACTTGTGGCACTTAGGAAATACTCGATGCAATCCTTTTCCATTGTGGTCCAAAAATACCCACGCCGCATGATTTGCTTGGCCATCATGTGTCCATTGGCGTGAGTTGCACAATTTCCCTCATGAGTTTCAAAAAGGATTCTCTTTGCCTCCTTCGCATCCACACATCTCAATAATTCACCGTTGGAGCTTCTTTTGTATAGGGTTTCCCCACTGGGAAAGTACCCCAATGCTAACCTCCGAATCATCTTCTTTTCATTTTTGCTTGCCCTCAAGGAATTCTCCGGTTCTCTGATGAACCGAGGATGTCGTGATACCAAGGCTTTCCATCGAGCTCTTCTTCAATCATGAAGCAATAGGTGGCTCATCCCTTACTTTAATCTTCAACGTCAAACGTCGCCCTTCTTCGATTTGAGCCATAACTTAGAGTAGCTAAGGCGTCGACAAATTGATTCTTGTCTCTACTCGGATGAGTGAAAGAGATTTCTTGAATTCCTGATCATCTCCGATGAAGTATTTACGGTAGGGGATTAGCTTGGGATCCTTGGTTTGCCATTCTCCCTTGACTGATAAATTATCGAGCCGAGTCTCCATACACCTCCAACTTTCTGATTTTCATCTCCATAGCACATGTAGACCCATTACACAAGCTTCATATTCGTGACATTGTTGGTACAGTCAAATCCCAACTTAGCAGCGGCTATTGGGAAGTGCTTTCCATGCAGGGATACTAGTGCGGCTCAATTCCATTCCGGATAAATTGTTGCTCGTCAAAATACATTTCCCACACATCGATCGACCCCTCTTCTTCGTAGTCTACTTCATTAATATGTTCGTCGAGAACTCAAAATCGAGCTTCATAATCCGGGATAGGGTTTTCCGCTAGGAGGTCGACAATTACGCTACCTTTCACCGCTTCCGGGTCATGTAGACTATATCATCTTGGGAGAGTATAACTGCCACTTGGCTATCCTTCCCGCACGAATGGGCTTTCGAATACGTATCTGATAGGATCCATCCGGGAGATAAGCCATGTCTTGTGATTCAACATGTAGTGCTTGAGGCGATTTGCTATCCAGGCTAACGCGCAGCAAGTCTTTTCTAAGAAAGAGTACCTTGACTCACAATCATTGAACTTCTTGCTCAGGTAGTAAATGGCCCTCTCTTTTCGGCCGGTATCATCATGCTGTCCTAAAACACATCCCATAGAGCTCTGTTGGACTGCCATGTCAGGATCGAGGCACCTTGCCACAAAGGGACCAATCTTGGTGGGTTTAACAAATCTTTGTTTGATTGTCTCGAAAGCCTTTTGACAATCCGAATCCCATTGGGTAGGATTGTTCTTCCGGAGTAGTCTAAAAATAGGCTCAGCTTTGGCAGTGAGATTAGAAATAAATCTTGAGATGTAGTTCAACTTTCCTAGAAAACTGCGCACCTCCCTTTCTGTTTTTGGGGACGGCATTTCTTGAATAGCTCGAACTTTGTCTGGATCCACTTCTATCCCTTTCTCGCTTACTATGAATCCCAACAGTTTTCCCGATCTAGCTCCGAAGATGCATTTAGCAGGTTCGACTTCAACTTGTATTTCCTGAGCCTTTCGAGCACCCTCCTCATCACCTGAACGTGGCTCTCTTCTCCCCTGGATTTAATGATCATATCATCCACATATACCTCCACTTCTTTATGCATCATATCGTGGAATAATGTGACCATTGCGCGCTGGTAAGTAGCCCCGGCATTCTTCAACCCGAAGGGCATGACCCGATAGCAAAATACCCCCCATTGGGTGATGAAAGCAGTTTTATCCTTGTCTTCCTTGTCCATCGAAATCTGATTGTACCCTGATGCCCCATCAATACACGAACACCTACCCAATCCCGCAGCATTGTCAACTAACACATCAATGTGAGGGAGAGGGAAATCATCTTTCAAACTTGCTTTATTAAGGTCCCTGTAGTCAACACACACCCTGACTCTCCCGTCTTTCTTCATTACTGGGACGACATTAGCCACCCATTGGGGATATTTGACTACTTCCAAGAATCCGGCGTCATACTGTTTCTTGACTTCATCCCGAACCTTGAAGCGGTGTGTGGGATTCATTCTCCTCGATTTACGCTTCACCGGATCGTTCCTGGAATTAAGGGAATCTTGTGCGTCACTATCTGGGGGTCCAAACCGACCATATCATCATAGCTCCATGAAAATACGTCGAGAAATTCCTTAAGCAGACCGATCATATTTCCCAATTCTTCACTCTCCACTATCTTAAGTTCCCTTTTTACTTCTTCCGAGCCTAAGTTTATTGTGCGCGTTTCATCTTCACAAGGTCCGAGGGAGGGTTCATCTTTTTCACTGCTTTCTTACGTAAGGTCTTCCTCGAATTACTCAAGTAATGGCGGTTATGGGGATTTCAAAATTAACGGAGGAATTTGAGTCTATTGGATTATTAGGTGTTAATTGATGAATGGTCCTGAATGAATAAAGAATAGAACATGTTATAAGGATGGAATTAAAAAGGAAAGAGAGTATTGGATTTAAAATGCGCTATCAATTCATTAATATTAATGCCATAAGAAAAGGTCCATTTACAGTATTACACTTGTCACCATGGACAAAATGATCAAGTGTAGATAACCAGAGGTACTTTACTCGAAATTGAGTACAGGGATATCCTCCGTTGTCCAGTTGTCAAGCTCCTGCTCCTCAGCCATGGGTGAAACTAGGGCCTCATACAAGGAATCCAGTTGGATGACATCTATGGATGGATCATCTGGCGATTCTTCTGTACTTGCCGGATGTTGGATGACCGGTTTGGCGAAGATCTCCGTAATTCTCGGGACTATTTTCATTTTTCCCGTCTCCTGGTCGAACCTCTGATCCCGAAGCATCCTCCTCATCCAGAATCGCCCATCCACGAGGGCATCCTCCTCATACCCCAAACCACAACGGCCTATCTTCTGAATAGCCGGTATAGGCTCGACGATTCCTTGCAAGGCAGTGCCCAAGCCTTTCCCCTCTTGATACCCGTTTCTTGACATTACTTTGGCCACCATAGCCATAGCCCCTTCCTTCCCAGTATCTTGCAATTCAAGGGCCTGGAAAGAACTCTCCAATGATTCCTCGGCCGCTTCCACATAAGGAAGTGATTGCGGCTTGGTGACCAGTATGGCCTCTTCGCCCCTTCATCGTGATGATTTTGCCGTCCTTAATGTATTTGATCTTACGGTGTAAGGTTGAAGGAACGTTCGCAGAGTGGATCCACGGCCTCCCTAATAACATAGTGTAAGCCGGCTCAATGTTCATCACTTGAAACGTGACGTTGAAAGTACATGCCCCGACTTGGATTGGCAAGTCAATGTCTCCCAGCACCTCTCTCCTGGTACCGTCAAAGGCTCTTACCACCATTGCACTTTGACGTATATGCGATTGGTCAACCGGTAGCCTGGCTAAGGTCGCACTAGGCAATACATTGAGGGCGATCCGTTATCGATGAGAACCTTGGCCACTATACAACCCTTACACTTCACGATTACATGTAGAGCTTTATTGTGCCCTAAGCCCGCAGGTCTACCTCCTCTTGAAAAGGCTACTGAGTGGATGCCCGGATTTGTCCTACTATTTTCTCAAACCGTCCCGAGTAATGTCGGGGTTCACAAAGGCCTGATCCAGATTCTTTGTAGGGCTTGTCGGTGGACTTAGAGCTCGGGATCGGTGATAACAGTGAAATTCGCGGGGTTTTTCTCAATTGCTCCACCACGTCATACTCGCTCTGTTTCATTATTTGGAGCAGCGGTTCTTCATCTTCCTTGTGCTCAATAGGCTCTGCTTCCTGCTTTCTCAACCTCCTCTTAGTGTTTGGATGACTCTCCCATTTTACTTTCCCTTTTCTCTTCTCTCTTTCTTCGTTCAGTAACACCTCCCACTTGAGTTATAAACTCGACTTCTTGCTCAGTGGAGAGGATTTTGTTGCAATAACGGGTCTAGAAGCGGCAGGGAGTAGTGTTGCTAGCGAGTCCAGCATAAGTCATTACGAAGTGCTCGTGAGGAGCGAAACATGGTATTGGAGGTTCCGTAGGAGAGGAAAGACTAGGAGCGGATGTACTGCTTGACGCTACCTGAGTGAAAACTTGGAAGTTATAATTCCAAGGGACAGCGTGAGTATTGGTGATGGGGAGCTGAGGTGGATTTTGGATAAGCATTCTGGCGGAGGCTACCGGGGTGAGAAGGTGATTAGGTTTGGAGGTGGGCGTTAGGTGTATCCGGTGGTGTTCACTCCTTTTCCGTTTCACCTTGTCGGCATCTCGAGAACCACGAGAGACAATAAGTTACGGACTTCTTGCTGAACCCCTCACAATCTCGCACTCATGGTCACCCCTCCATGGTAAGGACACCTCGTACTCTCTTTGAATCCGCTACGAGGAAAAGGTAGCCTTCCTCGTTGCTATAGTAAAAATCTCCTTAAAGTATGGAACCAGCTCATCCACTTCTGGTGTTGATCCCTCTCCTTTAGACTATATCATATTTACACCACTGCCCGCATTGTGGTTAGGCAGTGGGTTTGAGGTAACATTGGGGAGGGAACCATTTCCCTCGATCTTCAACCACCCGTTTGGATTAAAGCGTGCACTCTCCCTCGAGTGCCCCTTGCTTGTCGATTGAATGCCCTTGTGCTCCTCCATGATACTCACAATGGGCTGTGGCATCATACCACCTGGGATATGGCGGCTGGATTGGGTCTAAAGGGACTGATGCGATTTGGTTTATACCGACAAGGTATCGGTATATTTCAGCAGGAGAGGAGGGGAAGGGTGGATCGGGATTCCTCGGAGGTCTTGGGTTATTTTGTGGTGGTCGTGGTTGAGCTGGAGGAGGAGGTGGTCTTGGTTGGAAATTTGCAGGTGGGGCGGATTGTGGGCGTGGTTGTGAATAATTAGGGAAAGGGGGTGGGATGTTTGCGATAGTTGGGCCATGAGAGGGAGGATATGGCGGTAGTTATTTTGGGGAATTGGGGAAAATTATTACACGAGTGATGGAATGTACATCACTCTCCTTTTTCTTGCCAAAATTGGCGGTCTTTTTCCACAGGGTTCTCGATCAACTCTGTAGCCTTCCTATTCTCAGTTAGCTTCAATTCTCTCGCGCTTGGATGATATCGAGAAGGCTGGAGGTATTTCCGATCATCGAGTTGAAGTAGGAGCCTTCAATGTTTCAATGAATAGGAGCGAGTTCATTGTCGATCCAGGAGGATATACTTACGACCTTCTCCCTCCATCGTTGGGCGTCTTGCTTAAAACCTTCCGGTCTTTACATGCCAGGTTCAGAGGTCCCTCCTTGTGGGTCTGCATCACAATTGAATTTGTACTACTTAAGAAAGGTATCGGCCAAATCTTTCCGAGTGCGACTTGCTCTGTCCAATTGTATACACCATCTCAGCTGCTCGGAGGCTCGTGAAAGAAGTGAATGAGGAGTCTATCGTCTTACATTAAAGGCGGACATTTTGGCAATGTAGGTTGCCGGTGGATGCTGGTGCAGTTTCCATTGTATTTGTCGAAATCGGGAACCTTGAATTTGGGTGGTACCACCACATCGGCACCAATCTCGGTGTGACACATCGATCGAGCCATACATGTTCAACCCTTCTATTGCTCTCAATCTTTCTTCTAGGGCAGATAGTTTCTCGTTTTCTCTCGCCCTATGTTCTCCTTCCACCGCATGATACACTCCTCCAACCGGGAGCTGAGGGGTGGAGTAAACTGGAGGGATCGGGATTGAATGGTGAGGCTCGGCATTTGAGGCAATGGGTAATAGGAAAAAGGTGGGTCATTATTTATGGTCACCGGATTGTGATGATTGTCGGTCCGAATGGGAGGCGAAAGGTAAAGAGGTTGAAGCTTCGAGGATCATTTGTTGTAGGAGGCGGAGGAGGTAATGGTGGGCTAGGTTACAAGCGAGTTTACTCTGAGACATTTCCTTCATTAGTCTCATAATTTCAGAAAGCTGATCCTTCAACTCGGAGACCTGTCCCTACAGGTTCTGTACTTGCTCCTGATTTTCCATTATCTTCCTCGTTCGAGATCTTGTTAAGTACACTCGCTTGGGTTGGATCGTGTGCTTGGTCAGACTTGCCTTGTTTGAATCAATATTGATTTCCTGTGAGGATAAAAAAATTTAAATGAATTTGAGTTTTGCAAAGAAACTAAAAGTCTGATGCAGACGAAGGATCTGATGGCATTTGAGAGCCGGGTTGGAATCGCAAAGGATAATCACCTAATCTTTATCATGGCATCGTTCGATAGTCTGACCGTGAATGACGGGATTGAATGCGCATTTATGATACCTGTCCATATAGCGCATTTCAATTTTTCACATAACCCTAGCGAGGGAGTTCCTACGGGAGTCATATTATTCATTCACAAATCTGCTTAGACAATGGTCCAAAAATCATTTCATTAACTGAATAATTTGTACAGCATATTCTTTACATCGGCCTAGGTTCTGGGAGGTTCTTTATAATGAGATGACATTTTCTGAGATACTCATACAACCTTTCCTCTTGTTTGGCGGATCGAACACTTTGAGCATACTCGGATTCGTAATAGTTCCTTTTTTCCACTGTGCTATCATTTTCTCCAACTGGTCCACATTTTCTTTCGGTCCTTGATAGAGGCGACTTGTTTCTATTTCTATTTCATTTATTTATCACACTCTTTCAAGTTGTCGTTGATGAGGAGTGCCTCTTTTAATTCAAGCTTCTTCTTCTTGTTTTCCTGTTTATACTCTTCAACGAGTACCTCTTGGTACTTCATCCTTTCCTGAAGCTTACTATTCTGCCCTTTCATCTCTTTGACCTCAGCTTGGAGAGAGTTTCTTTCTTTTTCCCACTGTACCTCTTGCTCTTCGAACCCTATCCTTTCGGCCCTTGCCTCTTCCTTGAGCTTTCTTACCCTTCTCTTAAGTTTCTGTTGGTCCTCCAATTGTTTCATTCGTTCTTGCATTTGTGAGTTCTCGGTATTTGCCTTTTGTAGCGAGTCAACCAGGCGATTATCAGCTTCCTCTAATAGGGCGTCTTGGCGAGGGTTGTCGTCCTTGAATTCTATAGTAGAGCGTTCTTGGTCCCTATCAGCTCTCCATTTAAGGTAATCGCCCGAGGCACTTGGGCCTTTGGGTGATCTCTCCATTAGAGTGATGTTTTCCCAGGACTTGCGAGCCCTTTTCAACCCTTCTTCTTCCTTGAGCTCATGGTAGAAGTGACCTTGGTGGTATTCTTTAATGTTGATCATGGTATGTTGAGCCAAAGCGCCTCATTACGGTCTTTGGAGTGTAACTTGTATACCCGGTTATTCCAATCGGGGACACCGTGAATACCTCTGTACCAATCAAGACGGGTTGGCTTGACGTCCACGACTTCCTCAACGATAATCATGGCTATTGAAACTCAAAATCCGTTCCATCAAGTTTTTCATTCTTGGTGATCACTAACCGGATCATCTTCTCAATGGGAGGCTGGTCAAGGTACCAAGTCAATCCTTTTGTCTCCACAGGACACATGTGATAGTCCGTAGGTATAATAGCGAGAGCAACACTTAATGGACCCTTTCCTGTTATGCAGTAGTTAGGGTTAACAAGGTTTCGCAAGAATTGCCGGTATCGGATTGATCCTGCCTTTCTCTTGTCCAAAATACCTCCATTGCATGCTAGTGATGATCCCCAATGGCCCAGGGAGCAGGATCGGACCATAGATTCCCAAAGGCGAGTGCTACGGAAGCTTGATCCCACCGTTTCTCTTGGAGGTGATGATCTAACCGCTTCTCAAGGTCGTCAATGCCATCCATGCGTGTTCCCTTTGTTGTTTCTCTGGACTTTACTTCTTCCGGGGAGAACCCAACATATGTGCCAACCGTTTCAGTGCGCCTATGCTCGAGGTGTAAGTAGATCCGGTTACGCAATGAGTATGGGATCCCCGAGAATGCGATATTCCTCCATAGTGGGGCCGTATCAATGTCATTGAAAGAGAACACTCCGTGCTTAGGATTCCAAACCGTCAACATGGCTTTTAATGCGAGGATTTGGAGCTTGACTTGCATTAAGGTTGCAATCCTTCCGCACTTCTCTTCAAAGCGTACCTTGACACAGTCGGAAGCAACCTCCATCTATTAGATGGACCCTCGAGGTTGTTCATTTTGACCTCTATTTTGTCAGATCCGGTGAAGGTATTGAGCTAATGTATGCCTCGAAAACATCATTTTGCGAGGGTACCACCAATGAGCTGATTTGGACCAAAGTTTAGCATCTTGAGCCTCTCTGCCGTCGACTCGAGGATGCCATGATAAAAATGATGCCTATCCTTATCTGCACTCTTGGTTTGGTAACGCTGAGAAAATTTGTTAGTAAGACAAATTAGGTAATTTTGAATCATCTTGTTGTGAGGTGACACGTACACATTTATCAAAGTAGGAAAATGTGTAGGCGTTTTAGTAGGATTCAAGATTACCACGAAAGAAATGAACAAAAGGAAATTAAAGCAAAATAGGGTAAGAGTAAGTATGCCCCTTTTGTGCTATATTAGTGATACTCATAACACCGGGTAGGCGCTACCTATCTGGATAGTTCTATCTTATGAGGCGATTTACTACGGCTTTCACTATCGTGACGGTTTAGCTCAGGATCTAATTTTCTAATAGCCACGGGTTCCCAAATTGCCCCTCATCAGAAATAGAGCCCCATTCTACCCCATGATATTGTCGGAAAATTCCACGGGTATCACGGTAAATAGAACAAGTTTCAATTTGAGAAGCCTTCACGGATACTAATGGGGTAAAACCCACGGGTACCGCTACATGACCCCCTCCTACTTTCCTAAAAGGGTGAGAAAGCCCGGGTTAGGACCATAGTGTGTGAGGACATTGTGTAAGTGTTTAGTGTGTGAAGGGACGCTTTTACCTCTTCCCAATTCGGGATTTTATTTTTCCATTTTTTCTTTTTCTTTTTCTTTGAAATGAAGAGCACTTTGTAGGAGATAGAGCAGGCAAAACAAAATAGTTAGTAGCAATAATAATTAGCATACAAGACATCGCGAGTGAGCCCCCTAAATATAATTTGATCGGACAAAAATTAAGCCTACTTTTGGACCTCTAGATCGTTGGGTCAATATATCCCGATTAGTCATAAGTCGTCGCAATAGATTTTATGTCGCTGGACGATCACTCACCAAGTGGGAAAAAGTGAGAGTCGCCACCTTAGTTTTGAGGAAACTAAAGAAAACCATTTGAGAAGTTAAATAAAAATGAAACCACTTCAAAGCAGAGATTCTAAGTTCAGGTCCGTAAACGGGTGGGGAAGGTGTTAGGCACCCCACCTCGTCCCTTAATAAGGGTAAGTAGATTTAATTCTGCGTCTTTTATAAATTAGTTAGGAGGGCTTAGACGGCAATGTTAATCCTTTTGGTAAAAGGAATATTTGATTTTTCACTAAATTTGGATCACCCAGATACATAAGTAAATGAGACAACCTTAGTGAACGGGTGTGAGAATCGGATAAGAACTCTCCTCCGATCTCTTTTAAGTTGTTTATTAAAATTTTGAGGGGAGACCGGATAAGAACCCTCCTCCGATCTCTTTTAAGTTATTTATTAAAATTTTAAGGGGAGACCGGATAATAACCCTCCTCCGATCTCCTTTAGAGTTATTTATTAATGTTTTGAGTTGAGACCGGATAAGAACTCTCCTCCGATCCCTATTTAATGTTTATTAAAATTTTGAAGGGAGACCGGATAAGAACCCTCCTCCGATCTCCTTTACGTTTATTAAAATTTTGGATTGAGACCGGATAAGAACTCTCTTCCGATCTCTTTCAGATTAACAGGAGCCTGGAAGGGATTTCTCCGATCTCCCGGATTTTTAATTTCAACTACATGACATAAGAACCTAAAGCTAAGGATTCTGGCGTTCTAAGATGCTGGGGATAAGGCTTCTCGATACCTTTTGACTAGATCGGGAAAACTAGACTTGATTTATCGACCTTTTCATGTAGTCATTTTACCAATATCTATTAACATCCGATCTATTCTGTTACGTTTACTTTGGTTCTATTTCGCTTTATGACATCTTGCCGAATTGCTGTTTACGTCAGCCTAATAGTTTGGCTATCTTCCTGACGTGTTATTCATGTTCTCTCTTTTAAAAGAGACCCCTAAGTTGCAGCTACCTACGTTTACCCAACCATTTACATACTACTAGGAGCTAGAAAAACTTGTTTTCAGAAATGACGGAGATCAATAAAATGAACTGATCACTAAAAAGATGATTTGAGATTGGCTTTCTTTGGGATTGCTTGTGCAGAAATGATCTTGAAGAAAATCGCAGATGTGAGAAGAACAAGGAAAATGCGGGAAATAAATGTAGACACTTAATAAAACAGTAGCATGAACTCTTACAACAACATTTTTCTTGGGTTCTCTTGTACAAAATAATCTTGAAGAAAGTTGCAGATGTATGAAGAACAAAAGAAGTGTGGAAAATAAATGTAAACAAAGCAGATGAACTCTTACCGTGAGGAGCCGTCTACTAAAATAGTTACTGGTGGCAAATAGGGATAAGACCGTGGACCGATTAGCCCGAGAGTGGTGTTCTTCAGAACTGGAGGGTGCTTAGCTAAAATGCGACGAGCAAGATGAAAAGAACCGAATAGAATGAAGTTGAGCTTGGACAGAAATGATAAAATGTCTTAAAGTGAGATTGTGTCCAGATAATGAACAAACTGGAAATGTAGAGTTCGATTCGAATCTTTTCAAGAAAAACACTTGAGAAAACTTGTTTCAAAAGTCTTTTGATTGACACTTCTAAGTAGCAGAGTAGTAAACCAAATGAAATTTGAGTTCCTCTGCTATAATATGACCTCTTGTCTATTTTTTTCTTGCCGCCTCTCTTGAACAGTTTTATGCAGTATTTATAGGAATCGGGTGCTCTTCGTGAAGGGTCGATTTATTTGAGGGAGATGGAGGGTCGAGATTTCGAAGGACATGATCGGAGGTTCAGGAATTAAAGAGAATCAAAATGAATGGTTGAGATCACTCTTCATAATATTTGTCATTCTCTTCTTTCCATCTGACGGTCCTAAATTTCCTTGTCCTAACGATCCGAGGGTTAAGAGCGAAAGACGCCGTATTGTCGTCTTCTCTCTTGATCTAAGGGTTCCGGTTTGTCCTTACAAGTGGGATCAACGGTGGAGATTGGGATGTACAGGATCGTCATGACATACCGCACGGCACAAGATTATGGCGATTCTTTGGCGTGCGGTGGAGATCTCGCCGCAACGCCTTAACTACCTCTACCCGATTCGACGACGGTTATTGGAATTTGTCTTATTCTTTTGCCTACCGATCCTCCTCTTTCTCGATCTCTTTCACATGTTCTTTCCGACCTTTCATGCTGGTCTCCCACCTTCCGATCTACTATTCCGATCTTTTCCCTTCTTCAGTCCGGCCCGTCAAAGTATTAATTGTCCCTTGATTCCCAAGCGTTGCCGCTTTCGCCTTCACAATAAATGCTCATTTTCCCTATATATACTCCTCGACAGAGACATTTCTTTCATCCGATTTTCCTCTCTTCCTTTCTTACTTTCCCTATTCTAGCCGCCCGGTGGAAGTTCGCTATAATCGTGGCTTTGATCTTTTCCGATGGACTTCTTTACTCACCGATGAAAATTTACGATCCGGTGATCGAATGACCTTAATCGACGATGGTGAGAGGACCGGATTTGGCCGATCAGATTTGCGGACTTTGGTTGTATCGATCTCGAGTCGCTCAACCGAAGTTCATTCGGCTTCTCATCGCATTGGGTGTTCCGGCGTCTTTCCTCCACATTGGGTGTTCCGGCAATGGTCGGTTTCGAGTGGTAACATCGGTGACGATGTCTCTCATCTTCATGGGAGTCATAATCACCCCATCCGAGCTGCACATCTATCTCGATGCCAACAATGGTCTCTGGTCAAACACATCTTTTGATTCACCACAAGACTAGGCTTTGACATAGGCCTTTTAGATAGGATGTTCCACCTGGTCTCTAGAGATCGCCCAAATGATGTAATCCTAAAATGTAATCGATCTCTAGAGATTGCCCAAATGATGTAGTAAGACCTTTATTGAAGACCGATCCCAAGAGATCGCCCAAATGATGTATTTTATTTTCAATGCAGTCAGATCTCTTAGAGATCACAGAAATGATGTGATCCAAAGTTAGTGTAATCCGATCCCTAGAGATCGCCCAAATGTTGTAATCCGAACTTTTGAAAATAAAGACTTTATTTTGTCGTTATCATCTTATTATTTTTGCATTGATTATTTTCCGATCCCTAATGTTATTATCCAATCGATTCTTTACGAATGACACTTAGTGATCCTTCATTCAAAATTTTTACTTATTATGCCGATCTCTAATAAACCGATCTCGTAACATTCGGAAAAGTGTCAGACCAGCTGTCGAGTCCCACCAATCGATGCGCCGCCTAGAACCTCGCGAGCATTAAATGCTCGGACTAGTATAAATAGGGGTGGGTGGGTTAGCCAGTTGTTCTCTCATTCCATTTTCAATCCTGCTCACAACTTCAAAGTTCTCCTTTTCTCCGCTTCTTCCAACGCCGATCGGACTCAGTAAGGGCTTTAATCCTCTTTTAGTTTAAGTTCTTTGTTTCTTTTGAAAATGAGCGGTGCCGAAGGTCGAGAGCGGCGAGCTCTCCTTCCATTCAGTTCTCATGGTCATCGTCGATGAAGAAGAGGCGGGCCCAACAGTGCAACCTAAACCCCTAGGGTCTCTCGCTCCAGTGCCTGGCCTGGTCATACCATCAAGGCTTGCACCACCTTCAAGGAGAGAGACCCTTCCTATAGAGACGAGCTTCCGCTCGGTTCTTCTGAACTGATTTGCAATCGCTTGTTCAAGAATACAATATTTGTCCCGATTCATATGAGTGATCAAGTGCTATGGCGATCTTCGTGTCGATCACTCTTTTGAAAAGAATGACATGGTCATGGTGTACGAGGAATGCTTAAAGGCCGGTCCGAGGTTCCTCTAGCCGATTTCTATAAGGAGGTCCTAAAACTTCACCGAGCATCCATTGTTCAAATCCACCCCAACTCGTGGCGGATCTTGGTAGCTTTCCGAGGTCTATGCCGAGCTAAGGGAATCAGACCTACGGCTAAGGTGTTCGCCGAGCTGCACGAACTAACTCGCCAAAGGATGACGAACACCGGTTCTTTCAGCGAAGCCTCGTTGCGGACTCTTTTCCGATCTGCCTCATCCCTTAAGAATTGGAAGAACCAGGTTCTTCATTCCGAGGAGTAAAGATCCGAGCCGCTTTGAGGACTTTCCTCGTAGCTGGTGGTACCAGGGGCCCTCGCTCAAGCACTTTACCTTGAGTCAAGAGGAAAGCTTGATAGTGATGGAGCCGAAAAGTCGTGCCACCACTCTAAAATATTCCTGCCCAAATGCGGATCGCCGAATCGCACCATTGGACCATGCAATCGATCACCGGCCGAGATCGCGAACTTCCGCTCTCTCGACCTCGGCATTGGTATTTTCTATATCTCGCTCAGACCTTAGCGATCTCACTAACCTCTTTTCTGCGGTGTATGGCGGGTGGTGAGGGTTCTAGGAAGCGGAAGAAGGAAAGAGAGATCTCCCGGAAGGTAAAGGAGATGAAGCGTTCGGAACGTCTTCAAACACCCGGTCACGAACCTGGGTAGATACAAAGAGACCCGCCTCAACCTTCGGGTCCGCCGACCATTGAGGCTGCCGATCTCCTCCTAGATCGGAAGAGCAGCCCCGCCTCTCGCTTATTCCAAGCACGGAAAGGGAGCCTTCTCAATCTTCCGGGAGGACCTCTTCTCGTGGCGCTGACATCGATCGATCGCTTGAAGAATAACCTGATCGTTAGGAGAACTCCGATTTTGCCAAAGTCCCGGATCTACCATCTTCTTTCAAGAGGATCGGACAAAGCTATCCTGAATGGTCTCGATGATATCTTGACTCGAACCATGAGCCTAAGCGTGGAGTGTCCGTGAACCGCACCATGATTCGAGAAAAGATTCAGCGTCTGGTAAGGAGGTTGGGAAGAAAATCAGAATTGACTTCCCTCCGATCCCAACTCTCATCCGCCGGATTATATATCTCAAGTCGAGGGACAGGCGAAGTACCATGAAGACCACCGGCCGAAGGTCTCGTGACTTGGCCGAAAGTGAACGGGCTCTCGGAGAAATCCGCACTTCAGCCAACGAAGCCGCCGTGTCGCTCAACTTGTAGAGGAGCTTAACGCGAAGGATAAGGAGCTTTGAGAAAGAAAAAGAGCTCAAGGAAAAGGATGAAGAGATGGTGTCGAATAGCGAGCCTATGTGAATGCTCATAAGGATCTCTTGGCCGAACTTCAAAAGCGCTATCCTCAAGAGGACTTTTCTTGGATGGACGACTGGCTCCGGGGCGATGGTGAAGATAGTGAGGAGGAGGGCGAGGAAGAGAGAGAGAGTGAGCAGACAATCAGTCGGGTGATCCTCACCGAATAACTTGTACAAATTATGAAATGAAATGGAATATCTCTTTTGTTCAATGAATGGATGTGATTGGAAAATCTTGAATTTGCCTAAGTATTTGATTGTATGAGCATAGCGAAACATGAACTAAATGCCATTATTAATCTAAGTATAAAAGATCGGAAAGCACAATAAGCATGAGATCGGTGGGGAGAAATGCTGAACGGACTTGGTTAAAATTGAAAATTTAACTTGAACACTTAAGATCGGAACCTCGTTAAACCGAACCCAAACTTTAGCTCTTAATCTTCCGAAAGGAGGTCGGCAATAAAGCGGTAGGAAAAGATCTAGTGCCAGTTCATTTTATTTATCAACAGAGATCAGAATATACTTGAGTCCGAAATTCGACAACGGGTTTGAGAGGTCGGTAAATGATTTGAGAGATCGGCGAGGCTTAATGAATATGAGGACTCAGCATTAATTCAATTTTTGTGAGGAGAGATCGGAAATGTGACCGCCTAAAGAGGGATCGGAAACGAGATTAGCTGTTCAAAGAAGAATTTTATTGATTCTAGGGACCGGCCAAAATATGGTGTCGATATGAACCATTGTTTAGAATTGGGATCAATATGAATAACATAATGAATGGATAAATAAACCATATTAATGTATGAATGAGACATTAGTTCTCATTATTATAAAGAGGAGAAGTATTTTGAGTACAATGGTATAAAAGGATAATTGATGTGAATTGTGATCATATAAATGATCAAATGAATGTATGAATTATGATTGAAATTTATCATGAAGAAATGAAGTCATAAAGCACAATATATTAATATTTTAAAGTATCAAATGCCCTAGTATACCTAACAAGATTGGTTTGGATAGTTTGGCATGCCAATAGGGTATTGTTTTAGCGATCGCGAAAGGCTTTATGCTGTATTCATGGCTTTATGCCCGTATTCATGGCTTTTATGACCGTATTCATGGCTTTTATGCCGCTTATGTGATATCATGGCTTTTTAGCCATACCGATCGTGATACGTGGTTGACGTCTGCCCCATGGTATGACGCCCGAGGCAATCGCGGTGTCCGATGCCAATGACCCGTTATCCAAATTCATCTAGTATAGGTTACTTGGGCATCAATTAAAGTATTATTCAATTCAAAACTATGTTAAGTTAAGTATAATGAAAATCCAAGACAATTAAATTAAGTATTGAATGAATAAGCAAAAGAGATTAGCAAAAGAAACATAACAAAAATATAAATTGCGTAATCGCATGCACTTGAAATACAATACGATATAATAAATTATATACCGCTAGTATTATCAAAAGTTATAAACTAAGCACTTCCAAAGAGGAACAAACTAGTATATAAGATCGTTGATACTAGAAATACCATACCAAATTAAATTGATTCTTGAGTATCTGAATTATTATTTATTTCTTTCTTTACTTGTATATATTATTTCTGGTTATATTATTGCACCACTAAGCAGAAATGCTTAGCGCGATGGAATTGCTTCCTCGCGCAGGTACTGAAGGTAAAACCAGTAGACTGTCGACTGAGATTTTTGGAGTCCAGATCTGCAGAAGTGTCAGAAGAGTTCAAGATTGTCACCTCCTCAGCAATGCATGTAGATAGGGCTCATTTTATACATGTTATGTATATTGTTCATTCCTAGCACATTGTAAATTATTTGTATATCTTGTACAAAATAAACTCATGTAATTAACCTATGAATTATGGAAGCTATTCAAAGTAAGTATTTTAGTATGTGAATTGAATTTGAGTTATAATGAGATTATACTTGTGAATATTGAGATATTGAAAATCTAATGAGATTTCTCGAGAAACTGGATATCGCATTGAGATACATTATGTTTGAAAATTTTTGAGACTATTAAGTTTGAGAAATTGAGTATATATTGAAATTGTCTTTGGCAGGTTCAGAAGAACTATTAGTCTAAATTACAGCCGACACTTTGTCGGATTATCGTTAAAATTTTTGAAATTTCCAACTTAGTTAGATTTTGATAAAAGTAAAAATAGCCTAAATCTTCAATAAAGTTTTTGAATAAATAAATCAAGGACTGTAATAAAATCAGATAAAATAGAGTGCTCCGGCACACTGAGTGGCATAACTTGCTCGGCTACACTGTAGTCGGGTAAGGGGTGTCACATTTAGTGGTATCAGAGCACGGTTTAGGCGTTTCTGGACCTAGATAGATTGCATATCATGCATTGCATTCATAAGAGTCGAGGTGACACTATTGCAGATCTGTATTTCTTGTTTATTTTAGGTTAAGGTATGGAATAAGAGAGTGAAGAGACAATGAGATAGCGAATGGAGATGAGAAGGAGACTGTATTTAAGATGAAAAAGGATGAGTACATAACTGTTTGAGGCTAGGATTGAGACTAAGGAGAAAGTGAAGTAGGATAACACGGAAAGGTGAAGAAATAAAGAGGTATTAGCTCCTTGGCTATTTACATTTGGTAAATTTCGAGGACGAAATTTAAATTAGAGGGGAAGAGTTGTAACACCCTCCCAGAGCAACTCCAGACATTCTATCGTCTGGACCTGTTGGTCCCATACCTAGAACGATCGGAAAAATATTTAAACTAAAGTGAGGGACCAAAATTAACTCAAATATTAATAAGAAAAATATAGTAAAAATTTTAGAAATAAAATACAACCAAGTTAAATGAGCCGGTGCCCAAGCGATGGGTAACCGGAGGGAAGTTGCGGTTCTCGCAACGAGAAGCCCTAGACCCGGGGGAAAAATTATAAAATAATTTTTGGGACATCAGAGAAGGGTTATTAAGGTTCCCATGGCATTAGAATGCCAAGAAAATACCTAGAAAAATTTTTCAATCGGTACAGACGATTTAGACTCGTTAAGCCGAACGGAGGGCATTTTGGTCATTTCGCCTTCAGAGGTGATTTTTGGCTGACTTGTCCAGTTAAGTAAATAATTAATATGACATAAAATATGAAGAAATATTGCTAAAAATTAAATTGAAATGTGGTAGAAAAGAAAAGAAAAGAAAAATGAAGGAAATTAGGGATAATGACATCACATGATGTCATTTGGAGGGCTTCCACCAATCACAACCTAATAAGCCAAATTAAAAAGAGAAAAAAATGACAAATGAAGACACAAAATTTCTGGTTCTTCTTCTTCATTTGGACGTGAATCTCTCCCTCTCCCTCCACCATTTTATCAAGCTTTGAACTTGATTTTCTCTTCATCCACTCACTAAAACCCATAAGTCTCTTCATCAAAAATTAATCCCACACCTAGACAAAGCTTTTGGCAGCCTAGAAAAGGAAGGAAAGTGAAGTTTTAGCTTGAAGAAATCTGCCCTACAAGAGGTTAAAGTGAGGTTAGTGCTATCCTTTCACTCTCACTCCTTTAATCCTTGTTAAAGCATCATTTTAAGTTAAGAAATTGTAAGAGTTTGAAGTAAATTATATGTGTTAGGGCATCTTTAATTTTTGGCAGCCCTAAGGAAGGATGAGGTTGATTGTTTTAATGAATTTAGAATGGATAGAAATGATGTTTAAGGTATGAATATGCATGGATGTTGAATTAGTGTGCTAATTGAGGTTTATGGGTAATTTAAATTGGACATTAGGGTTTTGAGAAGTGAAACTTGGATTTAGCTTATGGAATTGTGAAAGAACATTATAAGGGTCAATTAGTGACCATTTTAGGTATGTTGACCATGAATTGGACTGAAAAATAGTATAGCCAAGTGAATGTGTAGGCTGCCTTGTTAGTGCAGCAGAGGGACTGAAAATTCAGTCCACTTGCACAGCCATAACTTTGGCTGTGTTAGTCCAATTGATGTTTGGCTAATTGGACATGAAACTAGGCTTATAATGGCACATTTTTGCTGAAGAAACCATGCCCAAAAGACCAAAGCAAGAGGACCAAAAGTTGGCCCCAATCCGGATACCCTGCAAACAGCCCCTGCAGAAATGACCAAATGAATAGTAACTGTTCATTTGGCCATAACTCACTGTAGATATGGTCAATTGACCTGAAATTTTTACAGCAACAAGTTAAGACATAGACAAACAACTTTCATGAAGAAACCTACCCCAAATTATGACCAGAACCTAATCAAATCATTGAGTAAAATGAAGTTTACTGTACTGAGATTTCCAGAATTTTCATTTGAGCAGCAATGTTTGGAGGACTATAACTCTCTCTAGAAAACTCGGATTTAGGCGATTCTTGAACCGATGGAAACCTAAGGCATAGTAGAACATTTCATATGAAGAAAGTTAGACCAAATTATGAACTTAACTTGGTCAAATTACTGACCAAAGTTGGACCAAAATCTGCCAAAACCCAAAATTTCAGCAGGAACAGTACACGTGAACAGTAAACTTATTTTGGCCATAACTTGAGCTAAAAAACTCCAAATGGAGTGATTCAAAAAACGAAATTCAACTAGACAAAATAAGGAACATTTTCTATGAAGGAAGTTTTGTCAAATTCCAACAGTAAATCGACGAATGAAACAGTGCAACTATGAAGCACCAAAACCGAAAATTGACAATTTTGCCAAAATGACCTAAGCTTTGAGAAAGTGACCAAAACCAACAAGTTTTAAATGAAAAATGTAGTATGTTTGAAGTGCCAAAGTCAATGTACATATTTTCTATGCAAAAGTCAACATTTTAGTTGACTAATGAAGTGAATAGTGACATGAAAACTTGAAATAAGCTTGGAAATGGATTTGGTAATTGATTCCAACAAGTTTTAAATGCAAAATGTGGTACATCGGGAGTGTTAAAACCAATGTACCTATTGTCTATGCAAAAGTCAACATTTTTGTTGACCAATGAGGTGAATAGTGACACCAAAACTTGAAATTCAAAATTTGAAATTAGAAATGCATCTAGGGGACTTTAAATTGCAATTGGCAATTAATACTAGTAAATGTAAAACTCAAAATGTGGGATCTTGGTGTAATTAGAATTAATATATCCACTAAGTATGAAAAAGTCAACATTTTGGTTGACTAGTATGGTGAATAGTAATCAAAATGATTCGTAAATTAAGATGAAAACCTAGAACCAATTCTAAGCTTAAATGCTTAAAATTGTATGACAAATGTAGACTATGCATCCTAGTCAAAATTGTTAAAAACGAATTAAGGCCATAAATTTGAAATCCATGAAATGTTTATGGATTACTTGAAACATGAAAAATAAGTCACCTAATTGATGTGAATAGATAGTTAGGGCTTATATGCCCATTACAAATGGAATTCATAAAATATTAGTAACTCAACTTGAAATATAAAATTTGTAATTATATAAGTAGACTCTTGAATGTATAAATGAGAAAGGAAAAATGTTTTGAATACAATGGTACATGTGAACCATTGTTTAGAATTGGGATCAATATGAATAACATAATGAATGGATAAATAAACCATATTAATGTATGAATGAGACATTAGTTCTCATTATTGTAAACAGGAGAAGTATTTTGAGTACAATGGTATAAAAGGATAATTGATGTGAATTGTGATCATATAAATGATCAAATGAATGTATGAATTATGATTGAAATTTATCATGAAAAAATGAAGTCATAAAGCACAATATATTAATATTTTAAAGTATCAAATGCCCTAGTATACCTAACAAGATTGGTTTGGATAGTTTGGCATGCCAATAGGGTATTGTTTTAGCAGTACTGCGAAAGGCTTTATGCCTGTATTCATGGCTTTATGCCTGTATTCATGGCTTTTATGCCCGTATTCATGGCTTTTATGCCAATTATGTGATACCATGGCTTTTTAGCCATACTGACTGCATACGTGGTTGACGTTCTGCGTCCCATGGTATGACGGCCCGAGGCACCGCGGTGTCCAAAGGCCAACGACCGTTATCCAAATCATCTAGTATAGGTTACTTGGCAATCAATTAAAGTATTATTCAATTCGGCAGCTAAGTTAAGTTAAGTATAATGAAAATCCAAAGACAATTAAATTAAGTATTGAATGAATAAGCAAAAGAGATTAGCAAAAGAAACATAACAAAAATATAAATTGCGTAATCTGCAGACTTGAAATACAATACAGATAGAATAAATTATATATCTGCTAGTATTACTGAAAAGTTATAAACTAAGCACTTCCAAAGAGGAACAAACTAGTATATAAGATCGTTGATACTAGAAATACCATACCAAATTAAATTGATTCTTGAGTATCTGAATTATCATTTATTTCTTTCTTTACTTGTATATATTATTTCTGGTTATATTATTGCACCACTAAGTAGAAATGCTTAGCGATGGAATTGCTTCCTCATGCAGTATCAAGGTAAAACCAAGAGACTATCGATCGAGATTTTTGGAGTCCAGATCTCAGTATGTCGAAGAGTTCAAGATTGTCACCTCCTCAAAGAATGCATGTAGATAGGGCTCATTTTATACATGTTATGTATATTGTTCATTCCTAGCACATTGTAAATTATTTGTATATCTTGTACAAAATAAACTCATGTAATTAACCTATGAATTATGGAAGCTATTCAAAGTAAGTATTTTAGTATGTGAATTGAATTTGAGTTATAATGAGATTATACTTGTGAATATTAAGATATTGAAAATCTAATGAGATTTCTGAGAAATCTGGATACTGCATTGAGATACATTATGTTTGAAAATTTTTGAGACTATTAAGTTTGAGAAATTGAGTATATATTGAAATTGTCTTTGGCAGTTCGTAAGAATCATTAGTCCAAATTACACCGACACTTTGTCGGATTATCGTTAAAATTTTTGAAATTTCCAACTTAGTTAGATTTTGATAAAAGTAAAAATAGCCTAAATCTTCAATAAAGTTTTTGAATAAATAAATCAAGGACTGTAATGAAATCAGATAAAATAGAGTGCTCCGGCACACTGAGTGGCATAACTTGCTCGGCTACACTGTAGTCGGGTAAGGGGTGTCACAGAAACAATTAGTTATTATTTGATCCCAGCACTACTTAGTTGTGTACTAATGTTAAAACTATATGTTCTGTTGCTATTCCTTTACATGGGAATGAATTTTGATGTATTAGTGACTAGTCCTTTAGGATAAAAACTATAATAACAAGTATGATTGACATTAATTTTGGAAGAATTCTTAGCTAAAAGTATTTTCTAACACACCATAAATTATAAAGCTAATTGGCAAGCCTACTTGATGTAAGGCAAGAGGACCTAAAAGTAAGTTACAGTAATAGAATTGCTCTAGATGAGGGCAAGGATGTTACTGTTAGTAATTTGTCAAGGGATATTGTAATCAGAATCAGTTTAGGATATTAGTGGATTCGAGAAAGATAAGATGTTAGAAAACCTAGTCCATGAGGTTATAACATAGTGACTATGTAATGTTCTCGATGTTTGTATTGTAAGCTGCAGATTACAGTACCGACACAGGATTATTGTGTAGAGCTACGTGCTTCCTTATGGTATAATAAAATAAGAATATTTGTAAGTAATCTATAAATTGATACAGTTACGCCCGAATAGAGTGCTATTACTAGAAATAAATGTGAAAATTTTAGTCATAAATTTAAAACTTCAGAACTAGCCTGTCGAAAGACTACACTTGTAAGGTAGCTGGAGTCAGTAACTCAGTTACAATAATGTGAACTACCTATACCGCAGTAATTGCTATAAGTTTAGAGATATCAGTACGACTTATCATCCTCAGATGGATGGACAGTCGAAACAAGTAATTCAGGTAAATTTTGAAACTCATTGAGTTTCTGTAAATGATAATAATAACCTGTAAAATGTAATAAGCCCTCGAGAATATACTGAGAACTTGTGTCCTTGAATCCGAGGGGAGATGGGACAGATACCTCCCACTAACAGAATTTGTATACAATAATAAGTGTCAAGCTAGCATATAAACGACACCCTATGAAACATTGTAAGGGAACATATAACTATGGATTTTGTGATGAGACTTCTGAGGACACAGAATAGTCATGATGCAGTATGGGTCATAGTTGATAGACTAACCAAGTCTGCTCACTTTTTGCCAGTCCGGATGGACTATAGTTGGAGAGATTGGCCAGATTGTACATAAATGAGATTATAAAACTGCATGGAGTGCCAGTATCGATTGTATCAGACAGAGATCCTAGGTTCACTTCTAGATTCTGGGGTAGTCTTCAGAGAGCCCTAGGAACTAGATTGAACTTCAACACGGCATTCCACCAACAGACTGATGGCCAGTTTGAGAGGGTAATTTAGATATTGGAGGATATGCTATGGGCTTGTGTGATTGAGTTTGAAGGTAGTTGGGGATATACACTTGCCTTTGATTGAGTTTGCTTATAAAAACAGCTACCAATCAAGCATTGGGATGCCTCCATATGAAGCTTTATATGGCAAAAAGTGCAGAATTCCCCTATGTTGGGATGAAGTAGGTGAAATCTGATTGGGCTAGAAATTGTTAAGCAAACAGAGGAAAAGATCAAATTGAACAGAGATAGACTCAAGGCTGCATCAGACCATCAGAAGTCCTATGTTGATCTAAAGAGAGGAGATATTGAATATATAGTGGGTGATAAGGTATTCCTCAAAGTTTCTCCTTGGAAGAGGATTATGAGATTTGGCAGAAAGGAGAAACTGAGTCCTCGCTTTATCGGACCATATGAGGTTCTGGAGAGAGTGGGTCCTTTAGTATATCGGTTAGCATTACCTCCAGAGCTAGAAAGGATACACAGTGTCTTCCATGTGTCCATGTTAAGGAGGTACAGATCTGACCCATCTCATGTACTATCAGTTGAAGAGATTGAGGTAAATCCAGACCTCTCATATGAGGAAGAACTCATAGAAATTCTAGCATATGAGGTGAAGCAGCTGAGAAATAAACAGATACACCTGGTTAAAGTGCTGTGGAACCATCATTCAGGCTAGGAAGCTACTTGGGAACGTGAAGAGGACATGACGAAACAGCACCCATAGCTGTTTAGAGACTGATGCCAGGTAAAATTTTGAGATAAAATTTATTTAAGGGGGGGAGAATTGTAACACCCCTATGTTCGGTAGTGCGTTCTACTGTTCCGGTGACCAGTGTCTGTCTGGACAGCTAGGATGCCTAGAACTACATTTAAATGTTAGTGGGGAGACATAAAATAATGAAATACATGAAAGGAAAATACAAGAAAAATAAAAGAAAAATAATAGCAATAAAATGTAACCAAGTTTAATGAGTCGAAAACCATAGCGATGGGTGACCGAACTGGGAAGTTGCGGTGTGGACCATTGACTAGCCCTAGACGGCGGAAAACCCTGGAAAATATTTTTAAGACTTAAATAAACATCTATTGAAGTATAAATGACATTATAAATGTCAAAGAAAAATTAAGTAATTAGTACAAAGAAAAATGAGAAATTGAGAAAATGACAAAACTCGGTGTTATCGAAAAATCGGGAATGCAACCCGAATAAGGGCATTGTGGTCAATTGACACCCTGAGTTGCCTTTTAAACTAAATTTCCATTAAAAATAAGTGACATTAAAGTTGGAAAACCCCACGAAAAAAATGAAATTTAAATGAAAAATAAATGAGGAAACTTTTGGGGTAAGATTTTGAATAATGAAAAGTTTAACATTAATTTATCCTTAAGCTAAGTTAGTGGACCATTATTCCTCATATAATATCATAAGTGGACAGAAAAATCCACTAACTTTCTGCATTCATCATCTTTTCCACTTAATTTTCATTTGACCGAACCAAATTTTCTTCCAAGGTCCATCTATGGCCATCCCTTCATGCAATCTCCATCCACCATCATCAAGCCATTAGTTCTTCTAGGTTTCTTCACTAAAGTTGTTCTATACAGCTTGGGCAACATTTTGGGAGTAAGAAAGGAAAGTTTTGGTGGAGTTTTAAAGAAGTCCAAAAGAGGTAAATGTGTATTTTTCAATCTTGCTTCCTTAAACTTTGAGTGGATGTTGTGGGTAGTTGATTTATGGAAGAATTTTTGAAGTTTGATGTTTTAATGGAGATGTACATTTTGGCAGCCATGGAAATTCAGTATATGTAGCTTGTTTTTACTTGTTTATGGTTGTTTAAGATGTTGTTATTGATGGCAGCATGGATATGTGTGTAATGGTTTGGAATTGGGTATGTAAATGGGGTATGTTCATGTGGTTAAATGATGTAAATGGACTTTGGAAAATTCTGTATTATAGTGTAAATATTGAGAATAGTTACAAGCTGTCCAAAATGACAAAAAATGTGTTGTTAAAGGTGTTAATGGTAAGGTACAAATCAGAATTGGCATGAAGGAAGTAGTTTGGTAAGTGTTGAATGTGTAATTGGTAAGTGATGAGAAGTGTGTAGTAGGGCAGTGTATGTTTTGGCTTAGAACCTTAAGTGTGTGACTCCAATTGGTATGAGACCAATTGGAGGTGAAACTAGGCACAAAATGTGCCAACTTTCATGAAGGAAGCTTACCAAAATTCTGCCTAGAAGGTGACTTGAAAAATGACCAAATCTAGATTAGTGACTTGAAAGCCTGAAAATTGACCATTTGGGCAGTAGTTAGTGTTTTGGCCATAACTCACTCAAAAACAAGTCCAAATGACTTGAAATTTTTACCATGAATATTTTAGACATATATCTACAATTCTTATGAAGACACCAAAGCCCAGAAATGGCCAAAACCAAGCCAAATAGCTTGCACAAATTTAGGTACCAAAACTGGCCGAACCAAAAGTGACCTAAAAATGACCTAAGCCTACTGTTTTAGTGCATTCTGTCCAGCATTGGTAAATTGACCATAACTTGGTCTACACAACTCAGAATGATCTGAAATTTTGCCCTGCGTGCAATAAGACATAGACCTACAAGTTTTTAGTTTGGACCAAAACCCAAAAACTGAGGAGACTAGGTCATCCGGCTAGGTCAAATTAGTATACAGAAATTTGGCAAATTGCAATAAAATGCAATATACTTGAAAATGAAACTGGTAACATATACCAACACTAAAGGGCTATAAAATGTGACATATTGGTTACATTAAACCTAATTCACCTAGAATGCATCGAGGGCCAACATCTTAGGTTGACTAAGGAAATAATAGAATTCAATAAATTAATTATTAAGCCTTATTGTTAGAGACTGTTTAAATGAGTACTGAAACACTTCAAATTATGTGTTTCAGTTAGTAAAGACTCATGGAAGAGGAAGGAAACACTGAGTCAGAGCCAAGAGGCATTTATCAGAGGTTTGTGCACAACTAGTTTTTAACTGATTTTGTTCTGAACATTTCATATGATTAAATGACATATTTTTCTTATGTATTATGTTTAACAAGCATTGGATTTAATTCAATGATTATTGAAATTGTTATAATATGTAATAATATGTATATAAATTATTTGAGCAGTTGTATAAAAACTCTTGTAAAATATTTTGGTATGTAATTAAATGTAAATTATTGTAAATGTAAATTTGAGATTTCATTTACCTAAATAGTTTTGTAATATTAATTTTGAGTCTTGTAATCAATGAAATGTTTCTTTTATGATGAGATTGGTTTGAAAATGAATTGATTTGATTATTGAGATTTGAATTATGAGTTAAAATGAAGTTATTGGAGTTGTATTTGAGAAAACATATTGGGAGTGTGTTTCTTTGCAAGTTTTGAAGAACTGTTTTCTCAAAATACAGCCGGCACTCTGCCGAAATTTTGAAAATTTTTTATAACACCAGATTTTAATCGATGATTTAAATTTCACGAAAATTGATTTAAAATCCCTTGTAGTATATTTAATGGGTTACCGGTAGGCGAAGTATGGTAATTCATTAGGTGTACTACGGGATCATGTTACATCTTAAGGAGGAGTAGGGTGTTACAAGTACCTCGATCTGGTCTCAAAAGTTCACAGACAGTCAGTAGAGGTCGAGATAGAAATAGAGTTGGTACTCCTCACAACCATAACACAGTGAATCAACCCGAACATAGTAGCGCATTAGTTAGAATGTCCACTATGTGCCAAGGAGAAAGAACAGAAATTTTGGATGTCGCTGCTGGTAAGTTCTTAATTTTTGAAAGAAATAATTAATTATTTTTATTTGATCCCAGCACTACTTAGTTGTATGTTAGTGTTAGAACTATATGTTATGTTGTTATTCCTTTACATGGGAATAAATTTTGATGCAGTAGTGATTAGTCCTTTAAGATAAGAAATGTGATAATAAGTGAAATTAGTTCTAGAAGAGTTTATCAGCAAAAAGTATTTTCTAACACACCATAAATTATAAAGTTAAACGGCAAGCCTACTTAATGTAAGGCAAGAGGACCTAAAAGTAAGTTACGGTAATATAATTGCTCTAGATGAGGGCAAAAATGTTACTGTTAGTAATTGTCATGGGATTTTGTAATCAGAATCGGTTTAGGATATTAGTGGATTCGAGAAAGATAAGATGTTAGAAAACCTAGTCCATGAGGTTATAACGTAGTGACTATGTAATGTTCTCGATGTTTGTATTGTAAGCTACAGATTACAGTACCGACACGGGATTATTGTATAGAGCTACGTGCTTCCTCGTGGTGCAATAAAATAAGAATATTTGTAAGTAATCTATAATTTAATATAGTTACGCCCGAATAGAGTACTATTACGGGAAATAAATGTGAAAATTCTAGTAAGAAATTTAAAACTTTAGAACTAGCCCATCGAACGACTACACTTGTAAGGTAGCTGGAGTCCGTAACTCGGTCACAATAATGTGAACTACCTGTACCACAGTAATTGCTATAAGTTTAGAGATATCAGTACGATTTATCATCCTCAGACGGATGGACAGTCGAAACAAGTAATTCAGGTAAATTCTGAAACTCATTGAGTTTCTGTAAATAATGAAATGAAATGCTAATAATAACCTGTAAAATGTAATAAGCCCTCGAGAATATGCTGAGTACTTGTGTCCTTGAATCTAAGGGGAGATGGGACAGATACCTCCCACTAACAGAATTTGTATACAATAATAAGTGTCAAGCTAGCATACAAACGGCGCCCTATGAAACATAGTAAGGGAACAGATAACTATGGATTTTGTGATGAGACTTCCGAGGACACAGAATAGTCGTGATCCAGTATGGGTCATAGTTGACAGACTGACCAAGTCTGCTCACTTTTTGCCAGTCCAGATGGACAATAGTTTGGAGAGATTGGCCAGATTGTACATAAATGAGATTGTAAAACTGCATGGAGTGCCAGTATCGATTGTATTAGACAGAGATCCTAGGTTCACTTCTAGATTTTGGGGTAGTCTTCAGAGAGTCCTATGAACTAGATTGAACTTCAGCACAACATTCCACTCACAGACAGGTGGCCAGTCTGAGAGGGTAATTCAGATATTTGAGGATATGCTACGGGCTTGTGTGATTGAGTTTGAAGGTAGTTGGGATACACATTTGCCTTTGATCGAGTTTGCTTATAACAACAGCTACCAATCAAGCATTGGGATGCCTCCATATGAAGCTTTGTATGGCAGGAAGTGCAGAACTCCCCTATGTTGGGATGAAGTAGGTGAAAGGAAGATGATTGGGCTGGAAATTGTTCAGCAGACAGAGGAAAAGATCAGATTGATCAGAGATCAACTTAAGGCTGCATCAGACCATCAGAAGTCCTATGTTCATCTAAAGAGAAGAGATATTGAATATGCAGTGGTGGATAATGTAACACCCCGAACCTCCAAGTTGTGAATAGTACCATTTTTGGCATGTGACTAGTACTATTCAAAAACACCTTGAGGATCAAAAATAAATAGAAAATTAATGGAGATAGACATAATAAAAATTCAAATGACCCAAAAATATAAGGATTCACCGGGTATATTGAAAAAGAGGGATTGTGAACCGATGAGGGGCATTTTGGTCAATTCACCTGAAGAGTTGACTTTTGACCAAAATGTTAATTAATTTAAGTGAAATTAATGAATTGAATTATGGAATAATTTTTTTTAGGAAAAGAATTCAAGTATAAAGTGAAAGGAAAATAAAAGAAACAAAAATCTAGAATTTTAGGTCCATTTTGACCCAATTAAAATTTTAGGACCAATGGGCTTTGGACAACTCAATAAAATTTAATTAAATGAATAAATAATTGGGATAAGTATAAAAGGAAGCCATCTTCTTCCCTCCCTCATTTAGTTGCCACCCACATACCTCCTCTCCCTCTCTTTTCTTTCTTCTCTCTTCATTCTCCACTTATAACCTCTCTCAACCATTGATTTTCCCCACTTTTTCTTCATGGGTTTTCTATCTAATTGGTAGAAAACATCAAATTTATCTTTCATTGAGAGATTAGAAGCTAAGAGAACAAAAGAGTTAGAGGAAATCGAAGATTAGACGTAGTCACTTGAGATAAGTTTCTTTTCATGTTAGATTAGTTGTATAAGCCTTGAATGAAGTTAACTTATGATGAAATTTCATGAGAAATTGAAAGGAAACATGCATGGAATCTAAACTAGGGTTTTGGCCAACTTAGGGAAAATTAGGGTTTTGATGTATTTTAGTTAAATTGATGATAAATATAAGTTAAATTGAGGTAGTATGCATGATTGGGAGTAGTAAGATTTCATGGGATTGCATAAATTAAATTATGGAAGATTAGGGTTCATAGGAAAATTGGGTTTTGGTACAAGAGAGTGAAATTGGTGTGTGTAGTGTTAAATTATGATCATTTGAGGTTTATTTAGTTTGAATTGACATTGGGTTGATGAATGGAGATAATGAAATGGTAGGATTAGGGAAATTGCAAACTTTGGTGTTTGAAAATTGTAGGTTTTGTTCTAGGAAGTGCCATTGATGTGTTAATGCTAAATTATAGTCATTTTGGGTAAATTAAATGTGAATTGAGATTGGTTAGTGGATGTAATTGAAGAAATGAAAATTTTAACTTAGGGCAAAATTTTGCACACTGAATTCAGTGTGTTTGGAAGCCTATAACTTGAGCTACACAACTCTAATTGGTGTGAAACCAATTGGAAACGAAACTTAATACATAGGGCTAGAATTTTCGTGAAGATACTCTACCCCGAAAATGACCTTAAGCTATCTGAAATGAGCCTTGAACTTGGAGACAAAAATCTGGAACTTGCAGAATTTGACTATATGAACAGTAAACTTTGCATGGCCATAACTCTCTCTAGAAAACTCCGATTTAGGAAATTCTTGAACTGATGGAAACCTAAGATATAGTAGAACATTTTATATTAAGAACTTGAGGCCAAATTATGGACTTAACCCAATCAAATTGCTGAGCAAATTTGAATCACTGAATCTGCAGAATTGTAGATTTATCATATGAATAGTAAATTTACATGGCCATAACTCTCTCTAGAAAACTCCAATTTATGCGATTCTTAAACCGATGGAAACCTAAGACATAGTAGAACATTTCGTATGAAGAACATTAGACCAAATTATGGACTTAACTTGATCAAATTGTTGAACGAAGTTGGATCGATAAATCTGCCAGAACTAAATCTACAGCATGAACAATGACGTGAACAGTAATAATGTTTTGGGCATAACTTGAGCTACACAGCTCTGAATTAGGTGATTCAAAAAGGAAAATAAAGTTAAGACCTAGGTGAACAATTTTCATGAAGAACACCTCACCAAATTATGATAAAAACTAGGTAAAAATTGGGTTCAAAGATTAGGGCACCAAGCTGTCCAAAACCAAAATTTTCTAAAATTTGCAAAGCTAACTTGGGATGCATTAGACATGCATGTAATGAGTTTTTGGCAGCAATTGAGATTGGTATTGAGGTAATCTATTTGTGTATTTTCAGTGGAAAAAGAAGTTGGAATGGACTAGGAATAATGAGTAAAGAGAAAGGAGAGCATTGAAGGTTTGTGCACAACTAACCTTTTCTTTGTTTTTAAACTTGTAAATTGCTTGGAATGTATTAAATTGAATGAGTTTGCTTTGAACAAGTTTACTTTGATTGAAATATGGTTTTTCTCTTGCATTTAAGAAATTTGGGTGTTGCCACCTTTATATGGATATTATGATGAATTTAAATGTGTTTATTGGTTTACAAATATAATTGTTGAGTGGAAAATTTTTGGAAACTGTTTTGAAACCACAGTTAGCATGACAGTCCCTTTTGGAACTCCCCAGTAGCAATAGCTACTTGGGGTTAATAATTGATATTGATTATGTCTCCCATTAATAACAGTTAGTGGGGTAAGACTACAAGAGTACTCGTTAGCTAGATAGCCCTTCCCTCATTAATAACGATTAGTGAGGTTGAGATTGCTTTGTCATGGTGTACAACACGGCACTGATCGTGAAATTGTGTCATGGCCTAGACTGTGTGTTGATGTTGGTAACACTAATGCTTTGTGAATTGTGATTTATGAAGTATGATTTCTCATTTGAAATATTATTCCAATAAATGGCTCTTATGAACTTAGAACTATTGTAAAGTTTTCATGCTTAAGAAAAATGTGATTTATTATGCTTTGACAAATTGTGTTTTACCTTAAGTTTTAAAGTTGTTAGTTGTGCACCACTGAGTGATATACTCAGCGATAGCTTCTTTATGCTGTCGCAGGTAAGGGAATGGAGAAGGCTACCGAGTGAGAGACTTAGAAGCAGCATTTTAGTATTGTTTGTGGGTATATATTGTAGGTATATGCCTGCAATTTCCTTTTGATGTATTTTGTACCTATATGTATGGATGTACAGACATTGAGCAATTTGTATTTAAAAGCATTGCATTGCTATCACATTTTGAGTTTGAAACTATTTTGTATTTTACTTTGAGACTTATGAAAATGTAACTTTTGCAATATTTAGTCTATCATTATTTCCAATGAATGTTTACATGTAATTTTAACTATTCTCATGCAGTTTTCCGCAAAAGAATTGATAAGATAAAAAGCTATGATTTGTTTTAAAATCCTTTGTAGCATAACTAATGGGTTATCGGTAGGTGGAGTTCGATAATTCCTTAGGTATGCAACGGGAACATGTCATGCCTTACCAGGGATAAGGTGTAACATGTTTTAGTGGTATCAGAGCTTTGGTTTTTATACAAGTTTTGAAATTGTATATTTGAATAATTTTGACAAGTACAACTGCTCAATTGTCATTATTGATACATATAGTGCATTACATAATAAATATGGACTAATGGAGGGAAATCTTCTTGTGTTAGTTATTCAGGGTGTAGAATTCCCTGTGTGAAATTGGATTATGATGTGCTAGTGACTAGTCCTTTAGGACAAGAGGTTAGCGTAAACAAATTGTATGAAGATTTTCCTTTGGTGATCCAAGGACATACATTCCTGTCAGACTTAATTGAAATGCCCTTCCGAGATTATGATATCATCTTGGGCATGGATTGGTTAGCTAAGCATCATGCCATGATCGACTGTAGACTGAAGATAGTCATTTTTGGTCTTCCCGAGTATGCAAACATAGTGATACATGGGGAGAGGTAATTATTGCCATCCAACATCATTTCAGCAACTGTTGCTAGAAAGATGATTAGAAAGCGATGTGAAGCTTATCTAGCTCATGTGATAGACACCCAGGTGAGGAGTCCAGATCTTAAAGATATTCCTACGGTGTGGGATTTTCCGGATGTCTTTCTGGAAGAATTACCAGGATTGCCTCCGAAAAGAGAGGTGCAGTTTGAAATTGAGACTATGCATGGTGTGGAGCCAATCTCCATCACTCCTTATAGGATGGCACCTGCTGAGTTGAAAGAGTAGAAGGTACAATTGCAGGAATTGTTAGATAAGGGTTTCATCCACCTTAGCATGTCACCTTAGGGAGCACCAGTATTATTTGTGAAGAAGAAGGATGGTACTCTCCGCCTATGCATAGACTACAGACAGTTGAATAAGGTGACCATAAAGAATAGATATCCTCTGCCACAGATCGATGATTTGTTTGATTAGTTGAAGGATGCAACTGTATTCTCCAAAATTGACTTGAGATCGGGCTACTACCAGTTGAGGGTGCAGGAGCAAAGTATTCCTAAAACTGCCTTTAGGACTCGGTATGGCCACTATGAGTTCTTGGTAATGCCATTCGGATTGACTAATGCTCCAGCTACTTTTATGGGCCTGATGAACACTATCTTCAGGCCATATTTGGACTAGTTTGTTGTGGTGTTCATTGATGATATTTTGGTGTACTCAAAGAATGCAGAGGAACATGATAAACACTTGAGGATAGTATTACAGACTTTGAGGGAGAAGCAGTTGTATGCCAAACTATCGAAATGTGAGTTTTGGCTAAAGAAGATTACATTTTTGGGGCATATTGTATCTGCAGAGGGTATCCAAGTGGATCCTAGCAAAGTAGAAGCCATTCTTGATTGGAAGCCACCTAGAAATGTCACTAAAGTTCAGAGTTTCCTTGATTTAGCCGAGTATTACCGAAGGTTTATGAAGGGATTCTCCATGCTAGCATCTCCACTGACCAAACTACTTAGGAAGGATGTAAAATTTCAGTGGACTGATTGATGCCAGGAAAGTTTTGATGAGTTAAAGAGGCATTTAACTAAAGCTCTAGTCTTAACCTTGCCCACTTTGGGTAAGGAGTATACCATATATAGTGATGCTTCTCATAACGGATTAGGCTGTGTGTTGATGCAAGATAAAAATGTCATTGCCTATGCTTCACGCCAGCTTAAACCGCATGAGAGGAATTATCCCACGCATGACTTGGAGCTGGCAGTCATTGTCTTTGCCTTGAAGATTTGGAGACATTACTTGTATGGGGAGAGATGTTATATATACACAGATCATAAAAGTTTGAAGTACTTAGGCACACAAAAGAAGTTAAATTTGAGGTAGAGGAGATGGTTAGAGCTGATAAAAGATTATGATTGTTTAATAGACTATCAGCCTGGAAAAGCTAATGTTGTAGCTGATGCTTTAAGTCGCAAGACTATGGCTGGTTTGAGGGTTTCTCCATTGTCTATGGTGCATGAGTTAAGGGCATTACATGCTAATTTGGAGATTAATGAAGATAGGCAGATGGTAGCTACTTGGCAAGTGTAGCCAATGCTGGCAGAACAAATTAAAGCAATGGTACGTATGATGATAAGTATGTGAAGTTAATGGAAGAGGCTCGGATGGCAAGAAACCGTAATTATCGTGAAATAATGAGAGCTTGTTGTTATATAAGGGCAGAATGTGCATTCCTAATAATGTTGAACTGAGGCAGACCATTTTAAAGGAAGCACATGATTCACCTTTTGCAATGCACCCTGGTGGAACCAAAGTGTACAGAAGTGTGAAAGAGCACAATTGGTGAAGAAGAATGAAGAAAGACATTGCAGAATATGTTGCCAAATGCTTAACTTGTCAGCAAGTAAAGGCAGAACACCAAGTGCCTGCAGGGTTGCTACAGCCATTGCCAATTCCTGAGTGGAAATGGGAAAGAATCACTATGGATTTCGTGACAGGACTTCCACGTACACAAAAGAATCATGATGCAGTTTGGGTTATTGTTGATAGATTAACCAAGTATGCACACTTTTTGCCAGTGAGGATGGATTACAGCCTGGAAAGATTGGCCAAAATGTACATTGGTGATGTGGTGAGGTTATATGGAGTGCCAGTGTCTATTGTGTTAGACAGAGACCCAAGGTTCACTTCTAGATTCTGGGGTAGTCTCCAAAAAGCCCTAGGAACTAGATTGAACTTCAGTACAGCATTCCATCCACAGACAGACAGCCAATCTGAAAGGACCATTCAAATTTTGGAGGATATGCTTCGGGCCTGTGTGATTGAGTTTGAAGGGAGTTGGGACACACACTTGCCTTTAATTGAATTTGCCTACAATAACAGTTATCAGTCAAGCATCAAGATGCCTCCATACGAAGCACTTTATGGCAGAAAGTGTAGAACTCCCTTGTGTTGGGATGAAGTGGGCGAGAGGAAGTTGATTGGCCCAGAATTAGTGCAGCAGATGAAAGAAAAGGTTAAGCTCATTAGAGACAGACTCAAAGTTACAACGGATAGACAGAAGTCCTACATTGACCTAAAGAGAAGAGATATTCGGTAGAGTGTGGGTGACAAGGTGTTCTTGAAAGTTTCCCCATGGAAGAGGATCATGAGGTTTGGTAGAAAGGGGAAACTAAGTCCTCGCTTCATTAGGCCGTATGAGGTTTTGGAAAGAGTGGGTCCATTGACATATAGACTTGCATTGCCTCTGGAGTTGGAAAAGATTCACAATGTCTTCCATGTCTCCATGTTGAGGAGGTACAGATCAGACCCCTCTCACATTTTGCTAGTAGAAGAGATTGAGGTGAATCCAAACCTGACATATGATGAAGAGCCCATAAAAATCTTGGCATATGAGGTAAAACAGCTGAGGAACAAACAGATACCTCTAGTCAAAGTGTTGTGGAACCATCATTCAGGCCAAGAGGCTACATGGGAGCGTGAGGAGGACATGAGGAGGCAACAGCCACAGCTATTCTGAGACTGAGACTAGGTAAATTTCGAGGACGAAATTTTACTTTTAAGGAGGGGAGAATTGTAACACCCCGAACCTCCAAGTTATGAATAGTACCATTTTCGGCATGTGACTAGTACTATTCAAAGACACTTTGAGGACCAAAAATAAATAGAAAATTAATGGAGATAGACACAATAAAAATTCAAATGACCCAAAAATATAAGAATTCACCGGGTATATTAAAAAAGAGGGATTGTGAACCGATGAGGGGCATTTTGGTCAATTCACCTTACGAGTTGACTTTTGACCAAAATGTTAATTAGTTTAAGTGAAATTAATGAATTGAATTATGGAATAATTTTTTTTAGGAAAAGAATTCAAGTATAAAGTGAAAGGAAAATAAAAGAAACAAAAATCTAGAATTTTAGGTCCATTTTGACCCAATTAAAATTTTAGGACCAATGGGCTTTGGATAACTCAATAAAAATTAATTAAATAAATAAATAATTGGGATAAGTATAAAAGGAAGCCATCTTCCTCCCTCTCTCATTTAGTTGCCCCCCACACAACTCCTCTCCATCTCTTTTCTTTCTTCTCTCTTCATTCTTCCACTTACAACCTCTCTCAACCATTTATTTTCCCCACTTTTTCTCCATGGGTTTTCTATCTAAATGGTAGAAAACATCAAATTTATCTTTCATTGAGATATTAGAAGCTAAGAGAACAAAAGAGTTAGAGGAAATTGAAGATTAGAAGCGATCACTTGAGGTAAGTTTCTTTTCATGTTAGATTAGTTGTATAAGCCTTGAATGAAGTTAACTTATGATAAAATTTCATGAGAAATTGAAAGGAAACATGCATGGAACCTAAACTAGGGTTTTGGCCAACTTAGGGAAAATTAGGGTTTTGATGTATTTTAGTTAAATTGATGATAAATATAAGTTAAATTGAGGTAGCATGCATGATTGGGAGTAGTAAGATTTTATGGGATTGCATAAATTAAATTATGGAAGATTAGGGTTCATAGGAAAATTGGGTTTTGGTGCTAGAGAGTGAAATTGGTGTGTGTAGTGTTAAATTATGGTCATTTGAGGTTTATTTAGTTTGAATTGACATTGGGTTGATGAATGGAGATAATGAAATGGTAGGATTAGGGAAATTGCAAACTTTGGTGTTTGAAAATTGTAGGTTTTGTGCTAGGAAGTGCCATTGATTTGTTAATGCTAAATTATAGTCATTTGTGGTAAGTTAAATGTGAATTGAGATTGGTTAGTGGAAGTAATTGAAGAAATGAAAATTTTAACTTAGGCGTAATTTTGCATCGAATTCAGTGTGTTTGGAAGCCCATAACTTGAGCTACACAACTCCAATTGGTGTGAAACCAATTGGAAAAGAAACTTAATACATAGGGCTAGAATTTTCGTGAAGATACCCTGCCTCGAAAATGACCTTAAGCTATCCGAAATGAGCCTTGAACTTGGAGACAGAAATCTAGAACCTGCAGAATTTGACCATATGAACAGTAAATTTTGCATGGCCATAACTCTCTCTAGAAAACTCTAATTTAGGTGATTCTTGAACCGATGGAAACCTAAGACATAGTAGAACATTTCATATGAAGAACTTGAGGCCAAATTATGGACTTAACCAAATCAAATTGCTGAGCAAATTTGAATAACTGAATCTGTAGATTTGCAGATTTACCATATGAACAGTAAATTTTGCATGGCCATAACTCTCTCTAGAAAACTCCAATTTAGGCGATTCTTGAACCGATGGAAACCTAAGACATAGTAGAACATTTCTTATGAAGAACATTAGATCAAATTATGGACTTAACTTGATCAAATTGCTGAACGAATTTGGATCGATAAATCTACCAGAACTAAATCTGCAGCATGAACAGTGACGTAAACAGTAATCATGTTTTGGGCATAACTTGAGCTACACTGCTCTGAATTAGGCGATTCAAAAAGGAAAATAAAGTTAAGACCTAGGTGAACAATTTTCATGAAATTCAAAAAGGAAAATAAAGTTAAGACCTAGGTGAACAATTTTCATGAAAAACACCTCACCAAATTATGATCGAAATTAGGTAAAAATTGGGTTCAAAAATTGGCGCACCAAGCTGTCCAAAACCAAAATTTTCTAAAATTTGCAAAGCTAACTTGGGATGCATTAGACATGTATGTAATGAGTGTCGACACCATATTTTGGCCGATCCCCAAAATCAACAAGACTTTGAAACCGATCCCCAGCACTAGGTCTCCCTGGGCCAGCCAATGACATTTCCGACTTCTCTTCATTTTTCTTTACCAGATGACCATATTTCCGAACTCTCCTTAAAAGGAATTGAATCAATGCTAAGTCCTAACATTCGTTAAAGCCCTCCCGATCTCTCAAATCATTCACCGATCTCTCAAACCCGCTGTCGAATTTCCGGACCCGTCGGGTATATCCCTGATCTCTGTTGATAAATGAAGTGAACTAGCATTAGATTTTTTACCAGTTTTACTGCCGATCTCTCGGAAGATTAAGAGCTAAGGTTTTGTTTCGGTTTAACGAGGGTTCCGATCTTAAGTTTTCAAGTTAAATTTTCAATTTTAATCAAGTCCCGTTCAACATTTCTTCCCCACCGATCTCATGCTTATGGTGCTTTCCGATCTCTTATACTTAGATTAATAATTGCATTTTTGTCTTGCTGTGCTCATACAATCAAATACTCAGACAAACAATGGTTTAAAATTTTCCGATCACAACCATTCATTGAACAAAGAGGCATTCCATTTCATTTCATAATTTGTACAAGTTATTCGGCCGATATCACCCCACTTGATTTACATTATGCTCATTCTCTTCTCACCTCGCTTCCTCCTCACCGCCCTCATCGTCGCTCTCAGAGCTAGGTCGGCCATCCAGAGAAGTCCTCTTCTGGTAGCGCTCGAGTTCGCCAAGAGGTCCTTGTGAGCATTCACATAGGCTTCGGCTATCCCTGTCACCATCCCTTCATCTCTCTCCTTCAGCTCCTCGTCTTTCTCCTTAAGCTCCTCATCATTCGCCTTGAGTTCCTCTATAAGTTGAGCGACCTGAGCGGCTTCGTTGGCGTGAAGCGCCTGGACTTCCCCAAGAGCACAGTCCCTCTCAGCCAAAATATGATTCTGTTCGGCCAGCCTGTCTTCATGGAACTTTGCCCGTCCCTCGACTTGAGATATATAATCCCGAGCGGATGAGAGTTGGGATCGGAGGGAAGCCAATTCCTGATTTTTCTTCCCGATCTCCTTACCTGCACGGACCTTTTCCCAAACCATGGTCCGATTCACTGTGCACTCCACATCTGCACTCATGGAGTGAGTCAAGATATCATCAAGGCCGCCGAGGATAGCCCGTCCCGATCCTCCCGAAGAAAGATGGAAGACCCCAAGACTTGGGCAAAATCGGTTCTCCCGAACAGTCCGGCTATTCTTCGTAGACTCCATTAACTTTTGGGCGCCACGAGAGGAGGTCCTCCTGCAGATTGAGAAGGCCCCTTCCGTGCTTGGGACAACCGCAAGAGTCTGAGGTCGCTTCTTCCGATCTAGGAGGAGATCTGACAGCTTCAGTGGTCGGTGGACCCGAAGGTTGAGGCGGGTCTCTTTGTATCTCCCCAGGTTCGTGACCGGGTGTTTGAAGTCGTTCCGAACGCTTCATCTCCTTTATCTTCCGGGAGATCTCTCTTTCCTTCTTCCGCTTCCTAGAACCCTCACCACCCGCCATACCTGCACAAAGAAAAGGTCAGTGAGACCACTAAGGTCCTGAGATCTGAGATATAGAAAATACCAATGCCAAGGTCAGAGAGCGGAAGTTCGCGGTCTTGGCCGGTGAGCAATTGAATAGTCCAATGGTGCAGCTCGGTTGTCACCGCATCCAAACAAGAATACTTTTGAGTGGCGGCCTGACTCTTCAGATCCATCACTATTAAACTTTCCTCCTGACTCAGGGTAATGTGCCCTAAGCAAGGGCCCCGGTACCACCACCACGAGGGAAGTCCTCAAAGCAACTGATCTTTGCTCCTCGTAATGAAGAAACTGCTCTTCCAATTCTTAAGGGATGAGGGCAGATCGGAAAAGAGCTCCGCAATGAGGCTTCACCGAAAGAACCAAAGGTTCGCCATCCTTTCAATGAGTTAGTCCGCGGCTGGCGAACACCTTAGCCGTAGGTCCGATTCCCTTAGCTCGGCATAGACCTCTAAGGCTACCAAGATCCGCCACGAGTTGGGGTGAATTTGAACAATGCATGCTCGTGAAGTTTTAGGACCTCCTTATAGAAACCGCCTAGAGGGAACCTCGATCGCCTTTAACTGCTCTCGTACACCATAACCATGTCATTCTCTTCAAAGGAGTGATCGACACGAAGATCACCGTGGCACTTGATTAGCTCGCATTTAATCAAAGCCGAATGTTATATTCTTGGCTAAACGATTGCAGATCGGATTCTCGAATAACCGACGGTAGCTCGTCTATAGGGAGAGTCTCTCTCCCTGAAGAAGGTGCGAGCCTCGATGGTATGACCCGCCCCCGAGTTGGAGCGGAGGCCCTGGGCGGTTCTTATTGAACGCTTGGCCCGACTGCCTCTTCTTCATCAGACGATGACCACAAGAACTGAATGGAAGGAGGGCTCGCTGCTCTCTGACCTTCGGCACCGCTCATTTTCAAAAGAAACAAAGAATTTAAACTAAAAAGAGGATCAAAGCCCTTACCGGAGTCTGATCTGCATCGGAAGAACTTGAGAAAACGAGAGAACTTCGAGGTTGTGAGCAGGGGATTGAAAATGGAATGAGAGAACAACTGGCTAACCCTCCCACCCCTATTTATACTAGTCCGAGCATTTAATGCTCGCGAGGCTCTAGGCAGCGCATCGATTGGTGGGACTCGACAGCTGTTCTGACACTTCTCTCAAATATCCGAATGTTCTGAGATCGGTTAATTGGAGATCGGCATAATAAGTTAAATATTTTGAATAAAGGATCAGTTAAGTGTCATTCAGGTAAAGAACCAGATCAGATAATCACATTAGAGATCGGAAAATAATCAATGCAAAAATAATAAGATGATAACCGATAAAATAAAGTCTTTATTTTCAAAAGATCGGATTACATCATTTGGGAGATCTCTAGGGATCGGATTACAATAACATTAGATCACATCATTTCTGTGATCTCTAGAGATCGGATTGCATTGAAAATAAAATACATCATTTGGGCGATCTCTAGGGATCGGATTATGATAAAGGTCTAATTACATCATTTGGGCGATCTCTAGAGATCTGATTACATTGAAGGATTACATCATTTGGGCGATCTCTAGAGATCTGATTACATTGAAGGATTACATCATTTGGGCGATCTCTAGAGACCGGTGGAACATCCTATCTAAAGAACCTATGTCAAAGCCTAGTCTCGTGGTCAATCAAAAGAGGTGTTTGATCAGAGACCGCTATTGACATCGGATAGATGTACAATCGGATGGGGTGACTATGACACCCATGAAGATGAGAGACATCGCCACCGATGTTAACACCCAATGTGGAGGAAAGACGTTGTCGGAACACCCAATGTGGTAAGAAGCCGAATAAACTCAGATGAGCGACTCGAGACCGGCACGATCAAGCTCCGCAATCCAGATCGGTCAATTGATCCAGTTCTCTCACCGTCGTCAGTTAAGGTCATTCGATCACCGGGATCAGAATTTGCAATCGGTGAGTAAAGAAGTCCATCTAAAAGATCAAAGCCACGCTTATAGCCGTAACTTCCACCGAGCAAATGTAGAACAGTGGAAAGTAAGAAAGGAAGAGAGGAAAATCGATGAAAGAAATGTCTCTGCGATGTGAGTATATATAGGGAAAATGAGCATTTATTGTCGAAGCGTAAAACGGCTTAACGCCGAATCGAGGACAATTAATGCTTTAACCAGCATCGACCTAAAGAAGGGAAAAGATCTAATAGTAGATCTAAGGTGGGAGACCAGCATGAAAGGTCGGAAAGAACATGTGAAAGAGATCGAAAGAGGAGGGATCGGTAGGCAAAAGAATAAGACAAATCCCAATAACCGCCGCCGAATCAGAGCCGAGTTAGTTAAGGGGTTGCAAACGAGATCTCCACCGCACGCCTAAGAATCGCCCGCAATGCTGACAGGTGCCAGGGTATGTCATGACAGTCTTGTACATTCCAATCTCCACCGTTGATCCCACTTGTAAGGACAAACCCGGAACCCTTAGATCAAGAGAGAAGACGACAATACCAGCGTCTTTCGCTCTTAGCCCTCAGATCGTTCCGGACAAGGAAATTTGGACCGTCAGATGGAAAGAAGAAAAGGACAAATATTATGAAGAGTGATCTCAACCATTCATTTTGATTCTCTTTAATTCCCGAACCTCCGATCATGTCCTTCAAATCTTGACCCTCCATCTCCTCAAAATAAATCCCGACCCTTCACGAAGAGCACCCGATTCCTATAAATACCGCATAAAAACTGCTCAAGGGACGGCAAAAATAGACAAGAGGTCATATTATAGCAGAGGAACTCAAATTTCATTTAGTTTGCTACTCGCTACTTAGAAGTGTCGATCAAAAGACTTTTGAAACTAGTTTTCTCAAGTGTTTTTCTTGAAAAGATTCTAATCGAACTCTATTCCAGCTTGTTCATTATCCGTCACACTCTCACTTTCTCGCTTTTATCATCTCTGCTTTCATTGTCCAAGCTCAACTTCATTCCACTCGGTTCTTTTCATCTTGATCCGTCGCATTTTAGCTAAGCACCCTCCAGCCACGAGGAACACCACCCTCGTGCCAATCAATCCTTGCCTTATCACTATTTGACACCCCATAGTTATTTTAGTAGATTTGGCTCTCATGTAAGAGCTAATACTACTATTTTATTAAGTTCTTACATGTACTATCTTCATTTTCTTTGTTCTACGCACATATTTGAATTTCTACATTTGCAAAAACGATCACCAAAGAATTTTACTATAAGAGCTCAAACAACTGATTAATCGAGTGTCCGTGATTTACTTTCCGTGATTTTCCGTGTTCTTCTTACATCCGCAACTTTCTTCAAGATTATTTTTGCACAAACGATCCCCAAAGAATGACACTCCCAAATCATCTATTTAGTGATCAGCCCATTTTATTATTCTTCATCTTTTTTTTGTAAGAAATTTTTCTAACTCATATTTGTATGTAAGTTGTTGGGTAAACGAGGTAATCGCAACTCAAGGGTCTCTTTAAAAGAGAGAACATGAATAACACATCAGAAGATAGCCAAACTATTAGGCCGACGAAATAAAGAATTCGACAAAGATGTCATAAAGTGGAATAAAACCAAAGTAAACGTAAACAGAGTAGATCGGTCATTAATAGATATTGGTAAAATGAACGCATGGAAGGTCGGTAAATCAAGTTTAGTTTTCTATCTAGTCAAAAGGTATCGAGAAGCCTTATCGCCAAAGATCTTAGAACGCCGTAATCCTTAGCTTTAGGCTCTTATGCCATGTAGTTGAAATTAAAAATCCGGAGATCGAGAAATCCCTTCCGTGCTCCTCGTTAACTGAAGAGATCTAAGAGAGTCCTTATCCTGGTCTCCCTTCAAAATTTTAATAAACATTAAATAGGGATCGGAGGAGAGTTCTTATCCTGGTCTCAACTCAAAACATTAATAAATAACTCTAAAAGAGATCGGAGGAGGGTTCTTATCCTGGCCTCCTTTAAAATTTTAATAAACATTAAATAGGGATCAAGGAGAGTTCTTATCCTGGCCTCAACTCATAACATTAATAAATAACTCTAAAAGAGATCGGAGGAGGGTTCTTATCCGGTCTCCCCTCAAAATTTTAATAAACAACTTAAAAGAGATCGGAGGAGAGTTCTTATCCGATTCTCACACCCGTTCACTAAGGTTGTCTCATTTACTTATGTATCCGGTGATCCAAATTTAGTGAAAATCAAATATTCCTTTTACTAAAAGGATTAACATTGCCGCCCAAGCCCTCCTAACTAATTTATAAAGAATGCATTAAATCTACTTACCCTTATTAAGGGACGAGGTGGGGTGCCTAACACCTTCCCCACCCGCTACTTTAGACCCTAACTTAGAATCTCTGCTTTGAAGTGGTTTCATTTTTAATTTAACTTCTCAAATGGTTTTCTTTAGTTTCTCAAAACTAAGGTGGCGACTCCTCACTTTTTCCCACTTCGGTGAGTGATCATCCAGGCAACCGCAAAATCTATTGCAACAGCTTGGCGACTCCACTGGGGACTATACCCCGGTCTAGTGGTCCAAAAGTAGATTTAATTTTGTCCGATCAAATTCTAGTTAGATGGGCTCACTCACGATGTCTTATATGTTAATTATTATTATCGCTAACTATTTTGTTTTGCCTGCTCTATCTCTTACAAAGGTCTTCATTTCAAAAAGGAAAAAAAAGGAAAAAATGGAAAATAAAATCCTCGATTGGGAAGAGGTAAAGGTGTCCCTTCACACACTGAACACTCACACAATGTCCTCACACACTATGGTCCTAACCCGGGCTTTCTTACCCTTTTAGGAAAGTAGGAGGGAGTCATGTAGCGGTACCCGTGGGTTTTACCCCGTTAGTATCCGTGAAGGCTTCGCCAAATTGAAACTCGCCTATCCACTGTGAGACTCGTGGAATTTTCCCGATAACATCATGGGGGTAGAATGGGGCTCTACTGTTTACAGTAGGGGCAATTTGGGAACCTGTGGCTTTTAGAAAATTAGCTCCTGAGCTAAACTATCACAATAGTTGAAGGCCGTAGTAAACTACCTCATAAGATAGAACTATCCGTAGGTAGCGCCACCCAGGTTAGAGTCTCCTACTATAGGACAAAAGGGGCATACTTTCTCTTACCCTATTCAGCTTTAATTTCCTTTTGTTCATTTCTTTTGAGGGTAATCTTGAATTTACTAGAACACCTACACATTTTCCTACTTTGATAAATGTGTACGTGTCACTCACAACAAGATGATTCAAAATTACCCTAATTTGTCTTACTAACGAATTTTCTCACAGTGCATTACCAAATCAAGAGTCCGTAAAGGATAGGCATCATTTTTTTATCATGGCATCCTCGAGTCACTGCGTAAAAGGTCTGTAATGCTAAACTTTGGTCCAAATCACCATAGTCCGCACTCGCAAAATGATGCTTCCAAGGCACCGCTAGCTCGCTACCTTCGCTAGATCCGAATAAAATAGAGGTCGGAATGAACAGCCAGAGGGTCTATCTAACGGATGGAGGTCGCTTCCGATCGTGCCAAGGTACGCTTTGAAGAGAAGTACGGAGGATTGCAACCTTAATGCAAGTCAAGGTCCAAATCCCGCATTAAAAGCCATGTTGTCGCTTGGAATCCTAAGCACGGGTATTCTCTTTCAATGACATTGATACGGTCCCCACCATGGAAGAATATCGCATTGCGGGATCCCATACTCACCGCAGAACCTGATCTACTTACACCTCGAGCATAGGCAAACCCGAAACGGTTGGCACATATGTTGGGTTCTCCCCGTAAGAAGTAAAGTCCAAAGAAACTGCCAAGGGAAAAACACATGGTTGGTATTGGACATATCTCCAGAAATGTTTAGATCAATGCCTCCAAGAGAAACAGTGGGACCGGCTTCAAGAGCTCTCGCTTGGGAATCTACGGCCCGATTCTGCTCCTGACCATTGGGAATCATAACTTGTAACGCGTGGAAGTGTTCGATGGTGGAAAGGCGCAGATTAATCCAATACCGCAATCCTTGCGAGACTTTATTAACCCTTACCTACCGCATACAACAGGCGTAGGATTCCTTAAGTGTTGTTCTCAATCATATACTCGGATTATCACCACATGTGTCCTGTGGAGACAAAAGGATTGACTTGGTACCTTGAGCCTCCCATTGAGAAGATGATCCGTTAGTGATCAGCCCAAGAATGAAAAATAATGGTGGGAACGTATTTTGAGTTTCAATAGCCATGATTACTGTTGGAGGAAGCCGTGGACGCCAAGCCAACCCGCTTTGATCTGCATGGGGTATTCACGTGTCCTCGATCGGAGTAACCGGATACACAAGTTACACTCCGCATTGGTAATGAGGCGCTCGCTCAACACACCGTGATCAACATTGAAGAATACCACCAAGGTCGCCTACCACGAGCTCAAAGGAGAAGAAGGGTTGAAAAAGGCTCGCAAATCGTGGGAAAACGCCACTGATGGAGAGATCGCCAAGGGCCCAAGCACCTCGCGATTATCTTAAATGGAGAGCCGACAGGACCGAGAACATTCAATCGTGAAATTAAGACAAAGAACCCGCTCCGAGATGTCCTATTAGAAGAAACGAATGGGCATCCGGATGACTCGCCACGAGCCTAATATCGAGAACTCACAATCGCAGAACAAATAAAACAACAAGGACCAACAGTAAACTTAAAAGAAGAGTAAGAAGACTTAAGGAAGAGGTAAGGGCCAAAGGATGGGGTTCGAGGAGCAAGAGGTACAGTGGGAAAGGGAAAGAGACTCTCTCCAAGTCAAGTAAAAGAAGCGAAAGTACAGATAGCAAGTTTCAGGAAAAGATGAAATGCCAAGAGGTACTCATCAAGAATATAAGCAAGAAAGTAAGAAGAAGAAGCTCGAATTGAAAGAACAAGCACTACTCATCAACGATATCTTGAAAGAGTGTGCTAAAGAAAGGAAAGAGAAAGAAAATGTCGCTCTCTATCAAGGACTGAAAGAGAATGTTGACCACCGAGAGAACAATAGCACGGGAAAACAAGAATTATTACTCAATCCGAGTACGCTCAAAGCATTCGACCCCGCCAAGCAAGAAGAAAGGTTATATGAGTATCTCGTAAAATGTCATCTTATTATAAAGAACCTTCCAGAGCCTAGGCCAATGTAAAAGATACGATGTACAAATTACTCGCTTAATGAAGTGATTTTTGGACCATTGTTTAGCAAAATTTGTGAATGAATAGTATGACTCTGTAGGAACTTCCTCGCTAGGGTTATGTGAAAATTGAAATGCGCTATATGGACAGTATCATAAATGCGCATTCAATCCCGCTATTCACGGCCGACTATCGAACGATGCCATGATAAAGCCGAGGCGATTATCCTTTTACGATTTCAACCTCGCTCTCAAATGCCATCAGATCCTTCGCCCGCACTCAGACTTTTAGCTTCTTTTCAAAATTCAAGTTTATTTAAAATTTTCTTTTTACCCTTACAGAAATCAATATTGCTTCTAACAACGCAAGTCCGACTAAGCTCACTGCTCAACCTCATGAGTGTACTTAATAAGATCTCAACAAGAAGACTAATGGAAGACCAGAACAAGTACGTAACCCACAGGGCAAGTGTCCGAACTGAAAGACCTGTGTTTCGTAACTTATGAAGATGATGAGGAGATGTCCCAAAATAAGCCCACTTGCACCCTAACCTACCATTACCTCCCTACCTCCTACAACGGTTGATTCTCACTACGCTTCAACCTCCTTCACTTTCCAGCCATCAATCCCTGACCGACAACATCACAATCCGGTGACCATAAATAATGACCTACCTTTTTCCTATTACCCGCTTATCTCAAATGTCGAGCCACACCCTTCAATCCCGATCCTCCAGCTTTACTCCACCCTCGCCTCCCGCTTGGAGGAGCGATCATACGGTGGAAGGAGAACATAGGGCTAAAGAAAACGAGAAACTATCGCCTAGAAGAAAGACTGAGGGCAATAGAGGGGCCGAACATGTATGGTTCAACATGTGTCGCCACCGAGATTGGTGCCGATGTGGTGGTACCACCCAAATTCAAGGTTCCGATTTCGACAAGTACACCGGAAACTCAGATCCTCGCATCCACCGCAACCTACATTGCCAAAATGTCCGCTTTAATGTAAGACGATAGACTTCTCATTCACTTCTTTCACGAGAGCCTCTCCGAGCACTCGAGATGGTGCATACAATTGACAGAGCAAGCTACACTCCTGAAGGATTTAGCCGATACCTTTCTAAAGCAAGATAAATTCAATTGTGATGCGGCACCCACAAGGAGGGACCTCCGTAATCTAGTACAGAAGACCGGAAGGTTTCAAGCAAAGACGCCCAACGATGGAGGGAGAAGGTCATAAGTATATCCTCCTGGATCGACAATGAACTCGCTCCCTATTCATCAAACATTGAAAGCTCCCTACTTCAACCTAATGATTGGAAATACCTCCAACAGCTTCTCAGATATCATCCAAGCTGGTGAGAGAATTGAAGCTAATATGAGAATAGGAAGACTACAGGAGTTGGCTGAGAACCCTGTGAAGAAGACTGCCAATTTTGGCAAGAAAAAGGAGAGTGATGTGCATTCCATCACTCGACAGAATAATTACCCCCAATTTCCCCAAAATAACTACCGGCCATATCCTCCCTCTCATGGCCAAACCATCGCAAACATTCCACCTCCTTATCCACAACCACGCCCACAATACGCCCCACCTACAAATTTCTAACCAAGACCACCTCCTCCTCCAGCTCAACCAAGACCACCACAAAACAACCCGAGACCTCCAAGGAACCCTGATCCACCTCTTCCCCTTCCTCTCAGTGAAATATACCGATACATTGTCGGTATAAACCAAATCGCATCACCCCTTAGACCCAATCCACCGCCATATCCCTGTGGTATGATGCCACCGCCTGTGAGTATCACGGAGGGGCACAAGGGCATTCAATCGATAATCGCGGGCACTCGGAGGAGAGTGCACGCTTTAATCCGAAATGGGTGGTTGAAGATAGAGGGAAATGGTTCCCTCCCCAACGTTACCTCAAATCCACTGCCTAACCATAATGCGGGCAGTAGTGTAAATATGATAGAGTCTAATGGAGAAGAACCAACACTGGAAGTAGACGAGCTGGTTCCTCACTTTGAGGAGATTTTTTTGTAGTAATAAGGGAGGGCTACCTTTGCCTCGTAGCGAGATCCAAAAGAGTACGGTATCCTTATCATGGAGGGGCAATGACCATGAGTCGAGATTGTGAGGGGTTTAGGCAAGAGGTCCTAACTTATTGTCTCTCAAGGTTCCGAGATATCGAAGAGGTCAAAGACGGAAGAGGAGTGAACACCACTAGGTTCAGCCAAACTACTTCTACCTCCAAGCCCGTAATCACCTTCTCACCCCTGAGCCTCACCGCCAAGAATCTGCTATCCAAACTCCACCCCGCCTCCCCATCACCAATACTCACGCCGTCCCTTGGAACTATAACTTCCAAGTTTTCACTCAGATGCGCCAAGCAAGACATCCACTCCTAGTCTCGCCACCTCCGCACCACCAAAACCATGTTTCGCTCCTCACGAGCATTTCAGAATGACTTATGCCGACCTACCAAAGAACATTACTCCCCAAACTAGCTTCTCGGCCCGTTATCAACAAAGTCCTCTCCACTGAGCAAGAAGTTGAGTTCATAACTCAAGTGGGAGGTGCTATGAACGAAGAAAAAGAAAAGAGGAAAGGGAAAGTAAAAATGGGAGAGTCATCAAAAAATACAGAAGAGGAGGTTGAGAAAGCAGGGGGAGTAGACCCTGCTGAACATAAAGAAGAGGAAGAACTGCTGCTCCAAATAATGAAACAGAGCGAGTATGATGTGGTGGAGCAATTGAGAAAAACACCGCCCGATTTCATCATATCACCGATCCCGAGCTCTAAGTCCACCGACAAGCCTTACAAAGAATCTCGATCAAGCCTTTGTAAACCCCGACATTACTACGGGCGCTTTGAGAAGATAGTGGGGCAAATCCAGGCATCCAGCTTTGTAGCCTTTTCTGAAGAGGAGGTAGACCCCGCAGGCTTAGGGCACAATAAAGCTCTACATGTAACTGTGAAGTGTAAGGGTTGTATAGTAGCCAAGGTCCTCATCGATAACGGATCAGCCCTCAATGTACTGCCTAGCGCTACCTTAGCCAGGCTGCCGGTCGACCAATCATATATACGTCAGAGTGCTATGGTGGTAAGAGCCTTTGACGGTACCAGGAGAGAGGTGCCGAGACATTGACTTGCCAACCCAAGTCGGTGCATGTACTTTCAACGCCACGCTCCTGTGATGAACATTGAGCCGCTTACACTATGTCGTTGGGGAGGCCATGGATCCATTCCGAATGTCGCTCCTTCCGACTTTGCACCGTAAGATCAAATACATTAAGGACAGCAAAATCATCACCGTAAGGGGTGAAGAAGCCATCGTCACCAAGCCGCAATCACTTCCTTATGTGGAAGCGCCAAGAATCATTGGAGAGTTCTTTCCAGGCCCTTGAACTGCAAGATACCGGGAAGGAGGGGGCTTTGGCTATGGTGGCCAAAGTGATGTTAAGGAATGGGTATCAAGAGGGGAAAGGCTTGGGCACTGCCTTGCAAGGGATCGTGGAACCCATACCGCTATTCGTAAGGTGGGCCGAGTGGTTTGGGATATGAGGAGGATGCCCTCGTGGATGGGCGATTCGATGAGGAAAATACTTCGGATCGCAGGTTTGACGTAAGATGGGAAAGATGAAAGTAGTCCCGAGAATCACTGAGATCTTCACCAAACCGGCCATTCAACATCCGCAAATACGTAAGAATCACCCGATGATCCATCCATCGATGTCATCCAACTAGACTCCTTGTATGAGGCCCTAGTCTCGCCAATGACCGAGGGGCAAGAGCTGAACAACCGACAACGGAGGATATCCTCGCACTCAATTTCGAGTAAAGTACCTCTGTTATCTACACTTGATCATTTTGTCCATGGTGACAAGTGTAATCGTAAATGGACCTTTTCTTATGGCATTAATATTAATGAGTTGATAGCGCATTTTAAATCCAATACTCTCTTTCTTTCCTTTTAATTCCATCCTTATAACATGTTCTATTCTTTATTCATTCAGACCATTCATCAATTAACACCTAACAATCCAATAGACTCGTAAATTCCTCCGTTAATTTTGAAATCCCCATAATCGCCATTACTTCAAGTGATTCTAAGGAAGAACTTACACAAGAAGACGATGAAAAGATGAACCCTCCTCGTGCCTTGTGAAAACGAAACGCGCACAATAAACTTAGGCACTGAGGAAGTAAAAGGAACTTAAGGTAGTGGAGAGTGAGGAATTGGGAGATATGATCGGCCGCTTAAAGAATTTCTCGACGTGTTTTCGGAGCTATGATGATATGGTGGGTTTGGACCCTCGGATAGTAACGCACAAAATTCCCTTAATCCCGTGAACAATTCCGTGAAGCGAAACTAAGGAGAATGAATCCCACACACCGCTCAAGGTTCGGATAAAGTCAAGAAACAAAGATGACGGATTCTTGGAAGTGGTCAAATATCCCCAATGGGTGGCTAACGCCGTTCCGTAATGAAGAAAGACGGAGAGTCAAAGTGTGCGTTGACTACAGGACCTTAATAAAGCTAGCTTGAAAGACGATTTCCTCTCCCCACATTGATGTGTTAGTTGACAATGCCGGATTGGGCAGTGTTCGTGGTATTGATGGGGCATCGGTACAATCAGATCCCAATGGACGAAGAAGACAAGGATAAAACCGCTTTCATCACTCAATGGGGAGTATTCGCTATCGGCCATGCCCTTCGGTTGAAAATGCCGGCTACTTACCAATACAAGCAATGGTCACATTATTCCATGACATGATGCATAAAGAAGTGGAGGTGTACGTGGATGATATGATCATTAAATCCAGGGGAGAAGAGAGCCACGTTCAGGTGATGAGGAGGGTATTCGAAAGGCTCAGGAAATACCAGTTGAAGTTGAACCCTGCTAAGTGCATATTCGGAGCTAGATCGAGAAAACTGTTGGGATTCATAGTAAGCGAGAAAGGGATAGAAGTAGATCCAGACAAGGTTCGAGCTATTCAAGAAATGCCATCCCCAAAAACAGAAAGGGAGGTGCGCAGTTTTCTGGGAAAGCTGAACTACATTTCGAGGTTTATTTCTAATCTTACTGCCAAAGCTGAGCCTATTTTCAGATTACTACGGAAAAATAACTCTACTCAATGGGATTCAGTTTGTCAAGAGGCTTTTGAGAAAATCAAGCAAGATTCACAAATCCACCAAGATTGGTTCCACCTGTGGCGGCGTGCCTTTGATCAGACGTGGCGCCCAAAGAGAACTCGATGGGATGTGTTTTGGGACAACATGATGATACCGCCAAAAGAGAGGGCCATTTATTACCCGAGCAAGAAGTTCAATGATTGTGAGTCAAGGTACTCTTCCTTAGAAAAGACTTGCTGTCGCGTTAGCTCGACAAAGAAATCGCCTCAAGCACTACATGTTGAATCACAAGACATGGCTCATCTCCAGGATGGATCCTATTAGATATGTATTCGAGAGCCCATTCGTGCCAGGAAGGATAGCCAAGTGGCAGGTTATACTCTCCCAGTACGACATAGTCTACATGACCAGGAAAGCGGTGAAAGGCAGCATAATTGCTGACCTCCTAGCAGAAAATCCTATCCAGGATTATGAAGCTTTGGATTTTGAGTTCCCTGATGAGCATATTAATGAAGCAGACTGCGAAGATGAGGGGCCAGCCGATGTATGGGAAATGTATTTTGATGGAGCAGTCAATTTATCCGGAAACGGAATCGAGTCAGATCGTATCCCTGACGGAAAACACTTCCGATAGCCAAGTTGAGGTTTGACTGCACTCAACAATGTCGCAGAGTATGAAGCTTGTGTGATGGGTCTACAAGTCGCTATCGAAATGAAAATCGAAAGTTGGAGGTGTACGAGACTCGGCTCCGATAATTTATCAAGTCAAGGAGAATGGCAAACTAAGGATCCCAAGTTGATCCCATATCGTAGTACTTCATCGAGTCGATCAAGGAATTCGAAGAAATCTCTTTCACTCATCTTAGCAGGGACAAGAATCAATTTGCTGATGCTTTAGCTACTCTAGCCGTTATGGCTCAAATGGAAGAAGGGCAAACAACTCAAGCATTGAGGGTTAAAACAAGGGATGAACCAGCCTACTGCTTCACGATTGAAGAAGAACCCGATGGAAAGCCTTGGTATCATGACATCCTAGTTCATCAGAGAACTGCAGAATTCCTCTCGGCAACCAAAAATGAAAAGAAGATGATTCGGAGATTAGCATTGGGATACTTCCCCAGTGGGGAGACCCTGTACAAGAGGAGCTCCAATGGCGAATTACTGAGATGCGTAGATGCAAAAGAAGCTAAGAGAATCCTCTTTGAGACGCATGAGGGAAATTGTGCAACCCATGCCAATGGACACATGATGGCTAAGCAAATCATGCGACGTGGGTATTTTTGGACCACAATGGAAAAGGATAGCATCGAGTATTTCCGGAAGTGCCATAAGTGTCAGATCTATGCCGATCCGATTAACGTCCCACCTCATAAACTATTCAACCTCGTCTCACCATGGCCTTTCGCAATGTGGGGCATCGATGTGATTGGTCCTATCAATCCTAAGGCATCCAATGGGCACAGATTCATCCTAGTGGCCATCGACTATTTCTCCAAATGGGTCGAAGCAACGTCGTATGCTCACATCACGCAGAACACGTTCCTTAAATTCTTCAAAAGCAACATCATCTGCCGGCATGGTCTCCCGAATGAAATTGTCACTGATAATGCCAAGAACTTGAATGGTCCGAAGTTCAGGAATTATGTGATCAATACAAAATCCGGCATCTCAATTCCTCCCCATACCGTCCCCAGATGAATGGAGCGGTAGAAGCCGCAAACAAGAACCTCAAGAGGATAATCCGGAAAATGACGGTCACATATAGGGATTGGCATGATATGCTTCCCTATGCTCTTCACGCATACCGGACTTCCGTAAGAACCTCAACCGGGGCAACTCCATACTCACTGGTCTACGGGATGGAAGCAGTATTACCTATTGAGGTCGAAATTCCTTCCTTTAGGATTCTGAAGGAATCAGGGATTGATGAATCAGAATGGATCCAGTCAAGGTTGGATCAGTTAAATTTGCTGGACGAGAAAAGGTTAACAGCAGCATGTCATGGGCAATTATACCAGAGGAGAATGGCTAGGGCATTTGATAAAGGTGTTCGCCTACGTGAATTCCAACCCGGAGACCTAGTGTTGAAGAAAGTGCTGTTGAACCAAAACGATCCCCGGGGCAAATGGTCACCAACCTATGAGGGACCCTATGTGGTTAAAAAGGCATTTTCCGGAGGAGCCTTAATCTTGACCCATATGGACGGTGAAGAATTCCCGAGACCCGTGAATGCCGACACTGTCAAGAGGTACTATGCATAAAACGAGTGAAGGATGAAAACCCGAAAGGGCGTCCAAAAAAAAAAAAAAAAAAAAAACTTGGGGTGAAAACCCGAAAGGGCGTCCCAAGAGCCAAAATAGAGAAATAAGGAAGGGGGTATGGAACCAAGGATGGAGAGGAAACCATCACGGCATGGGACTTCAGAGAACTTGAAATAATGGCAGTTAAAAGACTTCAAAACCAACTATAAAGAATATGTGAGATCTATCCTTGTACCTTCCCTTTTCCTTTCAAAAATCTATCCCTGTTTTTCTTAAAGCCATAATAAAGTCATACTTTATTCCTTCTACTTTTGTTTTCCTGTTCACTCGCTTTTAATACTATCCTTTCTCTTTGTTTAATGTGCTATTAATTAGTTAAATTTTTGCCATAAGATTTGAATTCGAAAATTGATAACCTCACGTACTTTATTATGAGATTTGCAGGAAGTGGCCTTCAAAAAAAAAAAAAAAAAAAACTAGAGGTGAAAACCCGAAAGGGCGCTTCTGGTCGAATAGACGAAAAGAAAGTGAAAACCCGCAAGGGCGCTTTCCGTAAAATAGGAAGAAAGTCGGGAACAGAAAAGGGGCATCCGAAGCAATGGGATCATAGGTCAAGTCTTGCAACTCCTCCTCCATTAATCATCGGCCTTCGGTATCTTGTTAAGTACACTTCGTCAGGGAAAAGAACTTCATGTGTCAGGGTTAGACTTGCCTTGTAAGTTGATTTTAATTTCATGCAATTTAAATTTTTGTTATCAACCTCTGGTTCCTTGATTTAAGTTGATTTTAATTTCATTTTAAATTTCCGTCATCAACCTCTGGTTCCTTGATCTAATTTAATTTTAATTTCATGAAATTTACATTTCTTGTTATCAACCTCGTGATCCTTGATCTAAGTTGATTTTAATTTCCTGCAATTTACACTTCCTGTTATCAACCTCTGGTTCCTTGATCTAATTTGTTTTTAAATTCCTGCAAATTAAATTTTAACTCATCAACCTCTGGTTCCTTGATCTAAGTTGATTTTAATTTCATTTTAAATTTCTGTCATCAACCTCTGGTTCCTTGATCTAAGTTGATTTTAATTTCATGCAATTTAAATTTCCTGTTATCAACCTCTGGTTCCTTGATCTAAGTTGATTTTAATTTTCTGGTACTTCGACTTCTGTTAACAATTTCTAGGTCATTAGTTCCCTAATTTCAAACACTTAATCGTCCAAAATATGAGTCTGAATCTTTACATAATTCCTACACGGGAATTTCTTTCCTTTAATAGAAATTATGTAAAGAGGGGCAGCTGTCGACACCATATTTTGGCCGATCCCCAAAATCAACAAGACTTTGAAACCGATCCCCAGCACTAGGTCTCCCTGGGCCAGCCAATGACATTTCCGACTTCTCTTCATTTTTCTTTACCAGATGACCATATTTCCGAACTCTCCTTAAAAGGAATTGAATCAATGCTAAGTCCTAACATTCGTTAAAGCCCTCCCGATCTCTCAAATCATTCACCGATCTCTCAAACCCGCTGTCGAATTTCCGGACCCGTCGGGTATATCCCTGATCTCTGTTGATAAATGAAGTGAACTAGCCTTAGATTTTTACCGCTTTTATCGCCGATCTCTCGGAAGATTAAGAGCTAAGGTTTTGTTTCGGTTTAACGAGGGTTCCGATCTTAAGTTTTCAAGTTAAATTTTCAATTTTAATCAAGTCCCGTTCAACATTTCTTCCCCACCGATCTCATGCTTATAGTGCTTTCCGATCTCTTATACTTAGATTAATAATTGCATTTTTGTCTTGCTGTGCTCATACAATCAAATACTCAGACAAACAATGGTTTAAAATTTTCCGATCACAACCATTCATTGAACAAAGAGGCATTCCATTTCATTTCATAATTTGTACAAGTTATTCGGCTGGGGGATCACCCCCAGCTTGATTTACATTCTGCTCATTCTCTTTCTCACCCTCGGCTTCCTCCTCACTGTCCTCATCGTCGCCCTCAGGAGCTAGGTCGGCCATCCAGGAGAAGTCCTCTTCAGGGTAGCGCTTCTGGAGTTCGGCCAAGAGGTCCTTGTGAGCATTCACATAGGCTTCGGCTATCCCTGTCACCATCCCTTCATCTCTCTCCTTCAGCTCCTCGTCTTTCTCCTTAAGCTCCTCATCCTTCGCCTTGAGTTCCTCTATAAGTTGAGCGACCTGAGTGGCTTCGTTGGCGTGAAGCGCCTGGACTTCCCCAAGAGCACGGTCCCTCTCAGCCAAAATATGATTCTGTTCGGCCAGCCTGTCTTCATGGAACTTTGCCCGTCCCTCGACTTGAGATATATAATCCCGAGCGGATGAGAGTTGGGATCGGAGGGAAGCCAATTCCTGATTTTTCTTCCCGATCTCCTTACCTGCACGGACCTTTTCCCAAACCATGGTCCGATTCACTGTGCACTCCACATCTGCACTCATGGAGTGAGTCAAGATATCATCAAGGCTGCTCGAGGATAGCCTGTCCCGATCCTCCCGAAGAAAGATGGAAGACCCCAAGACTTGGGCAAAACCGGGGTTCTCCCGAACAGTCCGGTTATTCTTCAGAGACTCCATTAACTTTTGGGCGCCACGAGAGGAGGTCCTCCCAGAAGATTGAGAAGGCCCCCTTTCCGTGCTTGGGACAACTGCAAGAGTCGGAGGCTGCTCTTCCGATCTAGGAGGAGATCCGATACTTCAGGGTCGGCGGACCCAAGGTTGAGGCGGGTCTCTTTGTATCTCCCTGTGTTCGTGATCGGTGTTTGAAGTCGTTCCGAACGCTTCATCTCCTTTATCTTCCGGGAGATCTCTCTTTCCTTCTTCCGCTTCCTAGAACCCTCACCACCCGCCATACCTGCACAAAGAAAAGGTCAGTGAGACCGCTAAGGTCCTGAGATCTGAGATATAGAAAATACCAATGCCAAGGTCAGAGAGCGGAAGTTCGCGGTCTTGGCCGGTGAGCAATTGAATAGTCCAATGGTGCAAATTTCTAGCCATCGCATCCAAACAAGAATACTTTTGAGTGGCGGCCCGACTCTTCAGATCCATCACTATTAAACTTTCCTCCCGACTCTGGTAATGTGCCTCAAGCAAGGGCCCTTGGTACCACCCAACCTACGAGGAAGTCCTCAAAGCAAACTGATCTTTGCTCCTCGTAATGAAGAAACGGTTCTTCCAATTCTTAAGGGATGAGGCAGATCGGAAAAGAGCCCGCAATGAGGCTTCACTGAAAGAACCAAGGTTCGCCATCCTTTCGCGAGTTAGTCTGCAGCTCGGCGAACACCTTAGCCGTAGGTCCGATTCCCTTAGCTCGGCATAGACCTCAAGGCTACCAAGATCCGCCACGAGTTGGGGTGAATTTGAACAATGCATGCTCGGTGAAGTTTTAGGACCTCCTTATAGAAACCGCCAGAGGGAACCTCGATCGGCCTTTAACTGCTCCTCGTGACACCATAACCATGTCATTCTCTTCAAAGGAGTGATCGACACGAAGATCGCCGTGGCACTTGATTAGCTCGCATTTAATCAGCCGAATGTTATATTCTTGGCTAAACGATTGCAGATCGGATTCTCAAGAACCGACGGTAGCTCGCCTATAGGGAGAGTCTCTCCCTCAAGAAGGTGTGAGCCTCGATGGTATGACCCGCCCCGAGTTGGAGTGGAGGCCCGGGAGGTTCTTGTTGAACGCTTGGCCGATCGCTTCTTCTTCATCGACGATGACCACGGAACCGAATGGAAGGAGGGCTCGCCGCTCTCGACCTTTGCACCGCCATTTTCAAAAGAAACAAAGAATTTAAACTAAAAAGAGGATCAAAGCCCTTACCGAGTCCGATCGGCCTAAGAACTTGAGAAAACGAGAACTCCGAGGTTGTGAGCAGGGATTGAAAATGGAATGAGAGAACAACCGCTAACCCTCCCACCCCTATTTATACTAGTCCGAGCATTTAATGCTCGCGAGGCTCTAGGCAGCATCGATTGGTGGGACTCGACAATGTTTCGACACTTCTCTCAAATATCCGAATGTTCGAGATCTTAATTGGAGATCGCATAATAAGTTAAATATTTTGAATAAAGGATCGCTTAAGTGTCATTCGTAAAGAACCAGATCGGATAATCACATTAGAGATCGGAAAATAATCGATGCAAAATAATAAGATGATAACCGATAAAATAAAGTCTTTATTTTCAAAAGATCGGATTACATCATTTGGGCGATCTCTAGGATCGGATTACACTAACATTGATCACATCATTTTATGTGATCTCTAGAGATCGGATTGCATTGAAAATAAAATACATCATTTGGGCGATCTCTAGGATTGGATTATGATAAAGGTCTAATTACATCATTTGGGCGATCTCTAGAGATCATTACATTGAAGGATTACATCATTTGGGCGATCTCTAGAGATCTAATTACATTGAAGGATTACATCATTTGGGCGATTCTAGAGACCTGGTGGAACATCCTATCTAAAGAACCTATGTCAAAGCCTAGTCTCGTGGTCAATCAAAAGAGGTGTTTGATCAGAGATCGCTATTGACATCGGATAGATGTACAGCCAGATGGGGTGACTATGACTCCCATGAAGATGAGAGACATCGCCACCGATGTTACCACTGAACCGACTACCGGAACACCCAATGTGGAGGAAAGACGCCGGAACACCCAATGTGGTAAGAAGCGAATAAACTCGATGAGCGACTCGAGACGGCACAATCAAGCTCCGCAATCTAGATCGGTCAATTGATCCAGCTCTCTCACCGTGCCGCTAAGGTCATTCGATCACCGGATCGTAAATTTTCACGGTGAGTAAAGAAGTCCATCTAAAAGATCAAAGCCACGCTTATAGCGTAACTTCCACCGAGCAATGCAGAACAGGAAAGTAAGAAAGGAAGAGAGGAAAATCGATGAAAGAAATGTCTCATGACATGAGTATATATAGGGGAAAATGAGCATTTATTGTCGAGCGTAAAACGGCTTAACGCTTCGGAATCGAGGGACAATTAATGCTTTAACTGCACTGACCTAAAGAAGGGAAAAGATCGAATAGTAGATCTAAGGTGGGAGACCAGCATGAAAGGTCGGAAAGAACATGTGAAAGAGATCGTAAAGAGGAGGGATCAGAGGCAAAAAGAATAAGACAAATCCCAATAACCGCCGCCGTAATCGAGCCGAGGTAGTTAAGGCGCTGCAAACGAGATCTCCACCGCACGCCTAAGAATCGCCCGCACGTCGACAGTGCTGTGGTATGTCATGACAGCCTTGTACATTCCAATCTCCACCGTTGATCCCACTTGTAAGGACAAACCCGAACCCTTAGATCAAGAGAGAAGACGACAATACAGCTTTTTCGCTCTTAGCCCTCGATCGTTCCGACAAGGAAATTTGGATCGCTGATGGAAAGAAGAAAAGGACAAATATTATGAAGAGTGATCTCAACCATTCATTTTGATTCTCTTTAATTCCCGAACCTCCGATCATGTCCTTCAAATCTTGACCTCCATCTCCTCAAAATAAATCCGACCCTTCACGAAGAGCACCCGATTCCTATAAATACCGCATAAAAACTGCTCAAGGGACGGCAAAAATAGACAAGAGGTCATATTATAGCAGAGGAACTCAAATTTCATTTAGTTTGCTACTCGCTACTTAGAAGTGTCGATCAAAAAGACTTTTGAAACTAGTTTTCTCAAGTGTTTTTCTTGAAAAGATTCTCAATCGAACTCTACATTTCCAGCTTGTTCATTATCCGGTCACACTCTCACTTTCGCCTTTTATCATCTCTGCTTTCATTGTCCAAGCTCAACTTCATTCCACTCGGTTCTTTTCATCTTGATCCGTCGCATTTTAGCTAAGCACCTCCAGCTCACGAGGAACACCACCCTCGTGCCAATCAATCCTTGCCTTATCACTATTTGACACCCCATAGTTATTTTAGTAGATTTGGCTCCTCATGTAAGAGCTCATACTACTGCTTTATTAAGTGCTTACATTTACTTTCTGATTTTCTTTGTTCTTCGCACATCCGTGACTTTCTACTTTTGCACAAACGATCCCCAAAGAATGTTACCGTAAGAGCTCATACCACTGCTTTATCGAGTGTCCGTGATTTACTTTCCGCATTTTCCCGTGTTCTTCTTACATCCGCAACTTTCTTCAAGATTATTTTTGCACAAACGATCCTCAAAGAATGACACTCCCAAATCATCTATTTAGTGATCAGCCCATTTTTATTAATCTTCATCTTTTTTGAAAGCAAGTTTTCTAACTCCTAGTAGTATGTAAGTGGTTGGGTAAACATAGGTAATCAGAATCAAGGGTCTCTTTTAAAAGAGAGAACATGAATAACACGTCGTGAAGATAGCCAAACTATTAGGCCGACGTGAAACAAGAATTCGACAAAGATGTCATAAAGTGGAATAAAACCAAAGTAAACGTAAACAGTAGATCGGCCATTAATAGATATTGGTAAAATGAACGCATGGAAGGTCGGTAAATCAAGTTTAGTTTTCTCTATCTAGTCAAAAGGTATCGAGAAGCCTTATCCTCAAAGATCTTAGAACGCGTAATCCTTAGCTTTAGGCTCTTATGCCATGTAGTTGAAATTAAAAATCCGAGATCTGAGAAATCCCTTCCGTGCTCTGTTAACTGAAGAGATCTAAGAGAGTCCTTATCCGGTCTCCTTCAAAATTTTAATAAACATTAAATAGGATCTGAGGAGAGTTCTTATCCGGCCTCAACTCAAAACATTAATAAATAACTCTAAAAGAGATCGGAGGAGGGTTCTTATCCTGCCTCCCTTCAAAATTTTAATAAACATTAAATAGGATCTGAGGAGAGTTCTTATCCGGTCTCAACTCAAAACATTAATAAATAACTCTAAAAGAGATCTGAGGAGGGTTCTTATCCTGCCTCCTCAAAATTTTAATAAACAACTTAAAAGAGATCGGAGGAGAGTTCTTATCCGATTCTCACACCTGCTCACTAAGGTTGTCTCATTTACTTATGTATCCGGGTGATCCAAATTTAGTGAAAATCAAATATTCCTTTTACTAAAAGGATTAACATTGCCGCCCAAGCCCTCCTAACTAATTTATAAAGAATGCACTAAATCTACTTACCCTTATTAAGGGACGAGGTGCGGTGCCTAACACCATCCCCACCCCTATACGGACCCCGAACTAAGAATCTCTGTTTTGAAGTGGTATCATTATTAATTTAACTTCTCAAATCGTTTACTTTAGTTTCCTCAAAACTAAGGTGGCGACTCTCACTTTTTCCCACTTCGGTGAGTGATCGTCCAGGCGACCACAAAATCTATTGCGACAATGAGTTTTTGGCAGCAATTGAGATTGGTATTGAGGTATTCTATTTGTGTATTTTTAGTAGAAAAAGAAGTTGGAATGGACAAGGAATAGTGAGTAAAGAGAAAGGAGAGCATTGAAGGTTTGTGCACAACTAACCTTTTCTTCGTTTTTAAACTTTTAAATTGCTTGGAATGTGTTAAATTGAATGAGTTTGCTTTGAACAAGTTTACTTTGATTGAAATATGGTTTTTCTCTTGCATTTAAGAAATTTGGGTGTTGCCACCTGAGGGAACGGAAGCGTGAAAAACACAAGTTTACACCATTGAATTCAAAAATTTTCACCTAGGGTCACATGCACCATGTAAAATTTATTTTTATCTATTTGATTTCAATGATAAACAACATATTAAAACTCTTTTAATATGTTTTTGGATATGTATTTGCCATTTAAGATTTTAAAATTAATCAGATTAATTTTAGAACCCTAGATTAAATCAAGAACGATTACACTAACCTCTTGATGCACTGCAGCGTGTTTGCGCCTTTGAGATTCGTCTTCAGGACACCAGATGTTGTCCCTCTAGCTTGTCCACACCAAGAACACCTATGGCAGCCCTTGAACAGCTTCTAAAGCCTTTTCTATTAATTAGAAATTCAAGTTCTGCTTTTTAAGAGATTAGAGATGTAAACAGGACACTAGAAACAATTTCTAGTGTTATTAATTTAAGAGATTGATGGCTAATCTCTTTGAATTGATGAGAGATGAAGAAGAATAGATGAAAACCCTCAAAGTGGCGTGAAAAGGAGAGGAGTGGCTGCTGGTTATTTTTTCTTTTCATAACCACACTTAAATAGCTAGGTTAACATATTAAACCCTTGCCACATGTCACCCTTTGATTAGCTCTAGGTTTAAGTGACCCAATCACATTGTGCCAAGTGTCAAACCTATATTTAATCTTGATTTTAATCATCTTATATGATTAAAAAACATTTGGCAAGCTTATGTGTAATCCCATGTGTCACCATCTCATGGTGCCACGTGTCACACTATGAAATGACCAAAATGCCCCTGTGTCTTAATTTTGAGTTCTTAACCCAAAATAATTATTTTCTTCTTCTAATTAATTTATATCAAATATAAATTAATTAATTAATCTCTATTAATTAATTTCTCATCAATTAAATTCATATTTAAACACTTTAAATATAAATTTAATTTATACTACACATCCAATAATCTAGATTTGGTTTCAAGTCATGCTAGGGACTTTGCAATTTAATTGCAAACCAAACCTATTTAATTTATCAATTAAACTCTTTAATTAATTAATTAAATCATATTTAAATAGGTGATAACTTGTGTATATGTGTGACTTACTAGGCTCATCACTAATTGGCAATGAGACATGATATCAACTCTTAATATCATCAGAACTCTTTCTTACCATAAATGATTTCTCTAAATCATTTTATGAACCTCATAGACCATGGTTAACACCTAGCATAGCATGCCATGGCCACCCAATTAGTAATAAGGTTTACCTTAAATGAGCCTATAATCATATGTTACCATGCACTAGAATCTCTCTGTTACAAAATCCAAATCAAGTTGGAGTCATGGTTTATGTCAAACTCCATTTGCTATGAATATTATGTTCTCTTTTAATTCCAGTTATTGATTAAAAAGATTTTCTCATCAGAAACTCTTTTCTGAATAAATCTATCTGTCTGCCAGAACTTGAAACATCAAGAACAATTAAATGAACATAGGATTTTATCTCTATTTACTTAGAGGAACAGATTCCATCTTGATCAACACCTACCTCCATATATAACTAGTAGGAGCCAACACATGCCCATATACCCATACATAGTACAAGTATGAAAGCAGTATCAAACTCAAACTACCTATATACAAGATAACTATGCTATCTCAGTCTAAAGATTATATGCATCGATATGATTTATGACAAAACATTGACAAGAGTAAACTCCATATGCTTGTCATAAGTTTCACTGTTTCGGCCTACTTATCATTTATAAGTGCTTATCATGTTTGTTATATGGCATGAGACTCACCATTCCATCTTATTTATATCTCATATAAATAACTTGGGAACAAACATGAATACAATCTTTCTGGATAAGTCATGTCCTTATTATGAAGTATCCTCGATTGTGAACCTATTTATGATACTTTGTGCTAGAAATATTGTCACTCATATTCTTAACAACTTAAGAATAATATTTCTAACAAAATATCAATGGACCTTTTCTATTACACATAAATATATTATGTAAACGAAAAAGTGGAAATGCCTTTTATTAATAAAAATATGTACAAGATACATACTAAATGATATGCTCTAGGGCATACTACTTTATGTGGATATTATGATGAATTTAAATGTGTTTATTAGTTTATAAATGTGATTGTTGAGTGGGAAATTTTTAGAAACTGTTTTGAAACCACAGTTAGCATGACAGTCCCTTTTGGAACTCCCCAGTAGTAACGGCTACTTGGGGTTAATAATTGATATTGATTATGTCTCCCATTAATAACGGTTAGTGGGGTAAGACTATATGAGTACTTGTTAGCTAGCTAGCCCTTCCCTCATTAATAATGGTTAGTGAGGTTGAGATTGCTTTGTCGTGGTGTACAACACGACACTGATCGTAAAATTTTGTGTCATGGCCTAAACTGTGTGTTGATGTTGTCACACCCTACTCCTCCGTAAGATGTAACATGATCCCGTAGTACACTTAATGAATTACCATACTTCGCCTACCGATAACCCATTATATATACTACAAGGGATTTTAAAACAATTTTCGTGAAATTTAAATCATCGATTAAAATCTGGTGTTATAAAATTTTTTTCAAAATTTTTGTAGAGTGCCGGCCGTATTTTGAGAAAACAATTCTTCCATCTTGCAAAGGAAAATACTCCCAAAATGTTTTCTCAAATACAACTCCAATAAACTTCATTTCATCTCATTACTCAAATCTTAATAATCAAATCAATTCATTTTCAAACCAACTTCATCATAAAAGAAACATTTCATTGATTACAAGACTCAAAATTAATATTACAAAACTATTCAAGTAAATGAAATCTCAAATTTACATTTACAATAATTTACATTTAATTACATACTAAAATATTTTACAAGAGTTTTTATACAATCAAGCCAAATAATTTACATATAAATAATTACATACATACATACATCAAAAATTATGTAAATGAGTATACCTAGAGCAGAACTCAATGTGTCAACAAATAATCTTACTCAACTTCTATAAAATCTTTTCACATGCGACAAAATACAAAGCAAACGCTTAGTGGTGAACTCAGTGGTGCACAACTATAATTTAAAACATAGTACAATATACATTGACAAAATTTACAGTAAATAATTTGGAAATCTGAATACTCATCAAATTCCAAAACTCAAAATATTCATTGCCAATAATATAAATCATTTGTATAAAATGACTTTGATCACAAAATTCAATTTATCAAATCATAACTAACCATTTAAGGTAAGTCCAACAGAATCAATTATACATAAATCATAATTGAAATCACAATTCTTTACTATTCAAAAACATTCTTTATCTCGAAAATCATTCTTTATCTCGAAAACCATACTTTATCTCACTAACTATGCAAGACTAATCCGGAAGGGCCATCTTCGGGGTGATTCTAACACCCTATGGTCGGGGAGGTCGAATCGAATTCTAACTCCCTATGGTCGGGGAGGTCGAATCATCGTGCACAGTACACATCACAATAATGAAACTTTCGAAAGGGCCATAACATACAAAACTTAGATCTAACCTCTAATAAGAGGAGAATCTAAGCCTGTGCATGTACCATGGTAATCAAAACACAACTAACTCCATTGTCTTCTCAACAAATGAGAGAGATGGGTAATAACCTAGTCAAGCATCTATAGTGAGATATAAAACAATATCACAATCCTTTTAGTGAGTATAAATCACAATAAAATTCGATTCAAAGTCAATTCCAATATCCAATAATTTTTATGCTCATCACAATTCAAATCATAAATTTGCATTTTTCTATGCAATTTGCCCATCACAATTCAAAACATGTTCTATCACAATTTTCCAAAAACATAATTTATTCAATTCACAACAATGCTTAATACTTGTGGAAATACCATTTCACAAAGCTAAATTCATGCATACTATAACAATTTCAATAATCATTGAATTAAATCTAATGCTTGTTAAACATAATACATAAGAAAAATATGTCATTTAATCATATGAAATATTCAGAACAAAATTAGTTAAAAACTAGTTGTGCACAAACCTGATTTGAGTCGCTTATAGGCCTTGACTCAATGTTCTTTATGCTTCTCAATATCCTTATCAACTGAAACACACAATTTAAAGTGTTTCAGTACTCAATGAATTTGTTTCCAACCATAAAATCCAATATCTAAATTTTCTTGGTGCTATTCCCTTCAATTTATTTCATTAGTCAACTTATAATGTTGACCCTTGATGCACTCTAAGTGAGTCAATTCCAATGTTACCAATATGTCACATTTTAGAGCCCTTTAGTGTTGGTATATGTTACCAATTTTATTTTCTAGTGTATTGCATTTTATTGCAATTTATCAGATTTCGGTGTACCATTTTGACCTAGCCGGACGACCTAGTTCCCTCGGTTTTCGGGTTTCGGTCCAAACTACAAACTTGTAGGTCTATGTCTTATTGAACGCGGGGCAAAATTTTCAGGTCATTTTAAGTTGTGTAGACCAAGATATGGTCAATTTACTAATGCTGGACAGAATGCACTAAAATGATAGGCTTAGGTCATTTTTAGGTCACTTTTGGTTCGGCCAGTTTTGATACTAGAACTTGTGCAAGATATTTGGCTTGGTTCTGGCCATTTTTGGGCTTTGATATCTTCATAAGAATTGTAGATATATGTCTAATCTATTCATGGTAAACATTTCAGGTCAATTGGATCTGTTTTGATTGAGTTATGGCCAAAACACTAATTGCTGCCCAATTGGTCAATTTCCAGGCTTTCAAGTCACTAATCCGGATTTGGTCATTTTTCAAGTCACCTTCTAGGCAGAATTTAGGTAGACTTTCTTCATAAAAGTTGGAACATTTTGTGCCTAGTTTCACCTCCAATTGGTCTCATACCAATTGGAGCCACACACTTAGGGTTATAGGTCCATTTGCACACTGCCCTCTACATCCTTTTCAAACACCAAACCAAACACAAGTTTACTAATTACATCTTCATTTCCCCCCCATATTCTGCATTTGGCACTAACCAAAACCATTCCATTCTCTACATTATAGGTCAACTTGGACAGAATATAACCACTTCAAATACACCAAATGTAGTCACCATTCACAAAGTTCAATCCCAACAATATATACACATAAATACTTCTAATTATCACACAAACTTCCATCATCAAATTACATACCTATCACTACTATTCCACACACATATATGCTACCATTCTTTTGTACAATATTTCAACAACATTTCATGAATTTAAACCTTACCAATTTCCATTTTGAGGCTGCCCAAAAATTACACATACACATCAACTTCCATTTTCACTTTTCAAGCTTATAATTCAAACTTTATACATGGAATTCAACTTCAATACAATTAAACATTTAAATCAACACCCCAAATCACCAATTACATGAAGAAAACAAGTTACATATTAAACTTCCATGGCTGTCGAAATGGAGCAGCACCCTAACTTACCAAACTTCAACTTTTCTTCCATATATCAACTCATCTCAACACCAACATAAACTTTAAGAAAGAAAAGTTGAAGAAATAGATACTTACCCCTTGTGAGCTTGACCAAACTTCACCTATTCCTCTTGAAATTACTATCAAATTCTTGCTTGCAAGGTGGGGATAAACTTTAATGAAGACAAGTTGTGGAAAGCATGGCTTGATCATGGAGATTTGAGCTTGGGAAATGGGTGGCCATGGATGAAAGCTTGGGAGGATTTTTGGCTGGTTTGTTTGGGAGGTTGAAGATGACAGATTTTCTTTCCCAATATACTATATTATATGTCCATTAACTTCACTTAGTGGAGCACTAAGTATGGTTAAAGTATTAATTAATCCAAAGTTTCCAATTTCTCACATTTTCCTCACATCTTTTACTATTTAGATTATGTACCACCATTTTAATTTTTCATGACATTTTCCAAGTGTAATATTATTTATTTTTAATGGAAAGTTAGGTCAAAAGGCAACTCAGGATGTCAAATGACCACAATGCCCCTATTCGGGTTGCATTCCTGATTTTTCAGTAACACCGAGTTTTTTTATTTTCTCGATTTCTCGTTTTTCTTTGTACTAATTAATTAGTTTTTCTTTGTAATTTCTAATGATATTTATACTTCAATAGATGTTTATTTAAGTCTTAAAAATATTTTTCAGGGTTCCCCGCGGTCCAGAGCTAGTTAACGGTCCACGCCGCAACTTCCCGGTGCAGTCACCCATCGCTATGGTTCTCAACTCGTTTAACTTGGTTACATTTCATTGCTATTATTTTTCCTTTGTTTTTCTTGTATTTTCTTTTCTTGGATTTCATTATTTTATGTCTCCTCACTAATATTTAAATATAATTCCAAGCATCCTAGTTGTCCGGACAGACACTGTTGCCAGAATAGTAGAACGCACTACTGAACATAGGGGTGTTATAGTTGTTGGCAACACTAATGCTTTGTGAATTGTGATTTATGAAGTATGATTTCTCATTTGAAATGTTATTGCAATAAATGGCTTTTATGAACTTAGAACTATTGTGAAGTTTTCATGCTTAAGAAAAATGTGATTTATTATGCTTTGACAAATTGTGTTTTACCTTAAGTTTTAAAGTTATTAGTTGTGCACCACTAAGTGATATACTCAGCGATAGCTTCTTTATGCTGTCGCAGGTAAGGGAAAGGAGAAGGCTACCGAGTAAGAGACTTAGAAGTAGCATTTTAGTATTATTTATGGGTATATATTGTAGGTATACCCCTGTAATTTCCTTTTGATGTATTTTGTACCTATATGTATGGATGTACGGACATTGAGCAATTTGTATTTAAAAGCATTGCATTACTATCACATTTTGAGTTTGTAACTGTTTTGTATTTTACTTTGAGACTTATGAAAATGTAACTTTTGCAATATTTAGTCTATCATTATTTCTAATGAATGTTTACATGTAATTTTAACTATTCTCATGCAGTTTTTCGCAAAAGAATTGATAAGATAAAAAGCTATGATTTTTTTTAAAATCCTTTGTAGCATAACTAATGGGTTATCGGTAGGTGGAGTTCGGTAATTCCTTAGTTATGCTACGGAAACATGTCATACCTTACCAGGGACAAGGTGTGACAGATAAGGTATTCCTTAAAGTTTCACCTTGGAAGAGGATTATGAGATTTGGCAGAAAGGGGAAACTGAGTCCTCGTTTCATCGGACCATATGAGGTTCTGGAAAGAGTGAGTCCTTTTGCATATCGGTTAGCACTACCTCCAGAGCTAGAAAGGATACACAGTGTCTTTCATGTGTCCATGTTGAGGAGGTACAGATTTGACCCATCTTATGTACTATCAGTTGAAGAGATTGAGGTAAATCCATACCTCTCATATGAGGAAGAACCCATAGAAATTCTAGCATATCAGGTGAAGCAGCTGAGGAATAAATAGATACACTTGGTTAAAGTGCTGTGGAACCATCATTCAAGCCAGGAAGCTACTTGGGAACGTGAAGAGGACATGAGAAGACAGCACCCGTAGCTATTCAGAAACTAATGCCAGGAAAAATTTCGAGACGAAATTTATTTTAAGGGGGGGAGAATTGTAACACCCCTATGTTCGGTAGTGCGTTCTACTGTTCCGGTAACCAGTGTCAGTCTGGACAGCTAGGATGCCTAGAACTACATTTAATTGTTAGTGAGGAGACATAAAATAATGAAATATAAGAAAAGAAAATACAAGAAAAACAAAGGAAAAATAATAGCAATGAAATGAAACTAAGTTAAATGAGCCAAAGACTGCAAATGATGGGTGACCGTGACGGAAGTTGTGGTGCAGCAATAGCGACCAGATCGCAGAAAACCCTCAAAATTTAGTTTCGAGACATAATTAAAGACATATTAAAGTATAAATGTCATTAGAAATATGAAAGAAAAATTAATTAATTAGTACAAAGAAAAACGAGAAATCGAGAAAATGACAAAACTCGGTGTTATCGAAAAGTCGGGAATGCAACCCGAATAGGGGCATTGTGGTCAATTGACACCCTGAGTTGCCTTTTGACCTCAATTTCCATTAAAAATGAGTGATAGCACACTTTGAAAATATCATAAAAATTAAAATTGTGGTACATTATAATAATAGTGCAAGAAATGGGGTATAATTTGAATAATTAAAACTTTAACACATAATATTATTTAATTAAACTATAGTGGAGCACTAAGGGATATTTAAACTTATTAAAGAACATGTGTATGTCCACTAAGCAATTCAGTTTCTGCTTCATCTTCTCCATGCCGAATTGAGGTCCCAAATTCCTCTATAGCCGAAACCTTCAAAAGCTCCACAATCTTCACCATTTTCAACTTAAACCCCAAAGCTTGATTTATTAACTTTGCTCCCCACATCACAAGGAAGAGTTAGATAGCAATTTTAAGAAGTTTGTGAAGTTTTGGTCAAGCTTTAAAAGTGGTAAGTGTGTATTTTCAATTCTTGTTTCATTAAACCTTGAGTGGATGTTATGGTGAGTTGTTTTGTGGAAGAAGTTTTGAAGTTTGATGATTTAATGGTGATACACCATTTCGTCAGCCATGGGAATTCAGTATATTTAGCTTGTTTTCACTTGTAAATGGTTGTTTAAGATGTTTATGTAAGTGTTTATGTGTATAGGAATGATTTAGACAATGTATACTAAGTGTATATGTAATGGTGCAATTGGTTTTGGAAGCTTGAAAGCAATTTGAAGGAGATGTGTTCAATGAGGTAATTCGGCAACTTTAAAGTGTGGTTAGAAATGTGTAGTTTCATGGAATGGTTGTTGAATTATGATGCTTATGGTGGCAGCATGTATATGTGTATAATAGATTGGAATTGGATATGTAAATGGGGTATGTTCATGTGGTTAAATTGGGTAAATGGACTTTGGAAAATTCTGAGTTATAATGTGTATGTTGAGAATAATTACAAGCTGTCCAAAATAACCAAAATGTGATGTAATGTGTGCTAATGGTATGGTACCAAATCAGAATTGGCATGAAAGGTTAACTTGGTAAGTATAGAATGTGTAATTGGTAAGTGATGAACAATGTGTAATAGGGCAGTGTACATTTTAGCTTAGAACTTTAAGTGTGTGACTCCAATTAGTATGAGACTAGTTGGAGGTAAAACTAGGCACAAAATGTGCCAACTTTCATGAAGGAAGCTTACCTAAATTCTGCCTAAAAGGTAACTTGAAAAATGACCAAATCTGGATTAGTGACTTGAAAGCTTGAAAATTGACCATTTGGGCAGTAGTTAGTATTTTGACCATAACTTACTCAAAACAGGTCCAATTGACCTGAACTTTTTACCATGAATAGCTTAGACATAGATCTATAATTCTTATGAAGACACCAAAGCCCAAAAATGGCCAAAACCAAGCCAAATAGCTTGCACATATTCAGGTACCAAAACTGACCGAACTAAAAGTGACCTAAAAATGACCTAAGCCTACCATTTTAGTGCATTCTGTCCAGCATTGGTAAATTGACCATATCTTGGTCTACACAATTCTGAATTACCTGAAATTTTGCCCTACTTGCAATAAGACAAAGACCTATAAGTTTGTAGTTTGGACCGAAACCCAAAAACAGAGGGAACTAAGTCGTTCGGCTAGGTCAAAATAGTATACCGAAATTTGGTAAATTGCAATAAAATGCAATACACTTGAAAATGAATTTGGCAACATATACCAACACTAAAGGGTTATAAAATGTGACATATTGGTAACATTGGAATTGACTCACTTAGAGTGCATTAAAGATCAACATTATAAGTTGACTAATAAAATGAATTGAAGGGAATAGTACCAAGAAAATTTAGATATTAGATTTTATGGTTGGAAACAAATTCATTGTGACACCCCTTACCCGTCTACAGTGTAGCCGAGCAAGTTATGCCACTCAGTGTGCCAGAGCACTAATTTATGTTTCTATTACAATTTATTCCTTTATAATTCATTTATTTTCAATTTTGATAAATCTGAATTTATCCGTAAATTTTATAGAAAATTCGGCATAGTGCCGGCTGTAAATTGGAAAAACAGTTCTTCTGAACCTGTTTAAAAACACTTCCAAAATAATTTCCAAATCCAAACTCCATTATACACATTCAAGTCAATCTCAAAATCTCAATCTCAAATCACAATACTATTTTCAAAACTTTTTTGTTCACTTCATCACTTGAAGCATATTCACAATTAATTCTCAACATTTCATTTATCAACCTACATTATGCAAAAGATCTCGATAATATGAAATTTCATATATTTACATTAACACATAATTACAGGAGTTTAGAGTTACAATCCAAACTAATACAAAATGCAAAATACGAAAGGGCCACATATAGTCCTAATGTCCTACCATATGCAGTGTAGATGTGAGGTGACTCTGCACTCGGATGCACTCAAGACTCACCCGCTTGATGTCCACTGGCTCCCCAGCTAGGTCTCCAGTACTTGCGCATGGCAAAAGCGACGCGCTAAGCAATTCTGCTTAGTGGTGACAATATAAAATAAAATAAAATAGAATAAAATAATTATGCAGAATGTATGATTTATTTTTGGGTAGACTTAATTTCTGGTATTATTTATAGTATTATTCACTTAAAATTTGATAAGGTTTATTATCATTGCCCGAGTAACCCATACTAGTTGACTGGACTAGATAAACGGTAAACCCATCGGGTACTAAGTACCTCAGACCATCACACCATCGGTCACATTGTGTCTCCCAGTGCACAACAGAACAACTAATAAGCTGTAATAATTATCAGGGTTAAAACCCAAGTATATCAACTCAAATAACATAGCCAAAGGCTATTATGTCACAGAATGGCATGGGAGCCATGAAACACAGAATAGCATGAAGTCATATGCAGTACTGCTAATAGAACCTTATTGGCATGCCAAGCTATCCAAACCAATCTTGTTAGGTATACTAGGGTATTTTACACTTTTGAGTTTTACAACTTTTGAATTTCAAGTTTTGGTGTTACTATTCACTTCATTAGTCAACCAAAATGTTGAATTTTGCATAGACAATAGGTACATTGGTTTTAATACTCCCAACATACCACATTTTGCATTCAAAATTTGTTGGTATTGGTTGCCCATACCATTTCTAAGCTTAATGCTAATTGAGCAGAATTTTCAATTTTCATGCTTCATCTTTACTATTCCATTGGTCATTTTTGCAGAGGGAATTTGGCAAAATGATCAACATGAAAGTTGTTCCTTATTTTGTATAGTTGAATTTCCTTTTTTGATTCACTCCATTTGGAGTTTTGTAGCTCAAGTTATGGTCCAAAAACCACAACTGACCGGATTGAAATTTTTCTAGACTAACCATATCTACAGTGCAATAAATAGTGATTGCAACTCACTTTTTGGATAGGGTCTGGTCATAATTTGGGTTAGGTTTCTTCATGAAAGTTGTTGGTCTATATCTCAGTCTGTTGCTGGTAAAATTTCAGGTCAATTGGACCATTCTACACTGAGTTAAGGCCAAATGACCAAATACTGTTCATTTGGTCATTCTGCAGAAACAGACTGCAGGTCACCCGGATTAAGGCAAGCTTTTGGTCCACTTGGTTTGGTTTTATGGGCATGGTTTCTTCACCAAAGTTGTGCCATTATGTGTCTAGTTTCATGTCCAATTAGCCTTGCACCAATTAAAACTCTACAATTCAAGTTATGGCTGCCCAAACCTGTTGGACGCATGTCCAATTCTGCAGGTCACCAGGGGCAGCCACACTAATCTCAATTCCCACTACACAAACTACTTCATTTCTTGTTTACACATATCCAAATGGTCACTAATTGACCATTAAAACTCACTTTGATCAAAGTCTCCATTTTATACCCAAACCCTAACCCATTCCATCTCAATTCATGCATTCACTTACCTTTCACCATTCTAAACAATAGGTTAGTGTTATGGGCAGCCACAATACCAAATTTATTCAAGGAAAACAATCAAAACCATACCCTTCACATAGCTACTGAAAATGGGGGTTTACATAATTATCAATTTCATTAAAGTTTCTCTCATTTTGAAAAAGCTTAAATGAAATTGATAGAAAGTTATGGAGGGTTTTTGTATTGACAAAACTTGAGCTAGAAAACGTTTACATAGAAATCAAAACTTTCTCTCAATTTCATCTTGAAAAAGCTTGTTCATGGAGGGTTAGAGAAGGAAAGTTGACGTCAAGGAGAAGAAGAAGGAAGAGGTTCTGATTTTTTTTTTCATTTTCAGCTCATTTAGTCTCTTTTATAGAAAGTTATGCCATGTGTCAAGACAAGATTGATTGGGAGATTTTTAATGACATCATTATGATGTCATAAGTCCATTTTCCTTCATTTACTCTTCATTTCTTGTCTATTTAATTGCAATTAAATTTTTAACAATATTTAATCATATTTTATGTTATATAAATTATTTATTTAACTGGACAAGTTGGCCAAAAATCATCTCTGAAGACGAAATGACCAAGATGCCCTTCGTTTGGCTTAACGGGCCAAAATTGTTTATACCGATTGAAAATTTTTTCTAAGTATTTTCTTAGCATTCTAATGCCATAAGAACCTCAATGACCCTTCTCTGGAGTCCCAAAAATTATTTTATAATTTTTTCCCTGGGTCTAGGGCTCTTAGTTGCGAGAACCGCAACTTCTCACTAAATTACCCATCGCTAGGGCACCGGCTCATTTAACTTGGTTGTATTTTATTTCTAAATTTTTTTCTAAATTTTTCTTATTAATATTTGAGTTAATTATGGTTCCTCACTTTAATTTAAATATATTTTTTTTCCAGGCGTTCTAGTTGTCCGGACCGACACTGGTCACCGGAACAGTAAACTGTACGGACTAGCTAAAGTGAAGATGTTACAACTCTTTCCCTCTAAGAAAAATTTCGTCCTCGAAATTTACCTGATGCAAACAGTTGAGGCAACTGTTGCCTCATCATCTCTTCACTTTCCCAAGTTGCCTCTTCAGTGTTGTGGTGCCTCCAAAGCACTTTCACTAGTGGAATTTGTTTATTTCTCAGTTTCTTCACTTCCCGAGCCCTGTATAGGTTCTTCTGTATATGTCAAGTCCGGTTGGATTTCAATCTCTTCCATGGAAATGACATGTGAAGGGTCTGAGCAATATCTTCTCAGCATGGAAACATGGAATACATTATGAATTTTATCCAGTTTTGGTGGTAAAGCTAGCCAATAGGCCACTGGTCCCACACGTTCAATGACTTCATATGGGCCAATGAACCTAGGGCTTAACTTACCCTTTCTTCCAAACCTCAGTACTTTCTTCCATGGTGAGACTTTGAGAAACACTTTATCACCAACTGCATACTCTATCTCTTTTCTCTTCAGGTCGGCATAAGACTTCTACCTATCTGAGGCAATCTTCAGGTTAGCTTTGATTATCTTCACTTTTTCCTCAGTCTGTTTCACCAGGTCTGGTCCTATCAGCTTATCTTTAGCAAATTCAGTCCAACACACCGGAGTTCTACATTTCCTCCCATACAGTGCTTCATACGGAGCCATTTGAATGCTAGCTTGGTAGCTATTGTTATATGCGAACTCTGCCAGTGGGAGATATCTATCCCAACTCCCCTCAAACTCAATGACACAACTCCTTAGCATATCCTCCAGGATCTATCACATAATTCACATTGTTACTATCATTTCAATTTATTAATTATGAAAATTCAATTAGTTCTTAGGTTTACCTGGATTACTCGTTCTGACTGTCCATCCGTCTAGGGATGAAAAGCCGTGCTAAAATGGAGTTGTGTGCCCAAGGCTTCTTGCAACTTTTTCCAGAATCTTGATGTAAACCTTGGGTCTCTGTCATATATGATGGAAAGTGGGATTCCATGCAGTCTAACTATCTCACTGATATACAATTCTGCTAGCTTCTCCAAAGGAGTAGTCACCCTAATCGCGTAAAATGTGCCGATTTCACAATCTATCCACTATCGCCTACACTGCATCATACTTCCTTTGGGTGAGAGGTAGACCACTAACAAAATCCATAGTAACCTGGTCCCATTTCCATTCAAGTATGCTTATAGGCTGTAGCAATCCTGATGGAGCTTGATGTTCTGCTTTCACTTGCTGATATGTCAAACACTTAGTCACATAGTCAGCTATTTCCCTCTTCATACCAGGCCACCAATAATGAGGCTTCAAATCATTATACATTTTTGTGCTTCCCGGGTGCATAGCATAAACACTAGTGTGTGCTTCTTTCAGAATACTATTCTTCAGTTCCCCATCATCTGGTACACACACTATTCCTGTAACACCCCTATGTTCGGTAGTGCGTTCTACTGTTCCAGTGACCAGTGTTGTCCGGACAGTTAGGATGCCTAGAACTACACTTCGATATGAGTGAGGAGACATAAAATAATGAAATACAAGAAAAGAAAATACAAGAAAAACAAAGGAAAAATAATAGCAAAGAAATGTAACCAAGTTAAGCGAGCCGAGAACCCTAGCGATGGGTGATCGCACCGGGAAGTCACGGCGTGGACCGTTGACTAGCCCTGGACCGCGGGGAACCCTGGAAAATATTTTTAGGACTTAAATAGACATCAATTGAAGTATAAATATCATTAGAAATATCAAAGAAAAATTAATTAATTAGTACAAAGAAAAGTGAGAAATCAAAAAACGGACAAAACCCGGTGTTACCGAAAAATTGAGAATGCAACGCGAACAGGGGCATTGTGGTCATTTGACACTGTGAGTTGTCTTTTGACCTAAATGTCCATTAAAAACACATGATATTACACTTGGAAAATATAATGAAAAATTAAATTAGTGGTAGATAATGTAAATAGCAAAAATGGGATATAAATTGAGTAAATAACACTTTAAAACATATTAAATCATTAAACTATGGTGAGTGGAGCACTATGGGATTAAAAAATCCTTATGTGGGCAGGTGTAAACCCACTAAGCATTTCATCTTCTTCATTCATCCTTCCATGCCGAAATGAAGAGCTCCAAATCCACCATTGCCGAATTGATTGAAGCTTCTTAATCTCCATCATTTCCACCTCCAAACACCAAAGTCACTTCACTAATTTTGATCCCCACCTCACAAGGAAGAAGTAGATACTAAATTCAAGGGAGTTTGGGGAAGATTTAACAAGCCTCATCAATAGGTAAGTTGTGTTTTTTATTATTGTTTTATTAAAGTTTGTAAGGATGTTATGGGTATTTGATTTATGGAGAGATTTTTGAGGTTTGATGTTTAAAGGGGGATGTGTACTTTTGGCAGCCATGGAAACTCCTTGAAGACAATTTATTTTTTCTTATAAATGGTAGATTAAAGGATTGATTAAATGTTTATGTGTGTAGGAAATTATTTGGGTGATGTATACTTAGTATATGTGAATGTGTATTTGAAATTTGAAGCTTGGAAATTAATGAAATGTAAATGCATGAATCGGCAGCTTGGTTTGGTGAACCATAAGGATGTTATTTCATGTTTGGATTATGGACTATTAATGTTGAATTGTGATAGTTGTTATGGCACCTTGGGTATATGTGTGATGGTGTGAGGTTGGACATGTAAATGAGCATGAATAGGTGATTAAATTGTTGTAATTGAGTTTGACAAATTCTGCACTTTATGGTGCATGTTGAATGTGATTGTAAGCTGCCAAAATGATCAACAATATGTTGTAAAATATGTTTAGGTTATGGTACAAACCAGATTGGGCATGAATGCATAAATTGGTAGGTGTTAAATATATCTTTGATGAGTAATGAAGGAAATGCAATAGGGCAGTTTAGGTTTTGGGCTTAGAACCTTAAGTGTGTGGCTCCAATTGGTATGAGACCAATTGGAGGTGAAAATAGGCACAAAATGTGCCAACTTTCATGAAGGAAGCTTGCCAAAATTCTGCTTGTAAGGTAGCTTTAAAAATGACCAAATCCGGATTAGTGCAATTAAGGCCTGAAAATTGACCATTTGGGCAGTAATTAGTGTTTTGGCCATAACTCACTCAAAACAGGTCCAATTGACCTGAAATTTTGACCATGAATAGTTAAGACCTATATCTACAAGTCTTATGAAGACACAAAAGCCCAGAAATGACCATAAGCAAGTCAAACAGCTTGCACAAGTTCGGGTCCAAAAACTGGCCGAACCAAAATTGACCTAAAATGACCTAAAGTGACCAATTTTGATGCACTTTGACTAGCAATAGTAAAATGACCATAACTTGGTCTACATAACTCAGAATGACCTGAAATTTCGCCCCGCGTGCAATAAGACATAGATCTACAAGTTTGTAGTTTTGACTGAAACCCAAAAACTGAGGGAACTAGGTCGTCCGGCTAGGTCAAACTAGTATCCCGGAATCCAACAAATTGCAAGAAAATGCAAGATACATGGAAATGAATTTGGTAACATGTACCAACCTTAAAAGACTATCGAATGTGACATATTAGTAACATTAAAACCTAATTTACTTAGAATGCATCGAGGGTCGACATATTAGGTTGACTAAGCAAATAATAGAATTCAGTGAATTAATTATCAAGCATTATCGTTAGAGACAGTTTAAATGAGTACTAAAACACTTCAAATTGTGTTTCTCAGTTAGCAAAGACTTAGGGAAAGGGAAGGAAACACTAAGTCAAGGCCAGGAGACAGTTATCAGAGGTTTGTGCACAATAAGTATTTCTTTTGAATTTTTCAATTGAAATAAATTACGATTATTTATATGTTATTGTTTTAAATTGTGTTTGTGCACAATAATTTTGACTTCTCATTTTCTACTTAAAAATTTAATTCAACATTATAGTTTTAAATTGTGTCTGTGCACAATACTTTTATATTCACTGCTTTTACTAACAAATTTATTTGGAGAAATGAGTTATGAATAATTTTTTATTGCTTTGGTTTTGGGAATATTATTTGGAACTTATTGTGTTGCCAACTTTGCAAATGGAAATTTTGAGATAAAATGTAATTTATGGTTTGTATGAAATATTGTGATTTGAAATTGTTTTGATTCACACTTGGCATGACACTGTTATTATGTTCCTCCTCCATTTATGGGGTGAGTGTGATATATTCCTCCCTCTTTGACTTATCAGTCTGGGGTGAGTGTGATTATGTTCCTCCCTCTTTGACTTGTCAGTCTGAGGTGAGTGTGGATGAGTACTCTTTATTCAGCTAGCTTCCTCCCTCATTGATTTCAATTATTGGGGTGAGTGTGTCTTGTCGTGGTGTATAACACGGCATGTGTGGGAAAAATTATGTCATGGCCTAAATTGTGATATTGATCAGCAACACTGTATTATTCAGTTATTTGATCAAATGGTGTTATTGATTGGCAAAACTGTATTATTCAGTTATTTGATCAAATTCTATTATTGATTTGCAAAACTGTATTATTCAGTTACTTGATCAAATTGTGTTATTGATTTGCAAAATTGTATTATTTAGTTACTTGATCAAATTGGGTTATTGATGGGCAAAACTGTATTATTCAGTTACTTGATCAAATTGTGTTATTGATGGGCAAAACTGTATTATTCAGTTACTTGATCAAATTGTGTTATTGATGGGCAAAACTGTGTTACTCAGTTATTTGATCAAATTTGTATTATATGAACTTTATAAATTTTGTGAACTATTTGATTTGTGAATTGTCAATAAAAGATTTATATATCGCATTTCAAATTGTTATTGTGCACCACTGAGTAAATTTTACTCAGCGATATCTTTTCATTACTGTCGCAGGTGGATAGACTGACAGGGCAGCAGACTAGGCTGCTAGTACTATATTGAGAGATCATCGGGTATATTGAGTATACCACATTTTGCATTTTGTACTGTAATGTATGTTCACTGTATGTATATATTGTTCTTGGTTTTGAGCAGTTGTAAATTAAAATTGTACATTGTAGTTGTAAAATAAATTATGAGTTATTTTGACTTGTAAAATTTGTATTATATTTCTTTTATCTCATCCTTTGAAAATACTGAAAAATTATTGTGGATTTGAGTTGAGAAATATATTTGAAGTGCTTTTTATAGGTTTTCTGAAAAACTGTTTTATTCAAAATACAGAGGGCACTCCGCCAAAATTTTTACAGAAATTCCTAATAATTCAAATGTGTTAGCTCTTTCACTTAAGTTTAAAAATTTTTTTTAACACCTGTAAATAGTGCTCACCACTACAAAAAGAAGTAAGAAAAGTTTTAAAATCCCTTGTAGTGTATTTAATGGGTTATCAGTAGACGAAGTTAGTAATTCATTAGATATACTACGAGATCATGTTATGCCTTACAGAGGGGTAGGGTGTGACAATTCCTCTGTAGTACAGACACCCATCTGCTTTCACCTCATAATCAATTTCCTTTGTAACACCCTCTCGGTAGCAACTCCGTACATTCTACTGTTCCGGTGACCGATGTCGGTCCGGACAGCTAGAACGTCCGAAAAAATATTCAAATCAAAGTGAGGGACCATAATTAACTCAAATATTAATGAGAAAAATTTAGCAAAAATTTTAAAAGTAAAATACAGTTAAGTCAAAAGAGCCGGTGCCCAAGCGATGGGTAACCAGAGGGAAGTGGCGGTTCTCGCAACGAGGAGCCCTAGACCCGGGGGAAAAATTATAAAATAATTTTTGGGACTCCAGAGAAGGGTCATTGAGGTTCCTATGGCATTAGAATGCCAAGAAAATATTTAGAAAAATTTTTCAATCGGTACAGACAATTTTGACCCGTTAAGCCAAACGGAGGGCATTTTGGTCATTTCGCCTTCAGAGACGATTTTTGGCCGACTTGTCCAGTTAAGTAAATAATTATTATGATCTAAAATGTAAATAAATATTACTAAAAATTGAATTGAAAATGAGTAGAAAAGAAAAGAAAAAAAAATGAATTAAATGAGAATTTATGACATCACATGATGTCATTAGTGTACCTTCACCCAATTATATGGTGACACATGGCTATAACCCATTTAAAATCAATAAAATGGGCAGAAAATGAGAGAAAAATGTAGCTTTCTTCTTCTTCCCAATTTCCATACGTGAACCTTTCTTCCTCCATTAAAATTCATTTCATTTTCTCTCTTCCAAACCTTGAATTCTCACCACTAAACCTTAAATTCTCTTCATTAAAACTTGTCCACTCATCTTGGGAAGGTGTTTGGCAGCCTAGAAAGTGAAGGAAAGGGAAGTTTAAGCTTAGAAAATTTTGCCCTACAAGAGGTTAGTGCTTACTTATGCTAATATTCCTTTACTTCCATGTTAAGGACTTGAATTTAGTATGAAATTGTAAGTTAAATGGACTAAAACTCATGTGTATGTGTACCATAAATTTTGGCAGCCCTAAGGAAGGAACAATGATGGAGTATTTTTGATGGTTTTAATGGACTTAAAATGAATTAGAGATTATGTTTAAGGTGCATATACACATATGTGATGAATGAAAGTGTGTATCTAAGGTGTATGTGTGAATCATAATGGGAAACTAGGGTTTGGGAGTGAAAATGTGGACTTGGCTTATGAAATTGTTAAAGGACATTTTAATGGTCAATTAGTGACCATTTGAGGAGATTTGACCATAATATGGATTGAAAAATAGCATGGTAAAAGGGAATGACTATGCTGCCTAGGGACAGCAAAGAATGGACTGAGATTTCAGTCCAATTACACAGCCATAACTTTGGCTGTGTTAGTCCAATCGATGTTTTGCCAATTGGACATGAAACTAGGCTTATAATGACACATTTTTTCTGAAGAAACCATGCCCAAAAGACCAAAGCAAGAGGACCAAAAGTTGGCCCCAATCTGGATACCCTGCAAACAGCCCCTGCAGAAATGACCAAATGAACAGTAACTGTTCATTTGGCCATAACTCACTGTAGATATGGTCAATTGACCTGAAAGTTTTACAGCAACAAGTTAAGACATAGACAAACAACTTTCATGAAGAAACCTACCCCAAATTATGACCAGAACCTAATCAAATCATTGAGCAAAGTGAAGTTTACTGTACTGAGATTTCCAGAATTTTCATTTGAGCAGTAATGTTTGGAGGACTATAACTCTCTCTAGAAAACTCGGATTTAGGCGATTCTTGAACCGATGGAAACCTAAGGCATAGTAGAACATTTCATATGAAGAAAGTTAGACCAAATTAGGAACTTAACTTGATCAAATTACTGACCAAAGTTGGATCAAAATCTGCCAGAACCCATGATAGCAGCATGAGCGATTGCACGTGAACAGAAACTTATTTTGGCCATAACTTGAGCTACAAAACTCCAAATGGAGTGATTCAAAAAAAGAAATTCAACTAGACAAAATAAGGAACATTTTCTATGAAGGAAGTTTTGTCAAATTCCAACAGTAAATCGACCAATGAAACAGTGCAACTTCAGAGCACCAAAACCGAAAATTGGCAATTTTGCCAAAATGACCTAAGCTTTGAGAAAGTGACCAAAACCAACAAGTTTTAAATGAAAAATGTAGTATGTTTGAAGTGCCAAAGTCAATGTACATATTTTCTATGCAAAAGTCAACATTTTAGTTGACTAATGAAGTGAATAGTGACATGAAAACTTGAAATAAGCTTGGAAATGGATTTGGTAATTGATTCCAACAAGTTTTAAATGCAAAATGTGGTACATCGTGTGTTTTAAAACCATTGTAACTATTTTATATTAAAAAGTCTACATTTTTGTTGAAAAATGATGTTAATAGTGACACAAAAACTTGAAATTCAAAATTTGAAATTAGAAATGCATCTAGGGACTTTAAATTGCAATTGGCAATTAATACTAGTAAATGTAAAACTCAAAATGTGGGATCTTGGTGTAATTAGAATTAATATATCCATTAAGTATAAAAAGGTCAACATTTTGGTTGACTAGTATGGTGAATAGTAATCAAAATGATTAGTGAATTAAGATGAAGATCTAGAACCAATTCTAAGCTTAAATGCTTAGAATTGTATGACAAATATGGACTATGCATCCTAGTCAAAATTGTTAAAAAGAAATTTAGGCTATAAATTTGAAATCCATGAAATATTCATGGATTACTTGAAACATGAAAAATAAGTCACCTAATTGATGTGAATAGATAGTTAGGGCATATATGCCCATCACAAATGGAATTCATAAAATATTAGTAACTCAACTTGAAATATAAAATTTGTAATTACATAAGTAGACTCTTGAATGTATAAATGAGAAAGGAAAAATGTTTTGAATACAATGGTACATGTGAACCATTGTTTAGAATTGGGATCAATATGAATAACATAATGAATGGATAAATAAACCATATTAATGTATGAATGAGACATTAGTTCTCATTATTGTAAAGAGGAGAAGTATTTTGAGTACAATGGTATAAAAGGATAATTGATGTGAATTGTGATCATATAAATGATCAAATGAATGTATGAATTATGATTGAAATTTATCATGAAATAATGAAGTCATAAAGCACAATATATTAATGTTTTAAAGTATCAAATGCCCTAGTATACCTAACAAGATTGGTTTGGATAGTTTGGCATGCCAATAGGGTATTGTTTTAGCGATCGCGAAAGGCTTTATGCTGTATTCATGGCTTTATGCCCGTATTCATGGCTTTTATGCCCTTATGCATGGCTTTTATGCCCGATTATGTGATATCATGGCTTTTAGCCATATCGACATACATGGTTGACGTTCTGTGTCCCATGGTATGACGGCCCGAGGCACTGCGGTGTCCAGTGCCAACGACCCGTTATCCAGTCCAGTCGTCTAGTATAGGTTACTTGGGCAGTCAATTAAAGTATTATTCAATTCAGGCAGCTAAGTTAAGTTAAGTATAATGAAAATCCAGTACAATTAAATTAAATATTGAATAAATAAGCAAAAGAGATTAGCAAAAGAAACATAACAAAAATATAAATTGCAGAACCGTACAGACTTGAAATACAATACAGATAGAATAAATTATATACCTGCTAGTATTACTGAAAAGTTATAAACTAAGCACTTCCAAAGAGGAACAAACTAGTATATAAGATCGTTGATACTAGAAATACCATACCAAATTAAATTGATTCTTGAGTATTTGAATTATCATTTATTTCTTTCTTTACTTGTATATATTATTTCTAGTTATATTATTGCACCACTAAGCAGAAATGCTTAGCGCGATGGAATTGCTTCCTCGCGCAGGTACTGAAGGTAAAACCAGTAGACTGTCGACTGAGATTTTTGGAGTCCAGATCTGCAGAAGTATCAGAAGAGTTCAAGATTGTCACCTCCTCAGCAATGCATGTAGATAGGGATCATTTTATACATGTTATGTATATTGTTCATTCCTAGCACATTGTAAATTATTTGTATATCTTGTACAAAATAAACTCATGTAATTAACCTATGAATTATGGAAGCTATTCAAAGTAAGTATTTTAGTATGTGAATTGAATTTGAGTTATAATGAGATTATACTTGTGAATATTGAGATATTGAAAATCTAATGAGATTTCTGAGAAATCTGGATACTGCATTGAGATACATTATGTTTGAAAATTTTTGAGACTATTAAGTTTGAGAAATTGAGTATATATTGAAATTGTCTTTGGCAGGTTCAGAAGAACTGTTAGTCCAAATTACAGCCGACACTTTGTCGGATTATCGTTAAAATTTTTGAAATTTCCAACTTAGTTAGATTTTGATAAAAGTAAAAATAGCCTAAATCTTCAATAAAGTTTTTGAATAAATAAATCAAGGACTGTAATGAAATCAGATAAAATAGAGTGCTCCGGCACACTGAGTGGCATAACTTGCTCGGCTACACTGTAGTTGGGTAAGGGGTGTCACATCCTTTCCCTCTGGAATTTTACCCACAATGGCCATTAGCTTTTCGTCTGCCCTCTGCCCATCTTGTATCTGCTGTAGCAGGGTTGGCCTCACTTGCAGCTCAGCCAAAATAGCTCCATCTTGAGCTAAGGACAGACGGACATTTAGTGATCTTAAAGCTGTGATGGACTTCCTACTTAAAGCATCAGCAACTACATTTGCCTTCCCAGGATGATAATCTATCACACAATCATAGTCCTTAAGGAACTCAATCCATCGCCTCTGTTTAAGATTGAGCTCCTTTTGGGTTGGCAAATATTTTAGAATTTTGTGGTCTGTATAGATGTAGCATTTTTCACCATATAAATAATGCCTCCATATCTTCAGAGCAAAGATAATTACTGCTAATTCCAAGTCATGAGTAGGGTAGTTCTGTTTATGTGGCCTTAACTGCCTGGAAGCATAGGCGACCGCTTTCCCCTCTTGCATCAATACACACCCTAGCCCATTATGTGAGGCATCACTGTAGACCACAAAGTCTTTTCTCGACCTTTTGTGTTAACTGCGGTGCTTCACAACATAGCCTTCAGCCTCTCAAAACTGGCTTGGCACTTGTCGTTCTAGCCAAATTTCACATTCTTGTGCAATAACTTGGTCATTGGAGCAGCTATAAGAGAGAACCCCTTCACAAATCTTCTGTAATACCCAGCTAGCCCCAAGAAACTTCTGACCTCAGTTGTATTTCTGGGAGGCTTCCATTCCATCACTACTTTTATCTTTTTGGGATCCATTCTAATCCCCTCAGTTGATACTATGTGTCCAAGAAAAGAGATCTCACTCATCCAAAAGTCACACTTAGACAACTTAGTATACAGCTTCTTTTTTCGCAGGGTTTGCAGAACAATCCTCAAATGTTCATCATTTTCTTCCCTGGTCTTGGAATACACCAGAATATCATCAATGAAGACCACTACAAACCGATCTAAGTATGGATGGAAGATACGGTTCATAAGGTTCATAAATGCTACTGGTGCATTTGTCAAACCAAAACGGCATCACTAAAAATTCATAGTGTCCATACCGGGCTCTGAATGCAGTTTTTGACACATCTGCATCCTTTACCCTCAACTGATGATACCCTGATCTGAGATCAATTTTTGAAAATACACCGGCTCCTTTCAACTGATCAAACAGATCGTCGATTCTGGGTAATGGATATTTGTTCTTCACAGTTACTTTGTTCAACTGCCGGTAATCAATACACAATCTCAAAGTTCCATCCTTCTTTTTCATAAACAGCATCGGAGCTCCCCATGGTGACACACTGGGGAGTATGAACCCCTTATCAAGCAACTCTTGCAACTGAGTTTTCAACTCCCTCAATTCAATGGGTGCTATTCGATAAGGAGCAATAGAAATGGGTGCTGTACCCGGCATTACCTCAATAGCAAACTCGACTTCCCTTTCTTGTGGTAAACCAGGCAACTCTTCAGGAAACACATCTGGGAAATCTTTCACTGTGGTTATATCACACAGGTTCGACTTAGCCTGCCTAGTATTAATTATGTGTGCTAGGTAAGCTTCACAGCCTTTTCTCATCAATCTTCTTGCAACTGTGGCTGAGATAACATTGGACATGAAATCTGTCCTTTCACACACAATAGTGATCTCATTACCCTTAGAAGTTTTCAGAGAAATCCTCTTCAATTTGTAATCAACTATTGCCTGATGACGTGACAACTAGCCCATTCCCAAAATCACGTCAAACTCGTGGAAGGGCAACTCAATTAGGTCTGTCGAGAATTCATACCCCTAAATCCTCAATGGGTAACCTTTATACACCTTATTCACTACCACACTGTGGCCTAGTGGATTTGTGACTAGAATGTGTTGATCACTCTCCTCTACTAGAACTCCCCTCTCTATGGGTAGTTTGATGCAAATGTAGGAATGAGTGGATCTTGGATCCACCAATGCATGCACAAAAGTGTTGTAGAGGGAAAACATACCCCTGATGACATCCGGGGCATCTTGCTCCTCCTGAGCTCTGATGGCATAGGCCCTGGCTGGTATTCTAGTGTCCGCCTCTCGGTGACTCGGATCAGTGCCTCGATGATGGACCAGCTGCCTCAGGTTTACCGGGCTTCCTACCCCTTTGTGGTGCAGGAGCAGGTCTGTCAGTTTGTGTTAGAGCAACAGTAGTAGTCCTCTTCGAACAATTCTTGATCTGATGCACCGGTCACTCGCCAACATTCCCCCTTATGCCACTCTGACAGTACTGACAAGCAGAAGATACAGGGGCTGGTCCCTTAAATGCCGTCCCTGGAGAGCTGCCCATTGATGGTGTGGACTGGCCTCTCCTAGGTGTGAACTATGGTCTGGGCCCCTGAGACTGACCCTGACCCTGTGGTGGTCCTGAACTCTGAGCAGGAGGACCCTTACTCTTCTTTCTGGGAGCAGAAAATGTACTAGACTGACCCGAACCCCTCTTCTGCTATCTTTCCCTTCTATTTTGTTCATTAATTCTGATCCTTTCCAGTTTTGATGCAGCATCCACTATCTTAGCAAAATCTGTGATTTCCAATGCTGTGATCATGACTTTGATGTTGTCATTGAGCCCTTCTTCAAACCTTCGGTACCTCTCTGCCTCTGTAGGGACTATCTCCCTCCCATATCTGCTCAGTCTGACAAATTCACACTCATACTCAGCCACTGACAACTGTCTCTGTCTCAGACTGATAAATTCCCTTCTTCGCTCTTCAAAATACACTTTGCTAATATATTTCTTCCTGAACTCTGTGAGGAAGAATTCCTAGGTGATTCGTTCATGTTACACCTCACTGGTTACTGTGTCCCACCACTGATATGCATCATCCTGAAGTAGGGACACAACACCCACCAGGTTCTGCTCGGGGGTGCAATTTAGCTATTTCAACACTCTGATGGTTCTATCCAACCAATTTTCTGTGGCCATGGGATCATCCTCCCTCTTCCCAAAGAAGTCCACGGTCCCATGCTTCCTCAATTTCTCCAAATGAGATTTCTGTGGTACTGGTGGAGGTTGTGGCTGTGGCTGTGGTGGTGGAATTGCCCCCATCATTTGTCAGTAGAATTTAGTCATTTGCTGAAATAGAGCAAACTGAGGTTGGGCAGGTGCCTCACTTCTTTGGAGCAGATTCTACCACCTTTAAATTCGACTTGGTGGAGCACGACTCTCCACCTTTTCCTCAATTGCTCTTTGCGAAGCAGGATCCATATCCGATTCAAAATAAGAAAACAAACAGATCTGCATCAGTGTCACCTCACTACGTAAAAATGCAATGCAATGGTATGCACTCTATCTAGGCCCAGAAATGCCTAAACCGATGCTCTGATATCACTAAATGTGACACCCCTTACCCGTCTACAGTGTAGCCGAGCAAGTTATGCCACTCAGTGTGCCGGAGCACCAATTTATGTTTCTATTACAATTTATTCCTTTATAATTCATTTTTTTTCAATTTTCATAAATCTGAATTTATCCGCAAATTTTATAGAAAATCCGGCATATTGCCGGCTGTAAATTGGAAAAACAGTTCTTCTGAACCTGTTTAAAAACACTTCCAAAATAACTTCCAAATCCAAACTCAATTATACACATTCAAGTCAATCTCAAAATCTCAATCTTAAATCACAATACTATTTTCAAAACTTTTCTGTTCACTTCATCACTTGAAGCATATTCACAATTAATTCTCAACGTTTCATTTATCAACATACATTATGCAAAAGATCTCAATAATATGAAATTTCATATATTTACATTAATACATAATTACAAGAGTTTAGAGTTACAATCCAAACTAATACAAAATGCAAAATACGAAAGGGCCACCTATAGTCCTAATGTCCTACCATATGCAGTGCAGATGTGAGGTGACTCGCACCGGATCTGACTCTGAAGACTCACCCCGTCTGATGTCTGCTGGGCTCCCCAGCTAGGTCTCCAGTACCTGCGCGTGGCAAAAGTGACGTGCTAAGCAATTCTGCTTAATGGTGACAATATAAAATAAAATAAAATAGAATAAAATAATAATACAGAATGTATGATTTCATTTTTCGATAGACTTAATTTCTGGTATTATTTGTAGTATTATTCACTTAAAATTTGATAAGGTTTATTATCATTGCCCAAGTAACCCATACTAGTTGACTGGACTGGAAAACGGGTAAATTGGCACTGGGTACTAAGTACCTCGGACCATCACACAATCGGTCACACAGTGTCTCTCGGTGTGCAACAGAACAACTAATAAACTGTAATAATTATCAGGGTTAAAACCCAAGTATATCAACTCAAATAACATAGCCAAAGGCTATTATGTCACAGAATGGCATGGGAGCCATGAAACACAGAATGGCATGAAGCCATATGCAGTACTGCTAATAGAACCCTATTGGCATGTCAAGCTATCCAAACCAATCTTGTTAGGTATACTAGGGCATTTTACACTTTTGAGTTTTACAATTTTTGAATTTCAAGTTTTGGTGTTACTATTCACTTTATTAGTCAACCAAAATGTTGACTTTTGCATAGACAATAGGTACATTGGTTTTAATACTCCCAACATACCACATTTTGCATTCAAAATTTGTTGGTATTGGTTGCCCATACCATTTCTAAGCTTAATGCTAATTGAGTAGAATTTTCAGTTTTCATGCTTCATTTTTCTGTTCCATTGGTCATTTTTGTAGTGGGAATTTGGCAAAATGATCAACATGAAAGTTGTTCCTTATTTTGTCTAGTTGAATTTCCTTTTTTGATTCACTCCATTTGGAGTTTTGTAGCTCAAGTTATGGTCCAAAAACCACAACTGGCTGGATTGAAATTTTTACGGGTGACCATATCTACGATCAATGATGAGCAGTGTTGCAACTCACTTGTTGGATAGGTTCTGGTCATAATTTGGGTTAGGTTTCTTCATGAAAGTTGTTGGTATATATCCTAGCTTGTTGCTGGTAAAATTTCAGGTCAATTGGACCATTCTACACTGAGTTAGCCAAATGACCAAATACTGTTCATTTGGTCATTTTGCAGAAACAGACTGCAGGTCACCCAGATTAAGGCAAGCTTTTGGTCCACTTGGTTTGGTTTTATGGGCATGGTTTCTTCACCAAAGTTGTGCCATTATGTGTCTAGTTTCAGGTCCAATTGGCCTTGCACCAATTTAACCTCTACAATTCAAGTTATGGCTGCCCAAACCTGCTGGACTCATGTCCAATTCTGTAGGTCACCAAGGGCAGCCACACTAATCTCAATTTCCACTACACAAACCACTTCATTTCTTGTTTACACATATCCAAATGGTCACTAATTGACCATTAAAACTCACTTTAACCATTACATGATCAAAGTCTCCATTTTATACCCAAACCCTAACCCATTCCATCTCAATTCATGCATTCACTTACCTTTCACCATTCTAAACAATAGGTTAGTGTTATGGGCAGCCACAATACCAAATTTATTCAAGGAAAACAATCAAAACCCTACCCTTCACATAGCTACTGAAAATTGGGATTTTCATAATTATCAATTTCATTTAAGTTTCTCTCATTTTCTAGCTCAATTTTTGTCCCTAAACATGCATTTCAAAAAAAAAAAGCAAGGATTGGTCACTAACCTCTTTGGAACTAAGATTGGGTCTTGCAAAACTTCAGTTTTTCTTCAAAATTTTGCTGCCCAAAGCTTCACCAAGATGAGAGAGCAAGCTTTTGTATTGACAATTAGGGTTTTTGGTGGAAGAAAGCTAGGGAAAATCAAGCTTGAAAAAGCTTGTTCATGGAGGGTTAGGGAAGGAGAGTTGACGTCAAGGAGAAGAAGAAGGAAGAGGTTCTGATTTTTTTTTTCATTTTCAGCTCATTTAGTCTCTTTTATAGAAATTTATGCCATGTGTCAAGACAACATTGGGTGGGAGATTTTTATTAACATCATTATGATGTCATAAGTCCATTTTCCTTCATTTACTCTTCATTTCTAGTCTATTTAATTGCAATTAAATTTTTAACAATATTTAATCCTATTTTATGTTATATAAATTATTTATTTAACTGGACAAGTTGGCCAAAAATCATCTCTAAAGACGAAATGACCAAAATGCCCTTCGTTTGGCTTAACGGGCCAAAATTGTCTGTATCAATTGAAAAATTTTTCTAAGTATTTTCTTGGAATTCTAATGCCATAAGAACCTCAATGACCCTGCTCTAGAGTCTCAAAAATTATTTTATAATTTCCCCCCAGGTCTAGGGCTCCTAGTTGCGAGAACCGCAACTCCTCACTAGGTTACCTATCGCTAGGGCACCTGCTCATTTAACTTGGTTGTATTTTATTTCTAAAATTTTTCCTAAATTTTTCTTATTAATATTTGAGTTAATTATGGTTCCTCACTTTAATTTAAATATTTTTTTTTTGGGCATTCTAGCTGTCCAGACCGACACTGGTCACCGGAACATTAGACTGTACGGACTAGCTAAAGTGAGGATGTTACATTCATTGAGTACTGAAACACTTTAAATTGTGTGTTTCAGTTGATAAGGATATTGAGAAGCATAAAGAACATTGAGTCAAGGCCTAAGAGCGACTCAAATCAGGTTTGTGCACAACTAGTTTTTAACTGATTTTGTTCTGAATATTTCATATGATTAAATGACATATTTTTCTTATGTATTATGTTTAACAATCATTGGATTTAATTCAATAATTATTGAAATTATTATAGTATCTATGAATTTAGCTTTGTGAAATGGTATTTCCCCAAGTATTAAGCATTGTTGTGAATTGAATAAATTATGTTTTGGAAAAATGAGATAGAACATGTTTTGAATTTTGATGGGCAATTTGCATGGAAAAATGCAAATTTATTATTTGAATTGTGATGAGCATAAAAATTATTGGATATTGAAATTGACTTTGAATCGAATTGTATTGTGATTTATGCTCACTAAAAGGATTGTGATATTATTTTATATCTCACTATAGATGCTTGACTAGGTTATTACCCGTCTCTCTCATTTGTTGAGCAGACAAAGGAGTTAGTTGTGTTTTGATTACCATGTTACGTGCACAGGCTTAGATTCTCCTCTTATTAGAGGTTAGATCTAAGTTTTTTATTTTATGGCCCTTTCGGAAGATTCATTATTGTGGTGTATACTATGCACGATGATTCGACCTCCTTGACCATAGGGAGTTAGAATCACCCTGAAAATGGCCCATTCGGATTAGTCTTGCATAGTTAGTGAGATAAAGAATAGTTTTGAATAGTAAAGAATGGTTTTGAATAGTAAAGAATTGTGATTTCAATTATGATTTATGTATAATTGATTTTGTTGGAATTACCTTAAATGTTTAGTTCTGATTTGATAAATTGAATTTCGTGATCAAAGTCATTTCATACAAATGATTTATGTTATTGGCAATGAATAATTTGATTTTTGGAATTTGATGAGTATCCTGATTTCCAAATTATTTGCTGTAATTTTTCTAAGGTATATTGAACTATGTTTTAAGTTATAGTTGTGCATCACTGAGTTCACCACTCAGGGATAGCTTTGTATGCTGTCGCAGGTGAAAAGAGCATAGAGCAATTGAGTAAGCTTCTTTGAAGAGACATTCAGATCAGCTCCAAGTATACCCATGTACACAGGTTTTGATGTATGTATGTAATAATATGTATGTAAATTATTTGAGCAGTTGTATAAAAACTCTTATAAAATATTTTGATATGTAATTAAATGTAACTTATTATAAATGTAAATTTGAGATTTCATTTACCTGAATAGTTTTGTAATATTAATTTTGAGTTTTGTAATCAATGAAATGTTTCTTTTATAATGAGGTTGGTTTGAGAATAAATTAATTTGATTATTGAGATTGAATTGTGAGATGAAATGAAGTTTATTGGAGTTGTATTTGAGAAATCATATTGGAAGTGTGTTTCTTTTTCAGGTTTGAAGAACTGTTTTCTTAAAATACAGCCGGCACTTTGCCGAAATTTTGAAAAATTTTATAACACCAGATTTTAATCAATGATTTAAATTTCACGAAAATTATTTTAGAATCCCTTGTAGTATATCTAATGGGTTATCGATAGGCGAAGTACGGTAATTCATTAGTTGTACTACGGGATTATGTTGCATCTTACGGGGGAGTAGGGTGTGACATCGGTAGGTGAAGTTTGGTAGTTCATTAGGTATTCTATGGGATCATGTTATGCCTTACAGAGGGGTAAGGTGTGACACACTGGGTACCTAGTACCTCGGGCTGTCAGACCATCGGTCACAAAGTATCTCCTGGTGTGCAAATAGTGTGGCTAAAAAGCCATATAATAAATCTGGCGATAAGCCAAGTATATTAACATAATACGTATAGCCGTAGGCTATTAAAGTCATAGTGTGGCATAATAAGCCATAAAAACACAGTATGGCATGAAGCCATTTACAGAACAGCTGTCAGAATCCTATTGGCATGTCACACCCTACCCCTCTGTAAGGCATAACATGAACCCGTAGTATACCTAATGAATTACCAACTCCGTCTACTGATAACCCATTAAATACACTACAAGAGATTTTAAAAACTTTTCTTACTTCTTTTACAGTGGTGAGCACTATTTACAGGTGTTAAAAACTTTTGTGAACTAAAGTGAAACAGCTAACTCATTTGGACTATAAGTAATTTCTGTAAAAATTTTGGTAGAGTGCCATCTGTATTTTGGATAAAACAGTTCTTCAGAAAACCTGTAAAAAGCACTTCAATATATTTCCAAATCTCAACTCCAACATATTTCTCAACACAACATATTTCTTAACTCAAATCCACAATGATTTTTCAAAAACTGAGATACAAGAAATATAATACAATTTTTACATTTCAAAATAACTCATAATTTACTTTACAACTTCAATGTACAATTTTAATTTACAACTGCTCAAAACCAAAAACAATATGTACATACAGTGAACATACATTACAGTACAAAATGCAAAATGTGGTATACACGTTATACCCGAAAATCTCTCACTGGATGTACTAGCAGCCTAGTCTGCTGCCCTGTCTGTCTGTCTACTGCGGCAATAATAAAGCTATCATTTGAGACAATGTCTCGATGGCGCTAACATTAACCAAATACAACTTTAAATCACAATTCATAAATCATTTAAATGATGGATATGTAAAATCATAGTTAAATTCAAGACAATGAGTGTCAGAAGGAATTTAACACAATATCATAATAAATCTCAGAGATCAACACATAGTTAACTTCAAAAGACAGTAAATGTCAATAAGGATTTAACTCCATTTCACAATCTCATAATACAAATCAATAAATCACACACAGCTTAATCATGTTCCAAAGTTCAATTCGTCCCAAAAGTCGATGACTAATGAGGAATAACATAGCTAGCTAGCAAAAATATGAGTACTCATCCAATTTGTCCTCAACAGGCACACACCTCAACACTTCTGCCAGAAAGGGAATTCAATTCGTCCCACTAGACAAGCTAGTGAGGAATACAATCAATATACATGATAGCTATGGTTTCAAACCATTTCCAATGTTTTTCCAACAATAAGTATCCATTCAAACACATTTCCACAATTTAAAACAATAATGTACAAATAGTCATAATTCATTTCAATTGGAAAATTCAAAAGAAATAGTTGTTGTGCACAAACCTCTGATAACCGTCTCCTGGTCTTGACTCAGTGTCTCCTTCCCTTTTCCTGAGTCTTTGCTAACTGAGAAACACAATTTGAAGTGTTTCAGTACTCAATTAACTGTCTCTAACGATAATGCTTGATAAGAAATTCACTGAATTCTAATATTTGCTTAGTCAACCTAATATGTCGACCCTCGATGCATTCTAGGTAAATTAGGTTTTAATGTTATTAATATGTCACATTCGATAGTATTTTAGGGTTGGTACATGTTACCAAGTTCATTTCCGTGTATACTGCATTTTCTTGTAATTTGCAGGATTCCGGGATACTAGTTTGACCTAGCTGGACGACCTAGTTCCCTCCGTTTTTGGGTTTCGATCAAAACTAAAAACTTGTAGATCTATGTCTTATAGAACGCGGGGAAAAATTTCAGGTCATTCTGAGTTATGTAGACCAAGTTATGGTCATTTTACTATTGCTGGTCAAATTGCACTAAAATTGGTCACTTTAGGTCATTTTAGGTCATTTTAGGTTCGGCCAGTTTTTGGACCCGAACTTGTGGGAGCTATTGGACTTGCTTATGGTCATTTCTGGGCTTTGGTGCCTTCATAAGACTTGTAGATATGGTTCTTAGCTATTCATGGTTAAAATTTCAGGTCAATCGAACTTGTTTTGAGTGAGTTATGGCCTAAACACTAACTGCTGCCCAAATGGTCAATTTTCAGGCCTTACTTGCACTTAATCCGGATTTGGTCATTTTTCAAGCTACCTTGCAAGCAGAATTTTGGCAAGCTTCCTTCATGAAAGTTGGCACATTTTGTGCCTAGTTTCACTTCCAATTGGTCTCATACCAATTGGAGCCACACACTTAAAGTTATAGGCCTAAAACTCAAACTGCCTTATTACAATTCTTGCATACACATCAAGCATCACTTTTAATACTCAACAAACTTAACATTCAACCCAATTCTGGTTGTACCACAACCTAAACATAATTTACAACATTTTATAGGTCATTTTGGCAGCTTACAATTACATTTAATGTGTACCAATAAGTGCAGAATTTGTCCAACTCAATTTACAACAATTCAATCACCAATTCATGCTCATTTACATATCCAACTTCACACCATCATACATGCACTCAAACTGCCATAACAACCAACACATTTTAACATCATTATTCCATAAACCAAGCATGAATTCCAGCATTCCTCAAGAGTTAGCAAACTGCCACAATAGTACACTTACATTCCATTACTTTCCAAGCTTTAAATTTCATTTTACATTTACATATACTAAGTATACATCACCCAAATAATTTCCTACACAATATACATTTAATCAATCATTTAATTCACCATTTACAAGCACAAATAAACTGCCTTCAAGGTGTTTCCATGGCTGCCAAAGGTACACATTCCCATTCAACATCAAAACTCAAAAATTTCTTCATAAATCAAACACCCATAACATGCTTACAAACTTTAACAAAGCAACATTCAAAAACACAAACTTACCTATTTTGAAGCTTCTTAAAAACTCATCAAAACTTACCTTTCTCACTCCCTAAATGCTGCCCAAGGTGTGGTGGTTACTTTTAGTGAAGAAACCCTAACCACTTGAAGCTTGGATCATGGATGCTTGAAGCTCACAAATGGGACAACAATGGTAGTTTCTAAGGCTTTCTTTACGGCAATGGTGGTCTTCAAAGGTTAAAGATGAAGTTTTAATGGAGTAATCTACCCACTTAATGCATATTATAATCCCTTAATGGTCCACTCACATAAGAAATTGATTTAATATTATTTAAGTGCTAATTACCCAAATTTCACTCCACTTTTGGCTATTTACATTAGGTACCCCTAATTTAATTTTTCATTATATTTTCCAAGTGTAATATCATGTATTTTTAATGGACATTTAGGTCAAAAGACAATTCGGGATGTCAAATGACCACAATGCCCCTGTTCGGGTTGTATTCCCGATTTTTCGGTAACACCGGGTTTTGTCCATTTTTTGATTTCCCACTTTTCTTTGTACTAATTATTTAATTTTTATTTAATATTTCTAATGATATTTATACTTCAATAGGGGTCTATTTAAGTCCTAAAAATATTTTCCAGGGTTCCCCGCAGTCCAGGGCTAGTCAACGGTCCACGCCGTGACTTCCTGGTGCGGTCACCCATCGCTAGGGTTCTCGACTCGCGTAACTTGATTGCATTTCTTTACTATTATTTTTCCTTTGTTTTTCTTGTATTTTCTTTTCTTGTATTTCATTATTTTATGTCTCCTCACTCATATCGAAGTGTAGTTCTAGGCATCCTAGCTATCCGGACAACACTGGTCACCGGAACAGTAGTACGCACTACCGAACATAGGGTTGTTACAATTCTCCCCCCCTTAAATAAATTTCGTCTCAAAATTTTACCTGGCATTAGTCTTTGAACAGCCGTGGGTATTGTCTCCTCATATCCTCTTCACGTTCCCAAGTAGCTTCCTGGCCTGAATAATGGTTCCACAGCACTTTAACCAGATGTATCTGTTTGTTCCTCAGCTGCTTCACCTCATAAGCCAGAATTTTTTTGGGTTCTTCCTCATATGAGAGGTCTGGATTTACTTCAATCTCTTCAACTGATAGTACATGAGATGGGTCAGATCTGTACCTCCTTAACATGGACACATGGAAGACATTGTGTATCCTTGCTAACTCTGGAGGTAATGCCAACTGATATGCCAAAGGACCCACTCTTTCTAGAACCTCATATGGTCCGATGAAACGAGGACTCAGTTTCCCCTTTCTGCCAAATCTCATAATTCTCTTCCAAGGAGAAACTTTGAGGAATACCTTATCACCCACTGCATATTCAATATCTCTTCTCTTCAGATCAACATAGAACTTCTGACGGTCTGATGCAGCCTTGAGTCTATCTCTGATCAATCTGATCTTTTCCTCTGTCTGCTGAACAATTTCTGGCCCAATCATCTTCCTTTCACCTACTTCATCCCAACATAAGGGAGTTCTGCACTTTCTGCCATACAAAGCTTCATATGGAGGCATCCTAATGCTGGATTGGTAGCTGTTGTTATAAGCAAACTCAATCAAAGGCAAGTGTGTATCCCAACTACCTTCAAACTCAATCACACAAGCCTGTAGCATATCCTCCAATATCTGAATAATCCTCTTAGACTGGCCATCTGTCTGTGGGTGGAATGCTGTGCTAAAGTTCAATCTAGTTCCTAGGGCTCTTTGAAGACTACCCCAGAATCTAGAAGTGAACCTAGGATCTCTGTCAGACACAATTGATACTGGCACTCCATGCAATTTTACAATCTCATATATGTACAATCTGGCCAATCTTTCCAGGCTATAGTCCATCCGTACTGGCAAAAAGTGAGCAGACTTGGTCAATCTGTCAACTATAACCCATACTGCATCATGGCTACTCTGTGTCCTTGGAAGTCCTGTAACAAAATCCGTAGTTATTCGTTCCCATTTCCACTCTGGTACTGACAAATGATGTAACAAACCAGCTGGAACTTGATGTTCTGCCTTTACTTGCTGACAAGTTAGGCATTTGGAAACAAATTCAGCTATATCTCTCTTCATACCCATCCACCAGTAATGCTCTTTCAGCCCTCTGTACATTTTAGTTCCACCAGGGTGCATAGCAAAAGGAGACTCATGTGCTTCCTTCATAATGATCTATCTCAATTCCACATCACTAGGAACGCACATTCTGCCCTGATGTAGCAATAAACCATCATCTCTCATAGAAAATTCAGGTTTCTTGCCCTGCTGGACTTCTTTCAGTAGCTTCTGATATTTTTCATCACTCTGAACAGCCATTCTGATCTGATCAATCAACACTGGCTGTACATGCCATGCAACTACTGTCTGTCCCTCATCATCAATCTCTAAACTGGCATGCTGTGCTTTCAATTCATATACCATGGACAAAGGAGAAACTCTGAGACTTGCCATAGTCTTGCGACTTAAGGCGTCAGCCACCACATTTGCTTTCCCTGGCTGATAGTCTATTAAGCAATCATAATCTTTAATGAGTTCTAACCATCTCCTCTGCCTCAAATTCAATTCCTTCTGGGTGCACAAATACTTCAAGCTCTTGTGATGCTGTAAATGTAGCATTTCTCCCCATACAAATAGTGTCTCCGGATCTTGAGCAAAACAATAGTTGCTAGCTCCGGATCATGTGTTGGGTAGTTCCTCTCATGCGGTTTTCACCTGGCGTGATGCATAAGCAATGACATTCGATCTTGCATCGATGCACAGCCTAACCCATTGTGAGAAGCATCACTATAAACTGTGTATTCTTTACCCAGAGTAGGTAAAGTGAGGACTGGAGCTTCAGTCAAACACCTCTTCAACTCATCAAAACTTTGCTGGCATTTATTAGTCCACTGAAATTTTACATCTTTCCGAAGCAGTTTGATCAATGGAGAAGATAACATAGAAAACCCCTTCACAAACCGACGGTAATATCCAGCTAAACCCAGAAAACTGCGAATTTCTGTGATGTTCCTGGGCAGCTTCCAATTAAGGATAGCTTCTACCTTGCTGGAATCTACCTTGATCCCTTCAGCTGACACAACATGTCCCAAAAAGGAGATTTCTTTCGGCCAAAATTCACACTTCGACAATTTGCCGTATAGCTGTTTCTCCCTTAAAATCTGCAGTACAATCCACAGATGTCTGTCATGCTCCTCTACATTCCTCGAATATATCAAAATGTCATCAATAAACACCACCACAAATTGATCAAGATATGGTTTGAATATAGTGTTCATCAGATCCATAAAAGCAGCTGGAGCATTTGTTAACCCGAATGGCATTACTAGAAACTCATAGTGGCCATACTAAGTTCTGAAAGCAGTTTTTGGAATACTCTGCTCTTGCACGTTCAACTGATAATAACTAGATCGCAAATCAATTTTGGAGAATACCGCTACACCCTTCAACTGGTCGAACAGATCATCAATGCGTGGCAATGGATATCTGTTCTTTATTGTCACCTTATTCAACTGCCGGTAATCTATACATAAGCGGAGAGTACCATCCTTCTTCTTAACAAACAACACTGGCGCTCCCCAAGGTGACACACTAGGACGGAGGAAGCCCTTTTCAAGTAATTCTTACAACTGTATCTTCAACTCCTTCAACTCTGCTGGTGCCATTCTGTATAGCGTTATGGAGATTGGTTCCACACCAGGCATAACATTAATTTCAAACTGCACTTCTCTTTCCGGAGGTAGTCCTAGTAATTCATCAGGAAACACATCTGGAAAGTCATATACTATAGGGATGTCCTTCAATGCTGGACTCCCCACTTGGGTGTCTACCACATGTGCCAAGTATGCTTCACAACCCTTTCTGATCATTTTTCTGGCTAGTGCATCCAAAATGATGTTTGATGGCAAAAACTGCCTCTCCCTATGTATTACCACATCGCTGTACTAAGGGAGACCAAAAGTGACTGTCTTCAGCCTACAGTCAATCATGGCATGATGTCTAGCTAACCAATCCATGCCCAAGATGATATCATAATCTCTGAAGGGCATTTCAATGAAATCAGACAAAAAAGTGTGTCCTTGGATCACCAAAGGACAATCCCTATATATTTTATTAACCCTGACCTCCTGTCCTAGCGGACTTGTTACTAGCACCTCAAAGTCCATTTGTGTACATGGAACAACAATGCAATCAATGATGCTAGCACTCACATAAGAATGGGTAGAACCCGGATCAAAAACACAAACACATATTGATTAAAAGTTGAGAAGGTACCAGCCACAACATCAGATGTCTCAACCTCTTCTCTCTGTCTCATTGCATAGACTCTGACTGGAGCACTGTCTTGCTCTGAATGTTTCACTGTGCCTTGGCTGCCTGCTGGGCTACCTCTACCCCTGCCTCTACCTCTGCTGGGTGGTTGTGAACTTCTAGAGACAGAGCTCTGAACTGACCCTTCTGCAGTAGTAGGAGGTGGTCCAACTCTGCGACTACTGGTGCAGTCCTTGGCAAAGTGTCCTGTGCCTCCACAGTTATAACAGGCTCCAATAGCCTTGTAGCAGATCCCACCATGATTTCTTCCACATGTTTCACATTGGCGGGCAGGGCAGGAACCTCTGGTACTCTGCTAACCAGATAGAGGAGGCTTCTGTCCTGAATATCCTCCCTTACCAGATTTCTTGCCACCTCTGCCATGTCCCCCATGATTCTTCCTCTTTCCAGTAGGACCACTGGAACTCTGTTCCACTGATTTTCCCTCTTTCTCTGTCTTCTCTGATTTCTTTTTCTCAGAAGTAGCTTCAGACTCAATTCTTTCTAACTCTAGAGCTTGAGAAATAAGTTCAGAGAAGTTAGTGTGTTTGAAGCCGACTACTTGTAATCTGATACTGGGCTTCAAGTCGGTTTCAAACTTCTTGCATCTCTCCCTGCTGGTAGAAAGTAAACTCACTGCATAATGGCTCAGGCGGGAAAATTCTCTTTCATACTCAGCCACTGATCTGCCCCCCTGTTTCAGACTTAGGAACTCTTGTAGCTTCTGGTCTACATAAGCATCAGGGACATATTTTTGTCTGAATTCCCTGAGAAAGTCATTCCATGTTAACACTGCAGGTTCCACCAGACTATGGGGAATGGTTTTCCACCAGTCATAAGCATCCCCCTGTAGCAAAGATACTGAGTATTCAAATCTGAGCGTCTTTGTGCAGTGCAGTTTCTTGAATACCCTATCCATCCTCTCTAACCACTGCTCAGCCTCTAGAGGATCTACTGTCCCCTTAAACTCTGTAGCCCCATATTTCATCAATTTGTCATACTGCCTAGTAGGAGACTGTGGCTGTACCACTAGTGTCTGTATTGGGACTTGAGTAGGCACATTACCAGCCATTTGTTGGAATATTACAGCCATCTACTGAGCGAATCGAGCAGTGGAATCTGCAGATCAGAGGGGTGCTCTTGAACCACTGACATTATGTAGGCCTGGGGCATCCCCTTGCACCTCAGCCTCTATAGATTGATCGACTGAACGATCACCCTCTTCCATGGTCAATGCGAGGATTTTAAATCTCCTGAACAAATAACATAAGGAGATTTCCTCCCGTTAGTGCATATTTATAATGTAATGTACTGTATGTATCAAACAATGATATTGAGCAGTTGTACTATGAAGAAATAATATTCAAATAACATGTGAAAACAAAATTTAAAAACTTTGCTCTGACACCACTAAAACATGTCACACCCTACCCCTCTGTAAGGCATAACATGATCCCGTAGTATACCTAATGAATTACCAACTCCGTCTACTGATAACCCATTAAATACACTATAAGGGATTTTAAAAACTTTTCTTAATTCTTTTACAGTGGTGAGCACTATTTACAGGTGTTAAAAACTTTTATGAACTAAAGTGAAACAGCTAACTCATTTGGACTATTAGTAATTTCTGTAAAAATTTTGGCAGAGTGCCATCTGTATTTTGGATAAAACAGTTCTTCAGAAAACCTGTAAAAAGCACTTCAATATATTTCCAAATCTCAACTCCAACATATTTCTCAACACAACATATTTCTCAACTTAAATCCACAGTGATTTTTCAAAAACTGAGATACAAGAAATATAATACAATTTTTACATTTCAAAATAACTCATAATTTACTTTACAACTTCAATGTACAATTTTAATTTACAACTGCTCAAAACCAAAAACAATATGTACATACAGTGAACATACATTACAGTACAAAATGCAAAATGTGGTATACACGTTATACCCGAAAATCTCTCGCTGGATGTACTAGCAGCCTAGTCTGTTGCCCTGTCTGTCTGTCTACCTGCGACAGCAATAAAAAGCTATCGCTGAGACAATGTCTCAGTGGTGCACAACAATAACCAAATACAACTTTAAATCACAATTCATAAATCATTTAAATGATGGATATGTAAAATCATAGTTAAATTCAAGACAATGAGTGTCAGAACGAATTTAACACAATATCACAATAAATCTCAGAGATCAACACATAGTTAACTTCAAAAGATAGTAAATGTCAATAAGGATTTAATTCCATTTCACAATCTCATAATACAAATCAATAAATCACACACAGCTTAATCATGTTCCAAAGTTCAATTTGTCCCAAAAGTCGATGACTAATGAGGAATAACAGAGCTAGCTAGCAAAAATATTAGTACTCATCCAATTCGTCCTCAACAGGCACACATCTCAACACTTCAGCCAGAGAGGGAATTCAATTCGTCCCACTAGACAAGCTAGTGAGGAATACAATCAATATACTTGATAGCTGTGGTTTTAAACCATTTCCAATGTTTTTCCAACAATAAGTATCCATTCAAACACATTTCCACAATTTAAAACAATAATGTACAAATAGTCATAATTCATTTCAATTGGAAAATTCAAAAGAAATAGTTGTTGTACACAAACCTCTGATAACTGTCTCTTGGTCTTGACTCAGTGTCTCCTTCCCTTTTCTTGAGTCTTTGCTAACTGAGAACCACAATTTGAAGTATTTCAGTACTCAATTAACTGTCTCTAACGATAATGCTTGATAAGTAATTCACTGAATTCTAATATTTGCTTAGTCAACCTAATATGTCGACCCTCGATGCATTCTAGGTAAATTAGGTTTTAATGTTATTAATATGTCACATTCGATAGTATTTTAGGGTTGGTACATGTTACCAAGTTTATTTCCGTGTATACTGCATTTTCTTGCAATTTGCTGGATTTCGAGATACTAGTTTGACCTAGCTGGACGACCTAGTTCCCTCGATTTTTGGGTTTTGGTCAAAACTAAAAACTTGTAGATCTATGTCTTATAGAACGCGGGGCAAAATTTCAAGTCATTCTGAGTTATGTAGACCAAGTTATGGTCATTTTACTATTGCTGGTCAAATTGCACTAAAATTGGTCACTTTAGGTCATTTTAGGTTCGGCCAGTTTTTGGACCCGAACTTGTGCACTGTTTGACATGCTTATGATCATTTCTGGGCTTTGGTGCCTTCATAAGACTTGTAGATATGGTTCTTAACTATTCATGGTTAAAATTCAGGTCAATTGGACTTGTTTTGAGTGAGTTATGGCCTAAACACTAACTGCTGCCCAAATGGTCAATTTTCAGGCCTTACTTGCACTTAATCCGGATTTGGTCATTTTTTAAGCTACCTTGCAAGTAGAATTTTGGCAAGCTTCCTTCATGAAAGTTAGCACATTTTGTGCCTAGTTTCACTTCCAATTGGTCTCATACCAATTGGAGCCACACACTTAAAGTTATAGGCCTATAACTCAAACTGCCTTATTACAATTCTTGCATACACATCAAGCATCACTTTTAATACTCAACAAACTTAACATTCAACCCAATTCTTGTTGTACCACAACCTAAACATAATTTACAACATTTTATAGGTCATTTTGGCAGCTTACAATTACATTCAATGTGCACCAATAAGTGCAGAATTTGTCCAACTCAATTTACAATAATTCAATCACCAATTCATGCTCATTTACATATCCAACTTCACACCATCATACATGCACTCAAACTGCCATAACAACTAACACATTTTAACATCATTATTCCATAAACCAAGCATGAATTCAAGCATTCCTCAAGAGTTAGCAAACTGCCATAATGGTACACTTACATTCCATTACTTTCCAAGCTTTAAATTTCATTTTACATTTACATATACTAAGTATACATCACCCAAACAATTTCCTACACAATATACATTTAATCAATCATTTGATTCACCATTTACAAGCACAAATAAATTGCCTTCAAGGTGTTTCCATGGCTGCCAAAAGTACACATTCCCATTCAACATCAAAACTCAAAAATTTCTTCATAAATCAAACACCCATAACATGCTTACAAACTTTAACAAAGCAATATTCAAAAACACAAACTTACTTATTTTGAAGCTTCTTAAAAACTCATCAAAACTTACCTTTCTCACTCTCTAAATGCTGCCCAAGGTGTGATGGTTACTTTTAGTGAAGAAACCCTAACCACTTGAAGCTTGGATCATGGATGCATGAAGCTCACAAATGGGACAACAATGGTGGTTTCTAAGGCTTTCTTTACGGCAATGGTGGTATTCAAAGGTTAAAGATGAAGTTTTAGTGGAGTAATCTGCCCACTTAATGCATATTATAATCCCTTAGTGGTCCACTCACATAAGAAATTGATTTAATATTATTTAAGTGCTAATTACCCAAATTTCACTCCACTTTTGGCTATTTACATTAGGTACCCCTAATTTAATTTTTCATTATATTTTCCAAGTGTAATATCATGTATTTTTAATGGACATTTAGGTCAAAAGAAAATTTGGGATGTCAAATGACCACAATGCCCCTGTTCGGGTTGTATTCCCGATTTTTCGGTAACACCGGGTTTTGTCCGTTCTTGGATTTCCCACTTTTCTTTGTACTAATCATTTAATTTTTATTTAATATTTCTAATGATATTTGTACTTCAATAGGGGTCTATTTAAGTCCTAAAAATATTTTCCAGGGTTCCTCGCAGTCCAGGGCTAGTCAATGGTCCACGCCGTGACTTCCCGGTGCGGTCACCCATCGCTAGGGTTCTCGGCTCGCTTAACTTGATTGCATTTCTTTACTATTATTTTTCCTTTGTTTTTCTTGTATTTTCTTTTCTTATATTTCATTATTTTATGTCTCCTCACTCATATTGAAGTGTAGTTCTAGGCATCCTAGCTGTCCGGACAACACTGGTCACCGGAACAGTAGTACGCACTATCGAACATAGGGGTGTTACATGGCATGCCAACCTTGAAGGAGCGGAAGCGTAAAAAAACACAAGTTTATACCATTGAATTCAAAAATTTTCACCTAGGGTCACATGCATCATGCAAGATTTATTTTTATCTATTTGATTTCAATGATAAACAACATATTTAAACTCTTTTAATATGTTTTTGGATCTGTATTTGCCATTTAAGATTTTAAAATTAATCAGATTAATTTTAGAACCCTAGATTAAATCTAGAACAAACACACTAACCTCTTGATGCACTGCAGTGTATTTGTATCTTTGAGATGCATCTTTAGGACACCAGATGTTGTCCTTCTAGCTTGTCCACACCAAGAACACCTATGGCAGCCCTTGAACAACTTCTAAAGCTTTTTTTATTATTTAGAAAATCAAGTTCTGCCTTTTAAGAGATTAAAGATGTAAACAGGACACTAGAAACAATTTCTAGTATTTTTAATTTAAGAGATTGTTTGCTAATCTCTTGGAATAGATGAGAGATGAAGAGAAAGAGAAGGGAGACTCTTGGGTGGCGGCACTAAGGATGAAGAGCTGCTGGTTGTATCTTTTCTCTTTATAACAACACTTATATAGCTAGGTTAACACATTAAACCCTTGCCACATGTCACCCTCTGATTGGTTCTAGGTTTAATTGACTCAATCACATTGTGCCAAGTGTTAAACCTATATTTAATCTTAATTTTAATTATCTTATATGATTAAAAAACATTTGGCAAGCTTATGTGTAAAGCTATGTGTCACCATCTCGTGGTGCTACATGTCACCCTGTGAAATGACCAAAATGCCCCTGTGTCTTAATTTTGAGTTCTCAACCCAAAATAATTATTTCTTTTCTTCTAATCAATTTATATCAAATATAAATAAATTAATTAATCTTTATTAATTAATTTCTCATCAATTAAATTCATATTTAAACACTTTAAATATAAATTTAACTTATACTGCACATCCAATAATCTAGATTTGGTTTCAAGTCATGCTAGGGACTTTGCAATCTAATTGTAAACTAAACCTATTTAATTAATCAATTAAACTCTTTAATTAATTAATTAAATCATATTTAATTTGGTGATTACTTGTGTATGTGTGTGACTTACTAGGCTCATCACTAATTAGCAATGAGATATGATATCAACTCTTAATATCATCAGAACTCTTTCTTACCATAAATGATTTCTCTAAATCATTTTATGAACCTCATAGACCATGGTTAACACCTAGCATGGCATGCCATGGCCACCCAATTAATAATAAGGTTTACCTTAAATGAACCTATAATCATATGTTACCATGCACTAGAATCTCTCTGTTACAAAATCCCAACTCAAGCTGGAGTCATGGTTTATGTCAAACCCTATTTGCTATGAATATTATGTTCTCTTTTAATTCCAGTTCTTGATTAAAAAGATTTTTCTTATCAGAAACTCTTTCTGAATAAATCTATCTGTCCTGGCCAGGAACTTGAAACATTAAGAACAATTAAATGAACATAGGATTTTTTCTCTATTTACTTAGAGGAACAGATTCCATCTTGATTAAAACCTACCTCCATATATAACTAGTAGGAGACAACACATGCCTATATACCCATACATAGTACAACTATCAAAGCAGTATCAAACTCAAACCACCTATATACAAGATAACTATGCTATCTCAGGTCTATAGATTATATGCAATGATATGATTTATGACAATACATTAACAAGAGTAAACTCCATGTGTTTGTCATAAGTGTCACTGGTTCAACCTACTTATCATGTATAAGTGCCTATCATGTTTGTTATATGGCATGAGACTCACCATTCCATCTTATTTATATCTCATATAAATAACTTGGGAACCAACATGAATACAATCTTTCTGGATAAGTCATGTCCTTATTATGAAGTATCCTCGATTGTGAACCTATTTATGATACTTTGTGTTAAAAATACTGTCACTCATATTCTTAACAACTTAAGAATAGTATTTCTAACAAAATATCAATGGACCTTTTCTATTACACATAAATATATTATGTAAATGGAAAAGTGGAAATGCCTTTAATTAATAAAAACATGTACAAGATACATACTAATGATATGCTCTAGGGAATACTACTAACAAACCTATCCAAACTAGTCAACTAGGCAAACTAGGGCACATTATAAATTAATTGTTTAATTCTTCAATTTTTAGAGTTTACTAGCTATTATGTAATTCATAAGTCAATGCATATGTTGACCTTTTTAGGTACTATGGATAAGTTGTTTCTAGCATCAACATATCACCAATTGTAATTCAATATGCTGCCAATATAGTGAAATTTACTATTTTTACAAGTTGGCATTCATTGCCAAATTGCTTCAAGCATCATTATATGTAAATGTCAAATTCTCAATTTTTGTGTGCTAGATTGGTCTAGCTTAAAGTCCTATTTCTCTTGGTTTTTAGCTTCTGGTCAAAGAAGCAAAATTGTAGCTCTGTCTTATTGCACTTGGGGCAAAATTTCAGGTCATTCTGAGTTGTATAGACCAAGATATGGTCAATTTACTAAAGCTGGACAGATTGCACCTTTAGTGAAAAATTTGGTCAATTTTAGGTCACTTTTAGTTTTGGCAGTTTTGGTACCCGAACTTGTGCTAGCTATTTGACTTGGTTCTGGCCATTTTTGGGCTTTGTTGTCTTCATAAGAATTGTAGCTCTATGTCTAAGATATCCATGGTAAAAGTTTTAGGTTAATTGAATCAGTTTTGAGTGAGTTATTGACATCGTAATGATTACTGTTCATATGGTCAAAAATCTGGGTTGCAAGGTTGCCATTCTGGATTTGGTCATTTTTATGGTCAGTTTCTAGGCATAATTTTGACAATATTTCTACATGAAAGTTGGCCTATTTGTGTCTATTTTCACTCCCCATTGGCCTCATACCAATTGGGTCCAAAATTTTGCACTTATAACCTAATTTAGGTACTGCCATCAATACACAACCTGCACAAGACACTTACACTTCCAATTTGACATTCCTTCTCCTCCTCATTACTTCATTATTCATGCAGAGCACTTCTACAAATATTAAACACAATTCCAGCAAGTAATTATTGGCTAGAACATTCAAGTGCTCAATGCACACAATTCACCATTAAAGTCCAACATTCAATTCCACCGAAATACAACATGCCTCAACACTAATATTTCACATATACATCCATGACAACTACACATGCTGCTCACTATTTAACACCATCACATTTCATCTATAATTCACATAAAGTCACATATAAATTCATGATGTATTAGGCTACCAAACATGGCAGTTTACCTAAGTATCAAGACCCATTTTCAAACCCTTAATTCAAGCATTAACATGCACATCATTGGATATTAACTTACTACAACTTCCATTTGAGTTAATTAACCTTAATTTCCATCCATTAGAGGTAAGAAAAACTCAAACATTATCGAAAATGGCTCAATTCCAATACTCAACATTTCTACATATTTTCTTCACCAAACAACATCCCTTAACTCAAGCATCACTTTCACTAAAGAAAGGAAAAGAATTGGACACTTACTTCTTTTTGTAGTTTGCTCAAACCTCACTAAAATTCTTCTTTTTTTTTTGCTACCAATGTCTTCCCCAAGCTGAGTATGCAAGGTTCAATGAAGGAACCAAGTAGAAAGAGTGGCTAGATCAAGGTTGCATGGAGGAAGAGCTCATTCGGCCATGGAGTCTTTCATGGAGAACCAATTCGGTTGATTTGTTCTTGAGGTTGAAGATAACCCATTTCTGCCCACTAATTGTTATTTTTTGTCTCTTATAATGTCACACCTTACCCCTCTGTAAGGCATAACATGATCCCGTAGAATACTTGATGAACTACCGAACTTCACCTACCGATAATTCATTAAGTACACTACAAGGGATTTTGAAACCATTTTCTTACATTTTGGAAGTGGTGAGCATTTTAGTGAGAATTAAAAACTATTTTTTAATTAGTTTAAATACTAGTAAAAATTTTGTCCATTTAAATTTTGCCGCAAATTTTATAAAAATTTTGACAGAGTTCCGTTTGTAATTAGAGAAAACAGTTCTTCAAATACCTGAGAAAGACACTTCCAAAGATTTTTCTCAACTCCCAACCTTCAATAAATCTCAATCAACTCAATTCAACGCACTTCAAAATAATTTCACAATACAAATCAAGATTTATCATATCAAAATATTTAATATCTCCAATCACAAAGCATAAAGTAAGAAATTCATAAGTACAAATATTAATTTACAGAAGGAAATCCAAAAAATAATATTATTACAATTTATTTACAACTGCTCAACTTTCATTGATACATACAACATTTCTATATTTACATCAAAATTATCTACAAGGGTATAAAATATTACCCGTACAAAATGATCGATGTGATCTTCAATTCAGTAGCAGCTCACTCTGCTGCTTTTTCCTTGCTCTTATCTGCGACAGCAAAATGAGCTATCGCTGAGTATAAAAATACTCAGTGGTGCACAATAAAAATTTAAAATGCAATACATAAATCATTCATTGGTGAAACACCATTTAAATAATTCTCAATCATTTTTCATAAATATCAAAGCTCATAACAACTCCATTTAGTCAAATAATTCATTAAACACAGTGTTGCCAAAATCATATACACAACTTAAGCCATGAAACAAAATTTCCGATCAATTCCGTGTTGTACACCACGACAAAGCAATCTCAACCCCATTAATGAAAATCAATGAGGGAGGTGGCTAGCTAGCTAATGAGTACTCATCCGATCTCAACCTCAACTGGCAAGCCAGAGAGGGAGGAAAATAAACGATCTCAACTCCATAAATGGAGGATGAATAATGTGATACTGTCATGCTAAGTGTGAACATAAAATCAATTCAAAACAATTTATTCAAACAATTTATGAGAAATCTGATCAATTTCCAAAGTCACATTTACGATTATAAAATGGCAACACAGTACATAATTAATCAAAGAAGTCAAATTTTTGAGATTAAAATATTTAAACAATTATTATTGTGCACAAACCTGACGTGAGTCGCCTTTAGACCTTGACTCAGTCTCTTCGAGTTTCCAAATCTTTTTCAGCTGAAACACACAATTTCACAGTGTTTCAGTACCATAACTTAGCATAAATCCAAAAATAATTTTCACTTCATTTTTACCCAGCTTTAATGTACTAATTTCGACGTTCTCGAAGTTTTTGTGTTTTGGGTTACTATTCACTACACTATTCAAGTTAAATTGTTGACTTTTTAAGGCTTAATAGGTATGGGAACTCCAACTTCACCCACATACCACATTTTGGTCATTAAATTTGTTGGTTTTGGTCATTTTCTCAAAGCTTAAGTCCTTTTGGCAAAATTGTCAAATTTTCAGTTTTGGTGTTCCAAGTTGCACTGTTCCATTAGTCAATCTACTGTTGAAATTTGGCAAACCTTTCTTCATAGAAAATGTTCCTTATTGTCTTAAGTTTATTCTCATTTTTGGATCACCACAATTGGAGTTTTGTAGTTCAAGTTATGGCCATTTGAACTAGGGCTGCCGGATTGAAAACAACCCAGATTTTCTGGGCAATTCTGGTGCTGGCAGATTTGAGTCACCAACTTGGGGTGGCCAAATGGCTTGGTTGCTGGCAGAATTTGGACTTGTGTTATCCATGCAAATTTTAGGTCTATATCTCATCTAACCTCTGGTAAAATTTCAGGTCATTTTGACCTGCCTAGCTCGAGTTATGACCAAATGAACAAACACTGTTCATTTGGTCAGTTTATCTGATGTGACTGCTCTTATTCAACTTTGGTCAATTGGTTCACTAAGTTTTGGTCATTTTTTGGGCATAGTTCCTAAATGAAAATTGTGTCATTTTATGTCTATTTTCATCCCCAATTGGTACCATATCAATTGGACTTGTAAAATCTCATTTTTGGTCCTTCAAAGTTGACTTGGTCATGCTGCCAGCAGCATGACCATTCAACCTCCGAATTTGGCTTCACTTCCAACAATTCAAACACAACTCCTTTGGTCACAATTGACCATTTTTCACTTTACAATAGGTCAAACATTCCATTTACTCATTTCTTGCATTTTTGGTTCACAAACCCTAAGTCCTAAAACCCTAACTCACTTAATTATTACAATTAATCACATTTATGCATTTCCATCTTACTACCATACTCATGTAAGTTTACTAACACCTTTAATTCATTCTAAACACATCAAACCATACAAAATCATACTCCCCTTTAACAGGCCGAAATTTTAGTTTGGTCCTCCCCCCCCCCAATATTTGTTTTCATTTCATTAGTTCCAAGCTCATTTCAACAACCAATTAGGCATTTAAAATGGAAAAATGACAAGTTAACATACTAACCTCAACTTAAACACCAAATCTTCAATTGTTCTCCTTCTTTCTTCTTTCTTTCTTGTTCTTAAGTTGAGATTGCAAGCTCTAGTAAGGTTTTTAGGGGATTTGTTAAGGTTGAGTGGAGGAATTAAAGCTTAAGTGCAAGCTTTAATGGAGGATTAGCAATGGTGAAATGAAAGAGAGAGTGAGGCGGCACCAAGGAGAAGAAGAAGAGATTTTTCTATTTTTTTTTCTTTTGTTTTCTTTATTTATTTTAGTTATGGAAGACCACAAAATCTAATTTAATAAATAATTTAATCAATTCTTTTATGACATCATGCATGAGGTCATGCATGATGTCATCACCTTTTTACTTTTTCATTTTCCTCTTCTTTTTTTTTTCTATTTTTCTATTAGTTCTTTAATTTAATTCTCGATTCCGAAATTTTCTTTTCTCCGATTTTATTTGACAGTTAGGTCAAGAGTCAGCTCTCGGGGTCAATTGACCAAATTGCCCCTCGCCGGTTCATCCCGGTTTGCAAATAATTCCATATTTCTTCCGGCTCCCTGACCTAATTATTTGATTGACTTAACAGTTCTTTTTCGTGATTTTCTCTTTTCCACTGTGTTCATAAGGGTCCTAAGGACCGCAGCGTCACATTTTACAGTTCGAAATTTGAGTTTAAAATGACTTCGCAGTCATTCCAAAGGAGGTCACCCATCGCTGTGACTCTTGGCTCGTTTAACTTCTTATGTTCTGTTTTTCTTATTTATACTTAACTAATTGGCAATCACTAATTATTGGTGTTTATGGTTTCTCTAATTGTCTTAAGTATGGTTCTAATCCCCTTAATTGTTCGGACCGACACCGGTCACCAGAACAATGAAATATACCAGGCTATACAAATAGGGGTGTTACATATAATGTAGTTAGTGGAGCACTAAACAATAGTTTAATGTTTAATTATACTAAGTTTCATATTTGCACATTTGCCTCATTTCTTTCACTATTTACTTATTGTATCACAATTTAATTTTTTTTATGACATTTTCTAAGTGCAATATCATTTATTTTTAATGCACATTGAGGTCAAAAGGCAACTCTAGGTGTCAAATGACCAAAATGCCCCACTTCGGGTTATATTCCCGATTTTTCAGCAACACCAATTTTTTGTTTGTTTCTCGATTTTTCGTTTTTCTTTGTACTAATTTATTAATTTTTCTTTGATAATTCTAGTGTCAATTACATTTCAATAAACCTTTACTTACATCCCATAATTTAATTTCGAGGGTTCTCCACGGTCCTGAGGTCAGCAACGGCCTTCCTGGTACGATCACCCATCACTGCGATGCCAACTCGTTTAACTTAGTTTCATTTTCTCTCTTTCATTTTTCTTTGATTTTTCTTATATTTTCTTTTTATTTATTTCATCATTATATGTCTGTTCACTATCAGCGAAGTATAATTCCAGACATCCTGACTTGCCTGGACTGATATTAGGCCACTCGAGTAATAGAACGTATAAAACACGTACAGTGGGGATGTTACAACTCTTCCCCTCTAAATAAAAATTTCATCCTTGAAATTTACCTGATGTGAAGAGCTGGGGGAACTCTTGCCTCATTGTCTCCTCGCTCTCCCATGTTGCCTCTTCCGTGTTGTGGAACCTCCATAGGATTTTCACGAATTGATTTGTTTCTGAGCTCTTTTACCTCTTGTGCCAAGATTTTAATCGGTTCTTCTTCATATGCCAGGTCAGGTTGTACCATAATTTCTTCTACTGAGATGACATGTGAAGGATCTTATCTATATCTTCTGAGCATTGAGACATGGAACACATTATGTATCTTGTCCAGTTCAGGTGGTAAGGCTAATCTGTAGGCTACTGGTCCCACACGTTTAATAACTTCATATGGGCCAATGAACCTAGGGCTTAATTTTCCCTTTTTCCCGAATCTCAGCACTTTCTTCCATGGTAATACTTTGAGAAATACCTTTTCGCCAACTTCATACTCAATGTCTTTCTTTTCCAGTCAGCATAAGATTTCTGTCAGTCTGAGGCAACTTTCAAATTGTCCTTTATCAGTTTCACCTTTTCCTCTATTTGTTTTATCAGGTCTGGCCCCACTAGCTTATCTTCACCTAATTCAATCCAACATACAGGTGTTCTACATTTTCTCCCATACAGTGCTTCATAGGGTGCCATCTGTATGCTAGCTTGATAGCTATTATTGTATGTAAATTATGCCAGTGGAAGATATCTGTCCCAGCTTCCCTCAAACTCAATAACACAACTCCTTAACATATCCTGAAGGACCTATCACATATATTCAGTTATTATTATTATTATTATCAGTTCAACTTATTGTTTGTAATAACTCAATGAGTTTCAAAATTTACCTGGATTATTCTTTCTGATTGTCCATCCGTCTGAGGATGAAAAGCCATACTAGAATGGAGTTGTGTGCCCAAGGATTCTTATAATTTCTTCCAAAATCTAGATGTAAACCTCGAGTCTCTATCAGATATAATGGAAAGCGGAATTCCATGTAGTCTAACTATCTCACTGATGTATAATTCTGCTAGCTTTTCCAGTGAGTAGTCAGTTCTAGCTGGTAGAAAATGTGCTGATTTGGTCAACCTATCCACAATCACCCATACTGCATCATGCTTCTTTTGAGTGAGAGGTAGACCACTGTCAAAGTCCATAGTGACTCGATCCCATTTCCATTCAGGTATGTTTATGGGCTATAACAAACTTGATGGAACTTGATGTTCTGCTTTGACTTGCTGACATGTCAAGTATCTAGTTACATAGTCAGCTATGTCCTACTTCATACCCGGCCACCAGTATCGAAGTTTCAGGTCATGGTACATTTTTGTACTTCCTGGGTGCATAACATACACACTGTTATGTGCTTCTCTCAGAATACTGGTTTTCAACTCTTTATCATCTAGTACACATACTCTTTCTTTATAGTACAGGCACCCATTTTCTTTTACTTCATATTCAGTTTCCTTCCCCTCAGTGATTTTTCCCATAACAGCCATTAATTTCTCATCTGTCTTCTACCCATCCTGTATCTGTTGTAACAAATTCGGCTTCACTTGCAACTCAGCCAAAATAACTCCATCATGAGTTAAGGACAGTTGGGTATTCAGAGATTTTAATGCTATAATAGATTTTCTGCTTAAAGCATCAGCGACTAAGTTTGCCTTCTCAGGGTGGTAGTCAATCACACAATCATAATCTTTTAGGAATTCAATTCATCACCTCTATCTCAAATTAAGTTCCTTCTGGGTTGGCAAATACTTCAGACTCTTATGGTCTGTGTACATGTAGCATTTTTCTCCATACAAGTAATGCCTCCATATCTTCAATGCGAAGATAATTACTGCTAACTCCAAATCATTAATAGGGTAATTCTTTTCATGTGGCCTTAACTGCCTGAAAGCATATGCGACCACTTTCCCTTCTTGCATGAGTACACACCCTAACCCATTGTGTGTGGCATCACTGTAGACTACAATGTCTTTTCCTGACATTGGCTATGTTAACACTGGCGCCTCTGTCAACATAGCCTTCAGCCTTTCAAAACTGGCTTGACACTTGTCATTCCAGTCAAATTTCATATTCTTGTGTAGTAATTTGGTCATTGGAGCAGCTATCAGGGAAAATCCCTTTACAAATCTTCTATAATATCCAGCTAACCCCAAGAAACTTTTAATCTCGGTTGTATTTCTGGGAGGCTTCCATTCCATCACTACTTCAATCTTCTTGGGATCCACTCTAATCCCTTCAGCTGATACTACATGTCCAAAGAATGCAATCTCATTCAATCAGAACTCACACTTGGACAATTTGGCGTACAATTTCTTCTCTTTTAGAGTATGCAGAACAATTCTCAAATGCTCATCATGTTCTGCTTTATCCTTGGAATACACTAGGATGTCATCAATGAAGACCACTACAAATCGATCAAAGTATGGATGGAAGATACGGTTCATGAGGTCCATGAATGCGGCTGGAGCGTTTATTAACCCAAATGGCATCACCAGGAATTCATAATGCCCATACCGGGTTCTAAATGCAGTATTAGGCACATCTACATCCTTAACCCTTAGCTGATGATACCCTGATCTAAGATCAATATTAGAAAACACATCGGCTCCCTTCAACTGATCAAACAGATAGTGAATTCTAGGTAACGGATACTTGTTCTTCACTGTTACTCTGTTTAACTACCGGTAGTCAACACATAACCTCAGTGTCCCATCTTTCTTTTTTACAAACAGTACCGGAGCTCCCCACAGGGACACACTGGGGCGTATGAACCCCTTGTCTAGTAATTCTTGTAGCTGGATTTTTAACTCTTTCAATTCAGCAGGTGCCATCCTATACGGAGCAATTGAAATCGGAGCTGTACCCGGCATAATCTCAATAGCAAACTCAACTTTTCTTTCTAGTGGCAAACTAGGCAATTTCTCAGGAAATACCTCAGAGAAATCCCTTACTGTGGGTATGTTAGATAAGTTAAGTTTACCCTGCCTAGTGTCAACTACGTGTGCTGGATAGGCTTTACACCCTTTTCTCAACCATCTCCTTGCAACTGTAGCTGAGATGACATTGGACAAGAAATCTGTCCTTTCACCCACAACTGTTATTTCTTCGTTCTTAGCAGTTTTCAGAGAGATTCTCTTCAATTTACAATCTACTATTGCCTGATGATGGGATAACTAGTCTATTCCCAAAATCACATTAAACTCATGGAAAGGCAATTCGATTAAGTCTGCTGAGAACTCTTTCCCTTGAATCTTCAATGGACAGCCCTTATACACCTTGTTTACTATCACACTGTGGCCTAGCGAATTTGTGGCCAGGATGTCTTGGTCACTTTCCTCTACTAGTATTCCTCTTTCTACAAATATATGAATAAGTAGATCCAGGATCCACTAATGCATACACAGAAGTATTATAGAGGAGGAACGTACCCTTGATGACATCTGGAGAATCCTGTTCCTCTTGTGCCCTTATAGCATACGCTCTGGCTGGTTTTCTACCTTCTGCTCTCTCTACAGACTCTGATATAGGTTTCTATGAAATACCGGCTACCTCAGCCTTACTCGGCTTTCTACCCCTTGGAGTTGGAGGGGCAGGCCTATCAGTTGTTACTGGAGTGGATGTAGCAGTTCTGCGAGGACAATCTCGGACTAGATGGTCTGTAGATCCACACCGTAAACAAGTACCTATCATCCTCCAACATTCACCCTTATGCCATTTTTGGCAATGTGGGCAAGCAACAGATACTGTTGGGGCTGGTCCCCTGAATCCTGTCCCTGGAGAGCTAGCCATTAAAGGTGTGGACTGGCCTCTCCTTAGTGCAAACTGAGATTTGGACCTGTGTGACTGACCTTGACTTGGTGCTCTACTGAAACTCTGAGTAGGTGAACCTCTGAATTTCTTACTAGGGGCAGAAGATGTACTGGTCTGACCCTGACCTCTTTTCTACTGTCTGTCCCTTCTGTTCTGCTCATTCATTCTAACTTTTTCATCCTTCAGTGCAGCTTCCACTAACTTGGCAAACTCTATAATCCCCAAGCCTCTAATCATTACTTTAATATTATCATTGAGTCCTTCCTCAAATCTCTTGCATCTCTTTGCCTCATTAGGGACTATTTCCCACCCATAGTGGCTCAGTTTGACAAATTCTCTTTCATATTCAGCCACTGTCAGCTATTTTTGGCGTAGGGTCATAAATTCCCTTCTCTTCTCTTCCAGGTATACACTGCCTACATACTTCTTTCTGAACTCAGTGGGAAAGAAATCCCAAGTTATTTGTTCTGGTGGCACCTCACTATTTACTGTATCCCACCATTGGTATGCATCATCTTGCAGTAGTGATATAGCAGCTTCCAAATTCTGCTCTGAAGTACAATGAAGTTGTTTCAAGACTCTTCCAGTTCTGTCAACCAGCCACCAGTGATGTGAATCGTCTTCCCTTTTGCCTAGAAAATCCACTGCTCCGAACTTCCTGAGTCTCTCCATATGAGATTTTTGATGTGGAGGTGGTGGTGGTGGCATAACTCCTGCCATCTATCTAAAGAACTCAACCATTTGCTGAAATGTGGCTGGTGCATTTGGTACTGGTGGAGCAAGTCCCCTCCTGTCTCCTGGTTCAGTCATAGATGGAGCATGACTCTCCACCTCTTCATCGACCGCTCTCTGCGATGTGGAGTCCATATTCTGATCAAAATAACAAATCAAATGATTTGCATTAGAGTCATCTTAACACTTATAATGCAATGCATGAAATGCAATTTATCTAGGTCCAGAAACGCCTAAACCGTGCTCTGATACCACTAAATGTAACACCCCTCACCCGTTTACAGTATAGTAGAGCAAGGGGTGCTACACGGCATGCTGGAGCACCTAGTCTGTAATCAACTCATTTCCGAAACTCAATTTGATTTTAAGAAGTCTTTTATGTAATATTCATATCATGCTGATACTATTTTCATACTTTAATAAAATCAGTGTTTCAAAAATGGTAATAAAAATTTGGCAAGGTGCCATCTGTATTTCAGACAAACTGTCCTTCCAAACCTATTAAAAACAGTTCAATACGATAATATCAAAATCTCAACTATTTCACAGTCTCAATTTCCCAGTAAAGTCAATAGACTTTTACAATCATTAAACAGTTCCATAATATAGTCCATAATAATTTGAATATATCCAGAAAATCTCCATGTTATTTAATATGTACAAAATATTATAAACTTTAGAGCTTTCATAATATTACAAAATACAGGGCCGAATTTCAAAAATACAACAGAAGTACAAAATACAAGATATCCTAAGTCCTACCATTTATGCAATGCAGTGCAGATGACTCTAGGCTCCTGTGCAGATCTGATGTCTCACCCGGTCGCAGGTCTGCTAGGCTCCCCAGCTGTGTCTCCAATACCTACACATTACAAATGCAATGCGCTAAGCAATTTTGATTAGTGGTGCCAAATATAAAGAAATATACACTAAAATAAAGTAAATGAATTATTTATGAATTTATGACATCGATATTCTTTACAGTTGTGGATTCTACTTTTATTTGCTAACCTTTCCTTTTTTTGCTAATTTTGGTGGTACTGTATGTCAGAAGACTGGATTTAGCTATTTGAATTTAATAGTGCTTAAATTGACTGCCCGTGTAGCCTATGTACTGACTAGACTGGATAAACGAATATACTAGCACTAGGTACCTAGTACCTCAGGTCGTCATACCATCAGTCACAAAGTGTCTCCCGATGTGCAAATAGTGTGGCTAAAAAGCCATATAATAAATCTGGCAATAAGCCAAGTATAATAACACAATACGTATAGCCGTAGGCTATTAAAGTCATAGTTTTGGTACCCAAACTTGTGCAAGCTACTTGACTTGGTTCTGGCCATTTCTGGGCTTTGGTGTCTTCATAAGAATTATAGCTCTATGTCTAAGATATCCATGGTAAAAGTTTCAGGTCAATTGGACCTGTTTTGAGTGAGTTATGGACATCGTAATGATTACTGTTCATATGGTCAAAAATTTGGGTTGCAAGGTTACCATTCCGGATTTGGTCATTTTTAAGGTCAGTTTGTCATACCCTACCCCTCTGTAAGGCATAACATGATCTCGTAGTATACCTAATGAATTACCAACTCCGTCTACTGATAACCCATTAAATACACTACAAGGGATTTTTAAAACTTTTCTTACTTCTTTTACAGTGGTGAGCACTATTTACAGGTGTTAAAAACCTTTTTGAACTGAAGTGATAGAACTAACACATTTGAATTATTTGGAATTTCTGTAAAAATTTTGGCAGAGTACCATCTGTATTTTGGATAAAACAGTTCTTCAGAAAACCTGTAAAAAGCACTTCAATATATTTCCAAATCTCAACTCCAACATATTTCTCAACACAACATATTTCTCAACTCAAATCCACAGTAATTTTTAAAAGACTGAGATAAAAGAAATATAATACAATTTTTATAAGTCAAAATAACTCATAATTTACTTTACAACTTCAATGTACAATTTTAATTTACAACTGCTCAAAACCAAAAACAGTATATACATACAGTGGTTATACATTACAGTACAAAATGCAAAATGTGGTATACTCGTTATACTCGATAATCTCTCGCTGGATGTACTAGCAGCCTAATCTGCTGCCCTGTTTGTCTGTCTACCTGCGACAGCAATGAAAAGCTATCGCTGAGACAATGTCTCAGTGGTGCACAACATTAACCAAATACAACTTTAAATCACAGTTCATAAATCATATAAATGATGTATATGTAAAATCATAGTTAAATTCAAGACAATGAATGTCAAAAGGAATTTAACACAATATCACAATAAATCTCAGAGATCAAAACATAGTTAACTTCAAAAGACAGTGAATGTCAATAATGATTTAACTCTATTTCACAATCTCATAATACAAATCAATAAATCACACACAGCTTAATCATGCTCCAAAGTTCAATTCGTCCCAAAAGCCGATGGCTAATGAGGTATTCAATTCGTCCCAAAAGTCAATGACTAATGAGGAATAACATAGCTAGCTAGCAAAAATATGAGTACTCATCCAATTCGTCCTCAACAAGCACACACCTCAACACTTCCGCCAGATAGGGAATTCAATTCGTCCCACTAGACAAGCTAGCGAGGAATACAATCAATATACATGATAGCTGTGGTTTCAAACCATTTCCAATGCTTTTCAATCAATAAGTATCCATCAATATCATTCAAACAATTTCTCACAATTTCAAACCATTTACAGTGCTTTTCAAGCGATAAATATCAATTCAAACACATTTCCACAATTTAAAACAATAATGTACAAATAGTCATAATTTATTTCAATTGAAAAATTCAAAAGAAATAGTTGTTGTGCACAAACCTCTGATAACTGTCTCCTGGCCTTGACTCAGTGTTTCCTTTCCTTTCACTGAGTCTTTGCTAACTGAGAAACACAATTTGAAGTGTTTCAGTACTTAATTAAACTGTCTCTAACGATAATGCTTGATAATTAATTTACTGAATTCTATTATTTGCTTAGTCAACCTAATATATCGACTCTAGTTCCCTCGATTTTCGGGTTTCAGTCAAAACTACAAACTTGTAGATCTATGTCTTATGGAACGCGGGGCAAAATTTCAGGTCATTCTGAGTTATATAGACCAAGTTATGGTCATTCTACTATTGCTGGTCAAATTGCACCAAAATTGGTCACTTTAGGTCACTTTAGGTTCGGCCAGTTTTTGGACCCGAACTTGTGCAAGCTGTTTGACTTGCTTATGGTCATTTCTGGGCTTTGGTGTCTTCATAAGACTTGTAGATATGGGTCTTAACTATTCATGGTTAAAATTCAGGTCAATTGGACTTGTTTTGAGTGAGTTATGGCCTAAACACTAACTGCTGCCCAAATGGTCAATTTTTAGGCCTTATTTGCACTTAATCCGGATTTGGTCATTTTTCAAGCTACCTTGCAAGCAGAATTTTGGTAAGCTTTCTTCATGAAAGTTGGCACATTTTGTGCCTAGTTTCACCTCCAATTGGTCTCATACCAATTGGAGCCACACACATAAAGTTATAGGCCTAAAACACAAACTGCCTTATTGAAATTCTTGCATACACATCAAGCATCACTTTTAACACTCACCAAACTTAACATTCAAACCAATTCTGGTTGTACCACAACCTAAACATAATTTATAACATATTATAGGTCATTTTGGCAGCTTGCAATCACATTCAATGTGCACCAACAAGTGCAAAATTTGTCCAACTCAATTTACAACAATTCCATCACCAATTCATGCTCATTTACATGTCCCACTTCACACCACCATTCATACACTCAAACTGCCATAACAACCAACACATTTTAACATAATTATTCCATAAACCAAGCATGAATTCCAGCATTCCTCAAGAGTTAGCAAACTGCCACAATGGTACACTTACATTCCATTACTTTCCAAGCTTTAAATCTCATTTTACATTTACATATACTAAGTATACATTACCCAAACAATTTCCAACACAATATACATTTAATCAATCATTTAATTCACCATTTACAAGCACAAATAAACTGCCTTCAAGGTGTTTCCATGGCTGCCAAAAGTACACACTCCCATTCAACATCAAACCTCAAAAATTTATCCATAAATCAAACACCCATAACATCCTTACAAACTTTAACAAAGCAACAATCAAAAACTCAAACTTACCTATGGATGAGACTTCTTAAATCTTCACCAAAACTTCTTAAAATTACTATCAAACTCTTCCTTGCAAGGTGAGGATAAACTTTAATGAAGATAAGTGTGGGAAAAGATGGCTTGATCATGGATTTGTAAAGGCTTGAAGGTGGGCGGCCATGGGAGGAGTTTGAGCTTTCATGCGGCAATGGGACTTCTCAATTGAAGAAGATGAATTGCAGATTGGTTAGTGGATTTACACCTGCCCATTGAGTATTTAATTTAATCCATAGTGGTCCACTCACCTTAATTAAACTATTTTATATGTTTTAATTGATAATTAGTCAATTTACCCTCCATTTTTACTATTTACATTAGGTACCCCTAAATTTATTTTTCATTATATTTTTCAAGTGTAATATTATTTATTTTTAATGGACATTTAGGTCAAAAGACAACTCGGGGTGTCAAATGACCACAATGCCTCTGTTCGGGTTGCATTCCCGATTTTTCGATAACACCGGGTTTTGTCCGTTTTTTGATTTCTCACTTTTCTTTGTACTAATTATCTAATTTTTATTTAATATTTCTTATGGTATTTATACCTCAATAAGGGTCTATTTAAGTCCTAAAAATTTTTTCCAGGGTTCCCCGCAGTCCAGGGCTAGTCAACGGTGTAACACTCCTATGTTCGGTAGTGCGTTCTACTATTCCGATGACCAGTGTTGTCCGGACAGCTAGGATGCCTAGAACTACACTTCGTTATGAGTGAGGAGACATAAAATAATGAAATACAAGAAAAGAAAACACAAGAAAAATAAAGGAAAAATAATAGCAAAGAAATGTAACCAAGTTAAGCGAACCGAGAACCCTAACGATGGGTGACCGCACCGGGAAGTCACGGCGTGGACCGTTGACTGGCCCTGGACTGTGGGGAACCCTGGAAAATATTTTTGGGACTTAAAGAGACATCAATTGAAGTATAAATATCATTAGAAATATCAAAGAAAAATTAAAGTATTAGTACAAGGAAAAGTGAGAAATCGAAAAACAGACAAAACCCGGTGTTACAGAAAAATCGGGAATGCAACCCGAACAGGGGCATTGTGGTCATTTGACATCCCGAATTGCCTTTTGACCTAAATGTCCATTAAAAATAAATAATATTACACTTAGAAAATATAATGAAAAATTAAATTGGTGGTACCTAAAGTAAATAGCAAAAATTATGGGTTTAATGTGGGATAAATGAAAGTTAAACTTATAATATGATTAATTTGAGTAAGTGGACCACTAAGAATTAAAATATTGATTAAGTGGAAAGATTACTTCCACTAAAACTTCATCTTCCTCATTTATTCATCCATTGCCGTAAGGAAGAACTCCTAAAGCCCTTCCATGGCCACCCCATTTGCATGGCTTCATTACACCCATTTTCAAGCTAGATTTTGATTACTTGTCTTCATTAAAATTTATCCCCACTTCACAAGGAAGAAGTAGATACCAATATTAAGGAGTTTTAGTGAAGATTAAGCAAGTCCCAACAATAGGTAAGTTTAAGTTTTTGAATATTTCTTTGATAAAGTTTGTATACATGTTATGGGTGTTTGCTTTGTGAAGGAATTTTTAAGTTTTGAGGAGTTCTTGATATGTCCAATTTTGGGCAGCCATGGAGTTCTATATTTGATGAAGTATTTTTACATATATTTGATGTGAATTCATGTTGAATAGGGTGATTTAATGTCCTAGTAAGTTAATTCCTTGTATATGTGGTGATTGTGCATTTAAAATTGAAGTTGAGGAAGTTATGTGAAACTTTGGCAAGGTGGAGCAATTCGGCAGCCTTGAGACTCCATCATGAATGTATGAATTCATGAAGATATTGGCAGAATTATGACATTGAGGATTGATGGATATGTATATAAATTAATTGTGGAAATTGTATGAAATAATGAGTAGTGTTTATGTGAATATATTGTTGTAATTTGACTTTATGAATTAGAGTTTTATTTGGTGTATTGAGGATGTTTGTATTCTGCCCAAAGTGACTTTAAGGTGAAGTAGTAAATGGTTTTGGTAATGTACCAAATCAGAATTGGTAAGGGAAGTGGACTTAGAGTAAGGTAAATGTGTAATGAAATGATGTTTAAGCAATGTAATCAAGGGTAGTGTGCATTTTAACCTATAAAACTAAATGTGTAACTCCAATTGGTATGAGACCAATTGGAGGTGAAACTAAGCACAAAATGTGCCAACTTTCAGTAAGAAAGCATACCAAAATTCTTCTTGCAAGGTAGCATAAAAAATGACCAATTCGGATTAAGAGCAAGTGAAACACAGCCCGACCATTTGGGCGGCGTGATTAGTGTTTAGGCCATAACTCACTCAAAACAGGTCCAATTGACCTGAAATTTTATGAGTAGTTAAGACCCATATCTACAAGTCTTATGAGGACACCAAAGCCCAGAAATGACCATAAGCAAGTCAAACAGCTTGTACAAGTTCGGGTCCAAAAACTGGCCGAACCAAAGTTGACCAAAATTGACCTAAAATGACCAAATTTGATGCCATTTGACCAAAAATAGTAAAATGATCACAACCACCCAGCAGAGGTAGAGGCAGGGGTAGAGGTAGCCCAGCAGGCAGCCAAGGCACAGTGAAACAATCAGAGCAAGACAGTGCTCCAGTCAGAATGTACGCAATTAGACAGAGGGAAGAGGCCGAGACATCTGATGTTGTGGCTGGTACCTTCTCAACTTTTAACCGAGATGTGTTTGTGTTATTTGACCCGGGTTCTACCCATTCTTATGTGAGTGCTAGCATCATTGATTGCATTGCTGTTCCATGTACAAAAATGGACTTTGAAGTGCTAGTAACAAGTCCACTAGGACAAGAAGTCAGGGTTAATAGAATGTATAGAGATTGTCCTTTGGTGATCCAAGGGCACACTTTCCTGTCTGATTTCATTGAAATGCCCTTCAGAGATTATGATATCATCTTGGGCATGGATTGGTTAGCTAGGCATCATGCCATGATTGACTGTAGGCTGAAGACAGTCACTTTTGGCCTTCCTCAGTACAGTGATGTGGTAATACATGGGGAAAGGCAGTTATTGCCATCAAACATCATTTCGGCTGCACTAGCCAGAAAAATGATCAGAAAGGGGTGTGAAGCATACTTGGCACATGTGGTAGACACCCAAGTGGGGAGTCTAGCATTGAAGGACATCCCTACAGTACATGACTTTCCAGATGTGTTTCCTGATGAATTGCCAGGATTACCTCGGAAGAGAAGTGCAATTTGAAATTAATGTTATGCCTGGTGTGGATCCAATCTCCATAACGCCATACAGAATGGCACCAGCAGAGTTGAAGGAGTTGAAGATACAGTTGCAAGAATTACTTGAAAAGGGCTTCATCCGCCCTAGTGTGTCACCTTGGGGAGCACCAGTGTTATTTCTTAAGAAGAAGGATGGTACTCTCCGCTTATGCATTGACTACCGACAGTTGAATAAGGTGACAATAAAGAACAGATATCCATTGCCACACATTGATGATCTGTTTGATCAATTGAAGGGTGCAGCGGTATTCTCCAAAATTGATTTGCGATCTGGTTATTATCAATTGAAGGTGTAAGAGCAGAGTATTCCAAAAACTGCTTTCAGAACTCGGTATGGCCACTATGAGTTTCTAGTAATGCCATTCGGGTTAATAAATGCTCCAGCTGCTTTTATGGATCTGATGAACACTATCTTCAGACCATATCTTGATCAATTTGTGGTGGTGTTTATTGATGACATTTTTATATATTCAAGGACTGCAGAGGAGCATGACAGACATCTGCAGATTGTATTGCAGACCTTAAGGGAGAAACAGCTATACGCCAAATTATCGAAATGTGAATTTTGGCTAAAAGAAATCTCCTTTTTGGGACATATTGTGTCAGCTGAAGGGATCAAGGTAGATTCCAGCAAGGTAGAAGCTATCCTTAATTGGAAGCCGCCCAGGAACATCACAGAAATTCACAATTTTCTGGGTTTAGCTGGATATTACCGTCGGTTTGTAAAGGGGTTTTCTATGTTATCTTCTCCACTGACCAAACTGCTTCGGAAAGATGTAAAATTTCAGTGGACTGATAAATGCCAGCAAAGTTTTGATGAGTTGAAGAGGTGTTTGACTGAAGCTCTAGTCCTCACTTTACCTACTCCGGGTAAAGAATACACAGTTTATAGTGATGCTTCTCACAATGGGCTAGGCTGTGTACTGATGCAAGATCGGAATGTCATTGCTTATGCATCACGCCAGCTGAAACCGCATGAGAGGAATTACCCAACACATGACCTGGAGTTAGCAGTTATTGTTTTTGCTCTGAAGATCTGGAGACACTATTTGTATGGAGAGAAATGCTACATTTACACAGATCACAAGAGCTTAAAGTACTTAGGCACCCAGAAGGAATTAAATTTGAGGCAGAGGAGATGGTTAGAACTCATCAAAGATTATGATTGCTTAATAGACTATCAGCCAGGGAAAGCAAATGTGGTGGCTGACGCCTTAAGTCGCAAGACTATGGCAAGTCTCAGAGTTTTTCCTTTGTCCATGGTATATGAATTGAAAGCACAGCATGCTAGTTTAGAAATTGATGATGAGGGACAGACAGTAGTTGCATGGCATGTACAGCCAGTGTTGATTGATCAGATCAGAATGGCTGCTCAGAGTGATGAAAAATATCAGAAGCTACTGAAAGAAGTCCAGCAGGGCAAGAAACCTGAATTTTCTGTGAGAGAGGATGGTTTATTGCTACATCAGGGCAGAATGTGTGTTCCTAGTGATGTGGAATTGAGACAGATTATTATGAAGGAAGCACATGAGTCTCCATTTGCTATGCACCCTGGTGGAACTAAAATGTACAGAGGGCTGAAAGAGCATTACTGGTGGATCAGTATGAAGAGAGATATAGCTGAATTTGTTTCCAAATGCCTAACTTATCAGCAAGTAAAGGCAGAACATCAAGTTCCAGCTGGTTTGTTACATCCTTTATCAGTACCAGAGTGGAAATGGGAACGGATAACTATGGATTTTGTTACAGGACTTCCAAGGACACAGAGTAGTCATGATGCAGTATGGGTTATAGTTGACAGATTGACCAAGTCTGCTCACTTTTTGCCAGTTCGGATGGACTATAGCCTAGAAAGATTGGCCAGATTGTACATATATGAGATTGTAAAATTGCATGGAGTGCCAGTATCGATTGTGTCTGACAGAGATCCTAGGTTCACTTCTAGATTCTGGGGTAGTCTTCAGAGAGCCATAGGAACTAGATTGAACTTCAAAGACAAAGATTCCACCCACGCATGCATGGCCACCAAAGGGTTATTCAAATATTGGAGGATATGCTACTGGCTTGTGTGATTGAATTTGAAGGTAGTTGGGATACACACTTGCCTTTGATTGAATTTGCTTATAACAACAGCTACCAATCAAGCATTGGGATGCCTCCATATGAAGCATTGTATGGTAGGAAGTGCAGAACTCCCTTATGTTGGGATGAAGTTGGTGAAAGGAAGATGATTAGACCAGAAATTATTCAGCAGACAGAGGAAAAGATCAGATTGATTAAAGATAGACTCAAGGCTACATCAGACCGTCAGAAGTCCTATGTTAATTTGAAAAGAAGAGATATTGTATATGCAGTGGGTGATAAGGTATTCCTCAAAGTTTCTCCTTGGAAGAGGATTATGAGATTTGGCAGAAAGGGGAAACTGAGTCCTCGTTTCATCGGACCATATGAAGTTCTGGAAAGAGTGGGTCCTTTGGCATATCGGCTGGCATGACCTCCAGAGCTAGCAAGGATACACAGTGTCTTCCATGTGTCCATGTTAAGGAGGTACAGATCTGACCCATCTCATGTACTATCAGTTGAAGAGATTGAGGTAAATCCAGACCTCTCATATGAGGAAGAACCCATAAAAATTCTGGCATATGAGGTGAAGCAGCTGAGGAACAAACAGATACACCTGGTTAAAGTGTTGTGGAACCATCATTCAGGCCAAGAAGCTACTTGGGAACGTGAAGAGGATATGAGGAGACAGCACCCACAGCTGTTCAGAGACTAATGCCAGGTAAAATTTCAAGACGAAATTTATTTTAAGGGGGGGAGAATTGTAACACCCCTATGTTCGGTAGTGCGTTCTACTGTTCCGGTGACCAGTGTTGTCCGGACAGCTAGGATGCCTAGAACTACACTTCGTTATGAGTGAGGAGACATAAAATAATGAAATACAAGAAAAGAAAACACAAGAAAAACAAAGGAAAAATAATAGCAAAGAAATGTAACCAAGTTAAGAGAGCCGAGAACCCTAGCGATGGGTGACCGCACCGGGAAGTCACGGCGTGGACCGTTGACTGGCTTTGGACCGCGAGAAACCCTGGAAAATATTTTTAGGACTTAAAGAGACATCAATTGAAGTATAAATATCATTAGAAATATCAAAGAAAAATTAAAGTATTAGTACAAGGAAAAGTGAGAAATCGAAAAACAGACAAAACCCGGTGTTACCGAAAAATCGGGAATGCAACCCGAACAGGGGCATTGTGGTCATTTGATATCCCGAATTGCCTTTTGACCTAAATTTCCATTAAAAATAAATAATATTACACTTAGAAAATATAAAGAAAAATTAAATTGGTGGTACCTAAAGTAAATAGCAAAAATTATGGGTTTAATGTGGGATAAATGAAAGTTAAACTTATAATATGATTAATTTGAGTAAGTGGACCACTAAGAATTAAAATATTGATTAAGTGGGCAGATTACTTCCACTAAAACTTCATCTTCCTCATTTATTCATCCATTGCCGTCAGGAAGAACTCCTAAAGCCCTTCCATGGCCACCCCATTTGCATGGCTTCATTACACCCATTTTCAAGCTAGATTTTGATTACTTGTCTTCATTAAAATTTATCCCCACTTCACAAGGAAGAAGTAGATACCAATATTAAGGAGTTTTAGTGAAGATTAAGCAAGTCCCAACAATAGGTAAGTTTGAGTTTTTGAATATTTCTTTGATAAAGTTTGTATACATGTTATGGGTGTTTGCTTTGTGAAGGAATTTTTAAGTTTTGAGGAGTTCTTGATATGTCCAATTTTGGGCAGCCATGGAGTTCTATATTTGATGAAGTATTTTTACATATATTTGATGTGAATTCATGTTGAATAAGGTGATTTAATGTCCTAGTAAGTTAATTCCTTGTATATGTGGTGATTGTGCATTTAAAATTGAAGTTGAGGAAGTTATGTGAAACTTTGGCAAGGTGGAGCAATTCGGCAGCCTTGAGACTCCATGATGACTGTATGAATTCATGAAGATATTGGCAGAATTATGACATTGAGGATTGATGGATATGTATATAAATTAGTTGTGGAAATTGTATGAAATAATGAGTAGTGTTTATGTGAATATATTGTTGTAATTGGACTTTATGAATTAGAGTTTTATTTGGTGTATTGAGGATGTTTGTATTCTGCCCAAAGTGACTTTAAGGTGAAGTAGTAAATGGTTTTGGTAATGTACCAAATCAGAATTGGTAAGGGAAGTGGACTTAGAGTAAGGTAAATGTGTAATGAAATGATGTTTAAGCAATGTAATTAAGGGCAGTGTGCATTTTAACCTATAAAACTAAATGTGTAACTCCAATTGGTATGAGACCAATTAGAGGTGAAACTAGGCACAAAATGTGCCAACTTTCATTAAGAAAGCATACCAAAATTCTGCTTGCAAGGTAGCATAAAAAATGACCAATTCGGATTAAGTGCAAGTGAAACCTGAAAACTGACCATTTGGGCAGCAGTTAGTGTTTAGGCCATAACTCACTCAAAACATGTCCAATTGACCTGAAATTTTAACCATGAGTAGTTAAGACCCATATCTACAAGTCTTATGAAGACACCAAAGCCCAGAAATGACCATAAGCAAGTCAAGCAGCTTGCACAAGTTTGGGTCCAAAAACTGGCCGAACCAAAGTTGACCAAAATTGACCTAAAATGACCAAATTTGATGCCATTTGACCAGCAATAGTAAAATGACCATAACTTGGTCTACATAACTCAGAATGACCTGAAATTTTGCCTCACGTTCCATAAGACATAGATCTACAAGTTTGTAGTTTTGACCGAAACCCGAAAACCGAGGGAACCAGGTCGTCCGGCTAGGTCAAACTAGTATCTCGGAATCCAGCAAGTTGCAATAAAATGCACTAAACAAGGAAATGAAATTGGTAACATGTACCAACCCTAAAAGACTATCAAATGTGACATATTAGTAACACTAAAACTTAATTTACCTAGAATGCATCGAGGGTCAATATATTAGGTTGATTAAGCAAATAATAGCTTTCAGTGAATTACTTATCAAGCATTATCGATAGAGACAGTTTAATTTAGTACTGAAACACTTCAAATTGTGTTTCTCAGTTAGTAAAGACTCAGGGAAAGGGAAGGAAACACTGAGTCCAGACCAGGAGACAATTATCAGAGGTTTGTGCACAACCACTATTTCTTTTGAATTTTTCAATTAAAATGAATTATGACTATTTGTACATTATTATTTTAAATTGTGGAAATGTGTTTAAATGGATATTTATCGCTTGAAAAGCACTGTAAATGGTTTGAAATTGTGAAAATTTGTTTGAATGATATTGATGGATACTTATTGATTGAAAAGCATTGGAAATGGTTTGAAACCACAGCTATCATGTATATTGATTGTATTCCTCGCTAGCTTGTCTAGTGGGACGAATTGAATTCCCTCTCTGGCTGAAGTGTTGAGGTGTGTGCCTGTTGAGGACGAATTGGATGAGTACTCATATTTTTGCTAGCTAGCTATGTTATTCCTCATTAGTCATTGACTTTTGGGACGAATTGAATACCTCATTAGCCATCGGCTTTTGGGACGAATTGAACTTTGGAACATGATTAAGCTGTGTGTGGTTTATTGATATGTATTGTGAAATTGTGAAATGGAGTTTAAATGCTTATTGACATTCACTGTCGTTTAAATTTAACTATGTTTTGATTACTGAGATTTAATGTGATATTGTATTAAATTCCTTATGACATTTATTGTCTTGAATTTAACTATGGTTTTAAGTATCCACTATTTATATGATTTATGAATTGTGATTTAAAGTTGTATTTGGTAAATGTTGTGCACCACTGATACCGTAACATCCTCCCGGTAGCAATTCCGCACAGTCTACTGTTCCGGTGATCGGTGTCGGTCCGGACAGCTAGAACTTCTGGAAAAAAATATTTAAACTAAAGTGAGGGACCATAATTAACTCAAATATTAATAAGAAAAATTTAGTAAAAATTTTAGAAATAAAATACAACCAAGTTAAATGAGCCGGTGCCCAAGCGAAGGGTAACCAGAGGGAAGTTGCGGTTCTCACAACGAGGAGCCCTAGACCCGGGGGAAAAATTTTAAAATAATTTTTGGGACTCCAGAGAAGGGTTATTGAGGTTCCTATGGCATTAGAATGCCAAGAAAATACCTAGAAAAAATTTTCAATCGGTACAGACAATTTTAACCCGCTAAGCCAAACGGAGGGCATTTTGGTCATTTCGCCTTCAGAGGTGATTTTTGGCCGACTTGTCCAGTTAAGTAAATAATTATTATGACATAAAATATGAATTAATATTGATAAAAAATTAATTGAAAGTGAGTAGAGAAGAAGATAAAAGAAAATACAATAAAATGCCAATTATGACATATTATGAGGTCATTTAAAATTGTTCACCAATCACAATTAAGTAACCATCAAATTAACTAATAAAAAGAGTCAAAAGAGACCAAAGAATTAAAAAGCAAACAGCAGCCCTTTTTCTCCTTCAAAAACGTTTTTCACCTCCTCCCTCACTCCTCCATTAACAAACTTTCTAAAGCTTCAATTTCCATGCTTTGCTCACCCCAAAACCCTAAGTCCCTTCACTAAAAACTTGTCTCTACCTCTTGGGAAGTGTTTGGCAGCCTAGAAAGGGAAAGAAAGTGAAGATTAACTTAGGAAAATTCTGCCCTACAAGAGGTTAGTGCACATATATACTTAAAACTCTTTAATCCCATGCTAGAGACTTGAAACAAGTATGAATTTGTAACTTAAATGAATAAAAGTTATGTGTATGTCCACCATGATTTTTGGCAGCCCTAAAGAAGGAACATGATTGAGTGTCTTGATGGACTTAGAGTGAACTAGAGAGTATGTTTAAAATATATATATATATATATATATATATATATATATATATATATATATATATATATATATATATATATGTAAGGAATGAAAGTAATTAATTAAGGTAGTTGTGAAAATTTATAATGGAAATTAGGGTTTTGAGGTGTGAAACTTGGATTTAGCTTATGAAATTGTGAAAGAACATTATAAGGGTCAATTAGTGACCATTTTAGGTAAGTTGACCACAATTGGGACTGAAATATAACATGGCAAAGTGAATGTGTAGGCTGCCTAAGGACAGCAGCAGAGTGACTGAAATTTCAGTCCACTTGGACTGCCATATCTTGGGCTGTGTTGGTCCAATTGGTGTTTAGCCAATTGGACATGAAACTAGGCTTATAATGGCACATTTTTTCTGAAGAAACCATGCCCAAAAGACCAAAGCAAGTGGACCAAAAGTTGGCCCCAATCCGGATACCCTGCAACAGCACCTGCAGAAATGATCAAATAAACAGTAACTATTCATTTGGCCATAACTCACTGTAGAGTTGGTCAATTGACCTGAAATTTTTACAGCAACAAGATATGATATAGACAAACAACTTTCATGAAGAGCATCACCCCAAATTATGCCATTAACCCATTCAAATTATTGAACAAAGTTGAGTTATCAAACCTACAACTCTGCAGATTTACATTTGAACAGTAATGTTTGGATGGCTATAACTCTCTCTAGAAAACTCAGATTTAGGCGATTCTTGAACCGATGGAAACCTAAGGCATGGTAGAACATTTCATATGAAGAAAGTTAGACCAAATTATGAACTTAACTTGGTCAAATTACTGACCAAAGTTGGACCAAAATCTACCAAAACCCAAAATTTCAGCAGGAACAGTACACGTGAACAGTAAACTTATTTTGGCCATAACTTGAGCTACAAAACTCCAAATGGAGTGATTCAAAAAAAGAAATTCAACTAGACAAAATAAGGAACAACTTTCATGTTTACCATTTCCTCAAATTCCCACTGTAACAGTGTTTAATGGAATAGTAAATTAAGCTTTAAAAACTTAAAATTTTGTTTCCCTTGGTTTTAAGTTTAGAAATGGTATGGGTGCTCAATTCTAACAAGTTTTAAATGCAAAATGTGGTATCTTGGAGAACTTAGGTTCAATAAATTTATTGTGTATGAAAAAGTCAACATTTTGGTTGACTAGTAAGGTGAATAGTAAACAAAATGACACATATTACATAAGTAATACAACTTGAAATATAAAATGTAATTAACACAAATGGATTGTTTAGAGTATAAATGAGATAAAGTTATCATTAGGATTTACGTCTTTGTTTCAAATAGGATTATAATACCTTGTACAAAAATTGGTACATGAGAGGTAATAATGTGAATACTAATTCATATAAATATTGTAACGATTAGATGAATCACATGGATGTGTAAATGGGTTAATTGCTCCCATCATGAGAGAAATGGAAATATTTCGATGTACAAATGGTACATGAAAATCGATTGATGTAAATTGCAATTAACGTGAATGGTATGATGAATGCATAAATTATATAAAAATGAGATTTGAAGATTTATGCTTCTACTATAAATAAAATTAAAATACTATGAACGATAATTGGAACATAAAATGAAATAATAAAACTTATGAACATTTAATGATATTATGTGCCCTAGTATACCTAACAAGATTGGTTTGGATAGTTTGGCATGCCAATAGGGTATTGTTTTAGCAGTACTGCGAAAGGCTTTATGCCCGTATTCATGGTTTTATGCCCGTATTCATGGCTTTTATGCCCGTATTCATGGCTTTTATGCCGATTATGTGATATCATGGCTTTTTAGCCATACCGATCGTGATACGTGGTTGACGCTCAAGGCCCCACGGTATGACGGCCCGAGGCACCGCGATGTCTAGTGCCAACGACCCGTTATCCAGTCCAGTCGTCCAGTATAGGTCACTTAGGCATGGAAAAGTATAACTGTGGTTGCACTGAGTATTGAAAAAAATACGAAAATTAAGTATCAGGAATGATTACAAAAATACAAAGAAGCTCAAGATCATGAAGAAAATAATTAATGAAATGCATGAAGAAGTTAATATCATAAAACATGATTAGCCCTTGACTAAACAATAAGTTAGTAATTAGTCAATTCTTATGAACACAATAGCAAGGAAATTATTATTTTTATTTGCATATTATATTTTCTTGTATTATTGGCACCACTAAGCTTTATGCTTAGCGCGTCGCTTTTACAACGCGTAGGTACTGAAGATTTGGACAGAGGACGCGGTAGACCACAGATTGGGTAAGGCCATTCACAGTTCTGCATAGCGTCCGTGTCACCTCACAGACTACAGTGCATTGGTAGGACACTAGGTCCCATTTTGTATTTTGACATTTTTGTAAATTTGGTAATTAAACTCTTATTTTATCATATGTATTTGAACAAATGTAATATAATTTTGTATTAATGTAAGTACTTGTAATTTGTGATTATAAATCACATGTGAGAATTTATTTATGATTTGAGTCTAATGATGATGTGAAATGACAAATAGAGGAATCGTTAAGAAATTGCTGTAACTTGATGTGATACAAAATGTGAATTGTATATGAGTACCATGAGATAAATGATTGAGAAATAAATGAAATTGATGAAATTATTCTGAGACTTTCTTGATAATTGGAGTTGGGATTGATTGAATATGATCATAGGATGTGTTTTTCACAGGTTCCGAAGAACTGTTTTCTCCATTTTTAGCCGGTACTCCGCCAGATTTTCTATAAAATTTTCGGAACCTCAAATAAATTACAATTTCAATAAATGAATTATATTTCTCAAGTTATTTTCAAAACTATGATAAAAATGAATTAAGATAAAATAGAGTGCTGCGGCACACTGAGTAGCATAACTTGCTCGGCTACACTGTAGTCGGGTAAGGGGTGTCACATTTAGTGGTATCAAAGCACGGTTTAGGCGTTTCTGGACCTAGATAGATTGCATATCATGCATTGCATTCATAAGAGTCGAGGTGACACTATTGCAGATCTCTATTTCCTGTTTATTTTAGGTTAAGGTATGGAATAAGAGAGTGAAGAGACAATGAGATAGCGAATGGAGATGAGAAGGAGACTATATTTAAGATGAAAAAGGATGAGTACATAACTGTTTGAGGATAGGATTGAGACTAAGAAGAAAGTGAAGTAGGATAACACGGAAAGGTGAAGAAATAAAGAGGTATTAGCTCCTTGGCTATTTACATTGAGTAAATTTCGAGGACGAAATTTAAATAAGAGGGGAAGAGTTGTAACATCCTCCCGGTAGCAATTCAAGACAGCTTCATCGCTCCTGACCTGTCGGTCCGGACAGCTAGAACTTCTGGAAAAAAATATTTAAACTAAAGTGAGGGACCATAATTAACTCAAATATTAATAAGAAAAATTTAGTAAAAATTTTAGAAATAAAATACAACCAAGTTAAATGAGCCGGTGCCCAAGCGAAGGGTAACCAGAGGGAAGTTGCGGTTCTCGCAACGAGGAGCCCTAGACCCGGGGGAAAAATTTTAAAATAATTTTTGGGACTCCAAAGAAGGGTTATTGAGGTTCTTATGGCATTAGAATGCCAAGAAAATACCTAGAAAAATTTTTCAATCGGTACAGACAATTTTGACTCGTTAAGCCAAACGGAGGGCATTTTGGTCATTTCGCCTTCAGAGGTGATTTTTGGCCGACTTGTCCAGTTAAGTAAATAATTATTATGACATAAAATATGAATTAATATTGATAAAAAATTAATTGAAAGTGAGTAGAGAAGAAGAGAAAAGAAAATACAATAAAATGCCAATTATGACATATTATGAGGTCATTTAAAATTGTTCACCAATCACAATTAAGTAACCATCAAATTAACTAATAAAAAGAGTCAAAAGAGACCAAAGAATTAAAAAGCAAATAGCAGCCCTTCTTCTCCTTCAAAAACGTTTTTCACCTCCTCCCTCACTCCTCCATTAACAAACTTTCTAAAGCTTCAATTTCCATGCTTTGCTCACCCCAAAACCCTAAGTCCCTTCACTAAAAACTTGTCTCTACCTCTTGGGAAGTGTTTGGCAGCCTAGAAAGGGAAAGAAAGTGAAGATTAACTTGGGAAAATTCTTCCCTACAAGAGGTTAGTGCACATATATACTTAAAACTCTTTAATCCCATGCTAGAGACTTGAAACAAGTATGAATTTGTAACTTAAATGAATAAAAGTTATGTGTATGTCCACCATGATTTTTGGCAGCCCTAAAGAAGGAACATGATTGAGTGTCTTGATGGACTTAGAGTGAACTAGAGAGTATGTTTAAAATATATATATATATATATATATATATATATATATATATATATATATATGTAAGGAATGAAAGTGATTAATTAAGGTAGTTGTGAAAATTTATAATGGAAATTAGGGTTTTGAGGTGTGAAACTTGGATTTAGCTTATGAAATTGTGAAAGAACATTATAAGGGTCAATTAGTGACCATTTTAGATAAGTTGACCACAATTTGGACTGAAATATAGCATGGCAAAGTGAATGTGTAGGCTGCCTAAGGACAGCAGCAGAGTGACTGAAATTTCAGTCCACTTGGGCTGTGTTGGTCCAATTGGTGTTTGGCCAATTGGACATGAAACTAGGCTTATAATGGCACATTTTCTCTGAAGAAACCATGCCCAAAAGACCAAAGCAAGTGGACCAAAAGTTGGCCCCAATCCGGATACCCTGCAACAGCACCTGCAGAAATGACCAAATAAACAATAACTGTTCATTTGGCCATAACTCACTGTAGAGTTGGTCAATTGACCTGAAATTTTTACAGCAACAAGATATGATATAGAAAAACAACTTTCATGAAGAAAATCACCCCAAATTATGCCATTAACCCATTCAAATTATTGAACAAAGTTGAGTTATCAAACCTGCAACTCTGCAGATTTACATTTGAACAGTAATGTTTGGATGGCTATAACTCTCTCTAGAAAACTCGGATTTAGGCGATTCTTGAACCGATGGAAACCTAAGGCATGGTAGAACATTTCATATGAAGAAAGTTAGACCAAATTATGAACTTAACTTGGTCAAATTACTGACCAAAGTTGGACCAAAATCTGCCAAAACCCAAAATTTCAGCAGGAACAGTACACGTGAACAGTAAACTTATTTTGGCCATAACTTGAGCTACAAAACTCCAAATGGAGTGATTCAAAAAAGGAAATTCAACTAGACAAAATAAGGAACAACTTTCATGTTTACCATTTCCTCAAATTCCCACTGTAACAATGTTTAATGGAATAGTAAATTTAAGCTTCAAAAACTGAAAATTTTGTTTCCCTTGGTTTTAAGTTTAGTAATGGTATGGGTGCTCAATTCCAACAAGTTTTAAATGCAAAATATGGTATCTTGGAGAACTTAGGTTCAATAAATTTATTGTATATGAAAAAGTCAACATTTTGGTTGACTAGTAAGGTGAATAGTAAACAAAATGACACATATTACATAAGTAATACAACTTGAAATATAAAATGTAATTAACACAAATGGATTGTTTAGAGTATAAATGAGATAAAGTTATCATTAGGATTTACGTCTTTGTTTCAAATAGGATTATAATACCTTGTACAAAAATTGGTACACGAGAGGTAATAATGTGAATACTAATTCATATAAATATTGTAACGATTAGATGAATCACATGGATGTGTAAATGGGTTAATTGCTCCCATCATGAGAGAAATGGAAATATTTTGATGTACAAATGGTACATGAAAATCAATTGATGTAAATTGCAATTAACGTGAATGGTATGATGAATGCATAAATAATATAAAAATGAGATTTGAAGATTTATGCTTCTACTATAAATAAAATTAAAATATTATGAACGATAATTGGAACATAAAATGAAATAATAAAACTTATGAACATTTAATGATATTATGTGCCCTAGTATACCTAACAAGATTGGTTTGGATAGTTTGGCATGCCAATAGGGTATTGTTTTAGCAGTACTGCAAAAGGCTTTATGCCCGTATTCATGGCTTTATGCCCGTATTCATGGCTTTATGCCCGTATTCATGGCTTTTATGCCCGTATTCATAGCTTTTATGCCGATTATGTGATATCATGGCTTTTTAGCCATACTGACTGCATACGTGGTTGACGTTCTGCGTCCCATGGTATGACGGCCCGAGGCACCGCGGTGTCCAGTGCCAATGACCCATTATGCAGTCCAGTCGTCCAGTATAGGTCACTTGGGCATGGAAAAGTATAACTGTGGTTGCACTGAGTATTAAAAAAAATACGAAAATTAAGTATCAGGAATGATTACAAAAATACAAAGAAGCTCAAGATCATGAAGAAAATAATTAATGAAATGCATGAAGAAGTTAATATCATAAAACATGATTAGCCCTCGACTAAACAATAAGTTAGTAATTAGTCAATTCTTATGAACACAATAGCAAGGAAATTATTATTTTTATTTGCATATTATATTTTCTCGTATTATTGGCACCACTAAGCTTTATGCTTAGTGCGTCGCTTTTGCAACGCGTAGGTACTTAAGATTTGGACAGAGGGCCCGGTAGACCACAAATTGGGTAAGGCCATTCATAGTTCTGCATAGCGTCCGTGTCACCTCACAGACTACAGTGCATTGGTAGGACACTAGGTCCCATTTTGTATTTTGACATTTTTGTAAATTTGGTAATTAAACTCTTATTTTATCATATGTATTTGAACAAATGTAATATAATTTTGTATTAATGTAAGTACTTGTAATTTGTGATTATAAATCACATGTGAGAATTTATTTATGATTTGAGTCTAATGATGATGTGAAATGACAAATAGAGGAATCGTTAAGAAATTGCTGTAACTTGATGTGATACAAAATGTGAATTGTATATGAGTACCATGAGATGAATGATTGAGAAATAAATGAAATTGATGAAATTATTCTGAGACTTTCTTGATAATTGGAGTTGGGATTGATTGAATATGATCATAGGAAGTGTTTTTCACAGGTTCCGAAGAACTGTTTTCTCCATTTTTAGCCGGTACTCCGCCGGATTTTCTATAAAATTTTCGTAACCTCAAATAAATTACAATTTCAATAAATGAATTATATTTCACAAGTTATTTTCAAAACTATTATAAAAATGAATTAAGATAAAATAGAGTGCTCCGGCACACTGAGTGGCATAACTTGCTCGGCTACACTGTAGTCGGGTAAGGGGTGTCACAGAGACATTGTCTCAGCGATAGCTTTTTATTGCTGTCGCAGGTAGACAGACAGACAAGGCAGCAGACTAGGCTGCTAGTACACCCAGCGAGAGATTTTTCGGGTATAACGAGTATACCACATTTTGCATTTTGTACTGTAATGTATGACCACTGTATGTATATATTGTTTTTGGTTTTGAGCAGTTGTAAATTAAAATTGTACATTGAAGTTGTAAAGTAAATTATGAGTTATTTTGACTTGTAAAAAAAAAAAATTGTATTATATTTCTTGTATCTCAGTCTTTGAAAAATTACTGTGGATTTGAGTTGAGAAATATGTTGTGTTGAGAAATATGTTGGAGTTGAGATTTGGAAATTTATTGAAGTGCTTTTTACGGGTTTTCTGAAGAACTGTTTTATCCAAAATACAGATGGCACTCTGCCAAGATTTTTACAGAAAATTTCTAATGGTCCAAATGAGTTAGCCGTTTCACTTCAGTTCACAAAAGTTTTTAACACCTGTAAATAGTGCTCACAACTGTAAAAGAAGCAAGAAAAGTTTTAAAAATCCCTTGTAGTGTATTTAATGGGTTATCAGTAGACGGAGTTAGTAATTTATTAGGTATACTACGGGATCATGTTATGCCTTACAGAGGGGTAGGGTGTGACAAACAGTCCACGCCGTGACTTTCCGGTGCGGTCACCCATCGCTAGGGTTCTCGGCTCACTTAACTTGGTTACATTTCTTTGCTATTATTTTTCCTTTGTTTTTTTTGTATTTTCTTTTCTTGTATTTCATTATTTTATGTCTCCTCACTCATATCGAAGTGTAGTTCTAGGCATCCTAGCTGTCCGGACAACACTGGTCACCTAACGATGAGTACGCACTCACCGAACATAGGGTGTTACAATTCCCCTCCCCTTAAAAAAATTTCCTCACTCATATCGAAGTGTAGTTCTAGGCATCCTAGCTGTCCGGACAACACTGGTCACCGGAACAGTAGTACGCACTACCGAACATAGGGGTGTTACAATCCCCCCCCCCTCCCCCCTTAAATAAATTTCGTCTCGAAATTTTTACCTGGCATTAGTCTCTGAACAGCTGTGGGTGTTGTCTCCTCATATCCTCTTCATGTTCCCAAGTAGCTTCCTGGTATGAATGATGGTTCCACAGCACTTTAACCAGGTGTATCTGTTTATTCCTCAGCTACTTCACCTCATAAGCCAGAATTTTTATGGGTTCTTCCTCATATGAGAGGTCTGGATTTACCTCAATCTCTTCAACCGATAGTACATGAGATGGGTCAGATCTGTACCTCCTTAACATGGACACATGGAAGACATTGTGTATCCTTGTCACACCTTATCCCTTGTAAGGCATGACATGTTCCCGTAGCATGCTTAATGAATCACCGAACTCCACCTACCGATAACCCATTAGTTATGCTACAAAGGATTTTAAAAAAAACCATAACTTTTATCTTATCAATTCTTTTGCAGAAAACTATATGAGAATAGTTAAAATTCCATGCAAACATTCATTGGAAATAATGATAGACTAAATATTACAAAATTTACATTTTCATAAGTCTCAAAGTAAAATACAAAATAGTTACAAACTCAAAATGAGATAGCAATGCAATGCTTTTAAATACAAACTGCTCAATATTCGTACATCCATGCATATAGGTACAAAATACATCAAAAGGAAATTACAGGGGTATGACTACAATATATACCCACAAACAATACCAAAATGCTACTTCCAAGTCTCTCACTCGGCAGCCTTCTCCTTTCCCTTACCTGTGACAGCATAAAGAAGCTATCGCTGAGTATATCACTCAGTGGTGCAAAACTAATAACTTTAAAACTTAAAGTAAAACATAATTTGTCAAAGCATAATAAATCATATTTTTTCTTAAGCATGAAAACTTCACAATAGTTCTAAGTTCATAAGAGCCATTTATTGGAATAACATTTCAAATGAGAAATCACACTTCATAAATCACAATTCACAAAGAATTAGTGTTGCCAACATCAACACACAGTTCAGGCCATGACAAATTTCACGATCAGTGCCGTGTTGTACACCACGACAAAGCAATCTCAACCTCACTAACCGTTATTAATGAGGGAAGAGCTAGCTAGCTAATGAGTACTCATATAGTCTTACCCCACTAACCGTTATTAATGGGAGACATAATCAATATCAATTACCAACCCCAAGTAGCCGTTACTACTAGAGAGTTCCGAAAGGGACTGTCATGCTAACTGTGGTTTCAAAACAGTTTCCAAAAAATTTTCATTCCACAATCACATTTATAAACCAATAAACACATTTAAATTCATCATAATATCCAAATAAAGGTAGCAACACCTAAATTTCTTAAATGCAAGAGAAAAACTATATTTCAGTCAAAGTAAACTTGTTCAAAGCAAACTCATTCAATTTAACACATTCCAAGCAATTTACAAATTTAAAAACGAAGAAAATGTTAGTTGTGCATAAACCTTCAATTCTCTCCTTTATTGTTACCTACTTCTCCTTGTCCGTTCCAACTTCTTTTTCTACTGAAAATACACAAATAGAATACCTCAATACCAATCTCAATTGCTGCCAAGAACTCATTATATGCATGTCTAATGCATCCCAAGTTAGCTTTAAAAATTTTAGAATATTTTGGTTTTAGGACAGCTTGGTGCCCCAATCTTTGAACCCAATTTTTACCTAGTTTCGATCATAATTTGGTGAGGTGTTCTTCATGAAATTGTTCATTTAGGTCTTAACTTTATTTTTCTTTTTGAATCACCTAATTCGGAGCTGTGTAGCTCAAGTTATGCCTAAAACACTATTACTGTTCACGTCACTGTTCATGCTGCAGATTTTGTTCTGGCAGATTTATTGATCCAACTTCGTTCAGTAATTTGACCAAGTTAAGTCCATAATTTAGTCTAATGTTCTTCATATGAAATGTTCTAATATGTCTTAGGTTTCCATCGGTTTAAGAATCGCCTAAATCGGAGCTTTCTAGAGAGAGTTATAGCCTTACAAAATTTACTGTTCATTTGGTCAATTTTAGGTGGCCAAATTCTGGCAGATTTTGTGACCCGAATTTGTTTTGCAATTTGATTGAGTTAAGTTCATAATTTGGCCTAACATTCTTCATATGAAATATTCTACTATGTCTTAGGTTTCCATCGGTTTAAGAATTGCCTAAATCGGAGTTTTCTAGAGAGAGTTATAGCCATTGAAACTTTATTGCTCATAGGCAATTCTGCAGTTTTGCAGATTCAGTAACTCAACTTTGCTTAATAATTTGATTGGGTTAATGGCAAAATTTGGGTTTGTATTCTTCATGAAAGTTTTAGGTCAATATCTCAACTAACTACTGGTAAGCTTTCAGGTCATTTTGACCTGCCTAGCTCGAGTTATGACCCAAACACGATTACTGTTTATGTGTACTGTTCATACAGCAGTTTTTCAAGTTTGGTCAGTTTGTTCACTAGGTTTTGGTCACTTTTTGGGCATGCTTACTAAATGAAAATTGTGTCATTTAGTGCCCATTTTCAGTCCCAATTGGTTCCATACCAATTGGACTTGTAAAATTTCATTTTTGGTCCCTCAAAGTTGACTTTTGGTCATGCTTCATACCCAATCCGAATTTGGCTTTGATTTAAACACTTCTAACACACTTAATTAGGTCAAAAATGGCCATTTCTTTCCTTAAACTATGTCAAAGACATCATTTAGCACTTCTTCACATTTTTGGTCTCTAAACCCTAATGTTCAAAACCCTAATTTTTCTCCCATTTGGCCAAAACCCTAGCTTAGGTTCCATATATGTTTTCTTTCATTTTCTTATGAAATTTCATCATAAATTAACTTCATTTAAAGCTTATACAACTAATCTAAAATGAAAAGAAAATTACCTCTTGTTGATTTCTTTCCAACTTCACTTTTCTTCCAATTCTTGTTCTCCTTGCTTTTAATCTCTCAATCAAAGATCTCTTTGATGTTTTCTTTTAGTGGGCTATGGAATTTATGAAGGGAATTTAAGGAAATTAAAACTTGGGAGGGGAAATCAATGAGGGGAAGAAGTGGAAGAAGAAGAGAGAGAGAGAGAGAGAGAGAGAGAGAGAGAGAGGAGAGGGTGGTTGTATCTTATGAAAAAAAAGAAATGAAGAAGACATTTGTCTTCTTATATATATATATATATATTTATCCCCAAAATTAGCTTATTAAAATTATAAATTTTAATTGTGCCATAAGAATAATTAAACTTAAATTTTATTCCTTTTTTTTTTTACATTTACACTTAATTTTTTCCTTTTAATTAAATAATTAAATTTAACTATCAAAAGCCCATAAGTCTTTCATTTTAATTTGGTCATAATGGAAATGAAAGTTTAAGTTTTCATTTCTTAAATTTTCCCTTACATATTTTTACTTGAATTTTTTTTCAACTTTTACCCCATAATTCAATTCATTAATTTCATTTAATTTAATTGACATTTTGGTCAAAAGTCAACTCTTGAGGTGAATTGACCAAAATGCCCCTCATCGTGTCATAATCCTTCTTTTTATAATACCCGATGAGTCCTTAGCTTTTTTGTTCACTAGAATTTTTATTGTGTCTATCTCAATTAATTTTCTATTTACTTTTGGTCCTCAAGGTGCCTTTGAATAGTATTAGACATGGACCAAAAATGGTACTATTCATAACTCGGAAGTTCGGGGTGTTACAATCCTTGCTAACTCTGGAGGTAATGCCAACCGATATGCCAAAGGACCCACTCTTTCCAGAACCTCATATGGCCCGATGAAACGAGGAATTAGTTTCCCCTTTCTGCCAAATCTCATAATCTTCTTCCAAGGAGAAACTTTGAGGAATACTTTATCACCCACTGCATATTCAATATCTCTTCTCTTCAGATCAACATAGGACTTCCGACTTAAGTCTATCTCTGATCAATCTGATCTTTTCCTCTGTCTGTTAAACAATTTTTGGCCCAATCATCTTCCTTTCACCTACTTCATCCCAATATAAGGGAGTTCTGCACTTTCTACCATACAAAGCTTCATATGGAGGCATCCCAATGCTTGATTGGTAGCTGTTGTTATAAGCAAACTCAATCAAAGGTAAGTGTGTATCCCAACTACTTTCAAACTCAATCACACAAGCCCGTAGCATATCCTCCAATATCTGAATAACCCTCTCTGACTGGCCATCTGTCTATGGGTGGAATGCTGTGCTGAAGTTCAATCTAGTTCCTAGGGCTCTCTGAAGACTACCCTAGAATCTAAAAGTGAACCTAGGATCTCTGTCAGACACAATTGATACTGGCACTCCATGCAATTTTACAATCTCATATATGTACAATCTGGCCAATCTTTCCAGGCTATAGTCCATCCGAACTGGCAAAAAGTGAGTAGACTTGGTCAATCTGTCAATTATAACCCATACTGCATCATGACTACTCTGTGTCCTTGGAAGTCCTGTAACAAAATCCATAGTTATTCGTTCCCATTTCCACTCTGGTACTGGCAAAGGATGTAACAAACCAGCTGGAACTTGATGTTCTGCCTTTACTTGCTGACAAGTTAGGCGTTTAGAAAAAAATTCAGCTATATCTCTCTTCATACCCATCCACCAGTAATGCTCTTTCAGCCCTCTATATATTTTAGTTCCACCAGGGTGCATAGCAAATGGAGACTCATGTGCTTCTTTCATAATAATTTGTCTCAATTCCACATCACTAGGAATGCACATTCTGCCCTGATGTAGCAATAAACCATCATCTCTCATAGAAAATTCAGGTTTCTTGCCCTGCTGGACTTCTTTCAGTAGCTTCTGATATTTAACATCACTCTGAGTAGCCATTCTGATCTGATCAATCAACACTGGCTGTACATGCCATGCAACTACTGTCTGTCCCTCATCATCAATCTCTAAACTGGCATGTTGTGCTTTCAACTCATATACCATGGACAAAGGAGAAACTCTGAGACTTGCCATAGTCTTGTGACTTAAGGCGTCAGCCACCACATTTGCTTTCCCTGGCTAATAGTCTATTAAGCAATCATAGTCTTTAATCAGTTCTAGCCATCTCCTCTGCCTCAAATTCAATTCCTTCTGGGTGCCCAAATACTTCAAGCTCTTGTGATCTGTGTAAATGTAGCATTTCTCCCCATACAAATAGTGTCTCCAAATCTTTAGAGCAAAAACAATGGCTGGTAGCTCCAGATCATGTGCAGAGTAGTTCCTCTCATGCGGTTTCAGCTGGCGTGATGCATAAGCAATAACATTCCGATCTTGCATCAGTACACAGCCTAACCCATTGTGAGAAGCATCACTATAAACTGTGTATTCTTTACCCGGAGTAGGTAAAGTGAGGATTGGAGCTTCAGTCAAACACCTCTTTAACTCATCAAAACTCTGCTGACATTTATCTGTCCACTGAAATTTCACATCTTTCCAAAGCAGCTTGGTCAATGGAGAAGATAACATAGAAATTCCTTTCACAAACCGACGGTAATATCCAACTAAACCCAGAAAACTGTGAATTTCTGTGATGTTCCTGAGCGGTTTCCAATTAAGGATAGCTTCTACCTTGCTGGAATCTACCTTGATCCCTTCAGCTGACACAACATGTCCCAAAAAGGAGATTTCTTTCAACCAAAATTCACACTTCGACAATTTGGCGTATAGCTATTTCTCGCTTAAAGTCTGCAGTACAATCTGCAGATGTCTGTCATGCTCCTCTACATTCCTTGAATATATCAAAATGTCATCAATAAACACCACCACAAATTGATCAAGATATGGTCTGAAGATAGTGTTCATTAGATCCATAAAAGCAGCTGGAGCATTTGTTAACCCGAATGGCATTACTAGAAACTCATAGTGGCCATACCGAGTTCTGAAAGCAGTTTTTGGAATACTCTGCTCTTGCACCTTCAACTGATAATAACCAGATCACAAATCAATTTTGGAGAATACAGCTGCACCCTTCAACTGATCAAACAGATCATCAATGCGAGGCAATGGATATCTGTTCTTTATTGTCACCTTATTCAACTGCCGGTAGTCAATGCATAAGCGGAGAGTACCATCCTTCTTCTTAACAAACAGCACTGGTGCTCCCCAAGGTGACATACTAGGGCGGATGAAGCCCTTTTCAAGTAATTCTTGCATTTGTATCTTCAACTCCTTCAACTCTGCTAGTGCCATTCTGTATGGCGTTATGGAGATTGGATCCACACCAGGCATAACATTAATTTCAAACTACACTTCTTTTTCAGGAGGTAATCCTGGCAATTCATCAGGAAATACATCTGGAAAGTCATATACTGTAGGGATGTCCTTCAATGCTGGATTCCCCACTTAGGTGTCTACCACATGTGTCAAGTATGCTTTACACCCCTTTCTGATCATTTTTCTGGCTAGTGCAGCCGAAATGACATTTGATGGCAATAACTGCTTCTCCCCATGTATTACCACATCGCTGTACTGAGGGAGACCAAAAGTGACTGTCTTCAGCCTACAGTTAATCATGGCATGATGCCTGGCTAACCAATCCATGCCCAAGATGATATCATAATCTCTGAAGGGCATTTCAATGAAATCAGACAGAAAAGTGTGTCCTTGGATCACCAAAGGACAATCTCTATACATTCTATTAACCTTGACCTCCTGTCCTAACGGACTTGTTACTAGCACCTCAAAGTCCATTTTTGTACATGGAACAGCAATGCAATGAATGATGCTAGCACTCACATAAGAATGGGTAGAACCCGGATCAAATAACACAAATACATCTTGATTAAAAGTTGAGAAAGTACCAGCCACAGCATCAGATGTCTCGGCCTCTTCTCTCTGTCTCATTGCATAGATTCTGACTGGAGCACTATCTTGCTCTGAATGTTTCACTGTGCCTTGGCTGCCTGCTGGGCTACCTCTACCCCTGCCTCTACCTATGCTGGGTGGTTGTGAACTTCTGGTGACAGGGCTCTGAACTGACCCTTCTACAGTAGTAGGAGGTGGTCCAACTCTGCGACTACTGGTGCAGTCCTTGGCAAAGTGTCCTGTGCCTCCACAGTTATAACAGGCTCGAATAGCCTTGTAGCATATCCCACCATGATTGCTTCCACAAGTTTCACATTGGCGGGGAGGGTAGGAACCTCTGGTACTCTGCTGAATAGATAGGGGAGGCTTCTGTCCTGAATATCTTCCCCTACTAGACTTCTTGCCACCACTGCCATGTCCCCCATGATTCTTCCTTTTTCCAGTAGGACCACTGGAACTCTATTCTACTGATTTTCCCTCTTTCTCTGTCTTCTCTGATTTCTTTTTCTCAGGAGCAGCTTCAGACTCAATTCTTTCCAACTCAAGGGCTTGAGAAACAAGTTTAGAGAAGTTAGTGTGTTTGAATCCGACCACTTGTAATCTGATACTGGGCTTCAAGCCGGTTTCAAACCTCTTGCATCTCTCCCTGCTGGTAGCAAGTAAACTTACTGCATAATGGCTCAGGCGAGAAAATTCTCTTTCATACTCAGCCACTGATCTGCCCTCCTATTTCAGACTTAGAAACTCTTGTAGCTTCTAGTCTACATAAGCATCAGGGACATACTTTTGTCTGAATTCCCTGAGAAAGTCATTCCATGTTAGCACTGCAGGTTTTACCAGACTGTGGGGAATGGTTTTCCACCAGTCATAAGCATCCCCCTATAGCAAAGATACTGAGTATTCAAATCTGAGCTCCTCTGTACAATATAGCTTCTTGAATACCCTATCCATCCTCTCTAACCACTGTTCAGCCTCTAGAGGATCTACTGTCCCCTTGAACTCTGTAGCCCCATGTTTCATCAATTTCTCATACTGCCTAGCAGGAGATTGTGGTTGTACCATTGGTGTCTGTATTGGGACTTGAGTAGGCACATTACCAGCCATTTGTTGGAACATTGCAGCCATCTGCTGAGTGAACTGAGCAGGAAACTGTGGTACTGCAGGGGCTGGTGCTGCTGAACCACTGACATTATGTAGGGCTGGGGCATCCCTTTGCACCTCAGCCTCTATAGATTGATCGACTGAACGATCACCCTCTTCCATAGTCAATCCGAGGATTTTAGATCTCCTGAACAAATAACACAAGCATATTTCCTCCCGTTAGTGCATATTTATAATGTAATATACTGTATGTATCAAACAATGATTTTGAGCAGTTGTACTATGAAGAAAGAATATTCAAATTACAGGTGAAAACAAAATTTAAAAACTAGCTCTGATACCACTAAAACATGTCACACCCTACCCCTCTGTAAGGCATAACATAATCCCGTAGTATACCTAATGAATTACCAACTCTGTCTACTGATAACCCATTAAATACACTATAAGGGATTTTAAAAACTTTTCTTACTTATTTTACAGTGGTGAGCACTATTTACAGGTGTTAAAAACCTTTTTGAACTGAAGTGATAGAACTAACACATTTGAATTATTTGGAATTTCTGTAAAAAAATTTTGGTAGAGTACCATCTATATTTTGGATAAAACAGTTCTTCAGAAAACCTGTAAAAAGCACTTCAATATATTTCCAAATCTCAACTCCAACATATTTCTCAACACAACATATTTCTCAACTCAAATCCACAGTAATTTTTCAAAGACTAAGATAAAAGAAATATAATACAATTTTTACAAGTCAAAATAACTCATAATTTACTTTACAACTTCAATGTACAATTTTAATTTACAACTGCTCAAAACCAAAAATAGTATATACATACAGTGGTTATACATTACAGTACAAAATGCAAAATGTGGTATACTCGTTATACCCGATAATCTCTCGCTGGATGTACTAGCAGCCTAATCACGCTCTGTCTCTGCTTCACTGCGACAGTAATGAAAAGCTATCGCTGAGACAATGTCTCAGTGGTGCACAACATTAACCAAATACAACTTTAAATCACAATTCATAAATCATATAAATGATGGATATGTAAAATCATAGTTAAATTCAAGACAATGAATGTCAGAAGGAATTTAACACAATATCACAATAAATCTCAGAGATCAAAACATAGTTAACTTCAAAAGACAGTGAATGTCAATAATGATTTAACTCCATTTCACAATCTCATAATACAAATCAATAAATCACACACAGCTTAATCATGTTCCAAAGTTCAATTCGTCCCAAAAGCCGATAGCTAATGAGGTATTCAATTTGTCCCAAAAGTCAATGACTAATGAGGAATAACATAGCTAGCTAGCAAAAATATGAGTACTCATCCAATTCGTCCTCAACAGGCACACACCTCAACACTTCAGCCAGAGAGGGAATTCAATTCGTCCCACTAGACAAGCTAGCGAGGAATACAATCAATATACATGATAGCTGTGGTTTCAAACCATTTCCAATACTTTTCAATCAATAAGTATCCATCAATATCATTCAAACAATTTCTCACAATTTCAAACCATTTATAGTGCTTTTCAAGCGATAAATATCCATTCAAACACATTTCCACAATTTAAAACAATAATGTACAAATAGTCATAATTTATTTCAATTAAAAAATTCAAAAGAAATAGTTGTTGTGCACAAACCTCTGATAACTGTCTCCTGGCCTTGACTCAGTGTTTCCTTTCCTTTCCCTGAGTCTTTGCTAACTGAGAAACACAATTTGAAGTGTTTCAGTACTTAATTAAACTGTCTCTAACGATAATGCTTGATAATTAATTTACTGAATTCTATTATTTGCTTAGTCAACCTAATATATCGACTCTCGATGCCTACTAGTAAACTAGGTTTTAATGTTACTAATAGGTTACATTCAATAGTCTTTTAGGGTTGGTACATGTTACCAAATTCATTTCCATGTATACTGCATTTTCTTGCAATTTACTGGATTCCGGGATACTAGTTTGACCTAGCCGGACGACCTAGATCCCTCGGTTTTCGGGTTTCGGTCAAAACTACAAACTTGTAGATCTATGTCTTATGGAATGCGGGGCAAAATTTCAGGTCATTCTGAGTTATGTAGGCCAAGTTATGGTCATTCTACTATTGCTGGTTAAATTGCACCAAAATTGGTCACTTTAGGTCACTTTAGGTCATTTTAGGTTCGGCCAGTTTTTGGACCCGAACTTGTGCAAGCTGTTTGGCTTGCTTATGGTCATTTCTGGGCTTTGGTGTCTTCATAAGACTTGTATATATGGGTCTTAACTATTCATGGTTAAAATTTCAGGTCAATTGGACCTGTTTTGAGTGAGTTATGGCCTAAAAACTAACTGCTGCCCAAATGGTCAATTTTCAGGCCTTATTTGCACTTAATCCGGATTTGGTCATTTTTCAAGCTACCTTGCAAGCAGAATTTTGGTAAGATTTCCTCATGAAAGTTGGCACATTTTGTGCCTAGTTTCACCTCCAATTTGTCTCATACCAATTGGAGCCACACACTTGAAGTTATAGGCCTAAAACACAAACTGCCTTATTGAAATTCTTGCATACACATCAAGCATCACTTTTAACACTCACCAAACTTAACATTCAAACCAATTCTGGTTGTACCACAACCTAAACATAATTTATAACATATTATAGGTCATTTTGGCAGCTTGCAATTACATTCAATGTGCACCAACAAGTGCAGAATTTGTCCAACTCAATTTACAACAATTCCATCACCAATTCATGCTCATTTACATGTCCCACTTCACACCACCATACATACACTCAAACTGCCATAACAACCAACACATTTTAACATCATTATTCCATAAACCAAGCATGAATTCCAGCATTCCTCAAGAGTTAGCAAACTGCCACAATGGTACATTTACATTCCATTACTTTCCAAGCTTTAAATCTCATTTTACATTTACATATACTAAGTATACATTACCCAAACAATTTCCTACACAATATACATTTAATCAATCATTTAATTCACCATTTACAAGCACAAATAAACTGCCTTCAAGGTGTTTCCATGGCTGCCAAAAGTACACACTCCCATTCAACATCAAACCTCAAAAATTTCTCCATAAATCAAACACCCATAACATCCTTACAAACTTTAACAAAGCGACAATCAAAAACTCAAACTTACCTATGGATGAGACTTCTTAAATCTTCACCAAAACTTCTTAAAATTACTATCAAACTCTTCCTTGCAAGGTGAGGATAAACTTTAATGAAGATAAGTGTGGGAAAAGATGGCTTGATCATGGATTTGTAAAGGCTTGAAGGTGGGCGGCCATGGGAGGAGTTTGAGCTTTCATGCGGCAATGGGACTTCTCAATTGAAGAAGATGAATTGCAGATTGGTTAGTGGATTTACACCTGCCCATTGAGTATTTAATTTAATCCATAGTGGTCCACTCACCTTAATTAAACTATTTAATATGTTTTAATTGATAATTAGTCAATTTACCCTCCATTTTTACTATTTACATTAGGTACCCCTAAATTTATTTTTCATTATATTTTCCAAGTGTAATATTATTTATTTTTAATGGAAATTTAGGTCAAAAGACAACTCGGGGTGTCAAATGACCACAATGCCCCTGTTCGGGTTGCATTCCCTATTTTTTAGTAACACCGGGTTTTGTCCGTTTTTCGATTTCTCATTTTTCTTTGTACTAATTATTTAATTTTTATTTAATATTTCTTATGGTATTTATACCTCAATAAGGGTCTATTTAAGTCCTAAAAATATTTTCTAGGATTCCTCGCAGTCCAAGGTTAGTCAACGGTCCACGCCGTGACTTCCCGGTGCGATCACCCTCACTCATATCGCTAGGGTTCTCGGCTCGCTTAACTTGGTTACATTTTTTGCTATTACTTTTCCTTTGTTTTTTTTTTTGTATTTTCTTTTCTTGTATTTCATTATTTTATGTCTCCTCACTCATATCGAAGTGTAGTTCTAGGCATCCTAGCTCTCCGGACAACACTGGTCATCGGAACAGTAGTACGCACTACCGAACATAGGGGTGTTACACAGTTTCTAGGCAGAATTTTGGCAACATTTCTACATGAAAGTTGGCCTATTTGGTGTCTATTTTCACTCCCCATATTGGGTCCATAATTTTGCACTTATAACCTAATTTAAGTACTGCCATCAATACACAACCTGCACAAGACACTGACACTTCCAATTTGACATTCCTTCTCCTCCTCATTACTTCATTATTCATGCATAGCACTTCTACAAATATTAAACACAATTCCAACAAGCAATTTTTGGGCAGAACATTCAAGTGCTTATTGCACACAATTCACCATTAAAGTCCAACATTCAATTCCACTGAAATACAACATGCCTCAACACCAATATTTCACATATACATCCATGACAACTACATATGCTGCCCACTATTTAACACCATCACATTTCATCTATAATTCACATAAACTTATATACAAATTCATGATTTATTAGGCTGCTAAACATGGCAGTTTACCTAAGTATCAAGACCCATTTTCAAACCCTTAATTCAAGCACTAACGTGCACATCATTGGATATTAACTTACTACAACTTCCATTTGAGTTAATCAACCTTAATTTCCATCCATTAGAGGTAAGAAAAACTCAAATATTACAAACCTTCATGGCTGCCGAAAATGGCTCAATTCCAATACTCAACATTTCTACATATTTTCTTCACCAAATAACATCCCTTAACTCAAGCATCACTTTCACTAAAGAAAGGAAAAGAATTGGACACTTACTTCTTTTTGTAGTTTGCTCAAACCTCACTAAAATTCTTCTTTTTTTTTTTTGCTAACAATTTTATGCAAGGTTTAATGAAGGAACCAAGTGGAAAGAGTGACTAGATCAAGGTTGCATGGAGGAAGAGCTCATTCGGCCATGGAGTCTTTCATGGAGAACCAATTCGGCTGATTTGTTCTTGAGGTTGAAGATGACCCATTTCTGCCCACTAATTGTTATTTTATGTCTCTTATAATGTAGTTAGTGGAGCACTAAACAATAGTTTAATGTTTAATTATACTAAGTTTTATATTTGCACATTTACATGATTTCTTTCACTATTTACTTATTGTATCACAATTTAATTTTTTCATGACATTTTCTAAGTGCAATATCATTTATTTTTAATGGAAATTGAGGTCAAAAGGCAACTCTAGGTGTCAAATGACCAAAATGCCTCACTTCGGGTTATATTCCTGATTTTTCGGTAACACCGATTTTTTGTCTGTTTCTTGATTTTTCATTTTTCTTTGTACTAATTTATTAATTTTTCTTTGATAATTATAGTTTCAATTACATTTCAATAAACCTTTACTTATGTTCCAAAATTTAATTTCGAGGGTTCCCCGAGGTACTGGGGTCGGCAACGGCCTTCCCAGTGCGGTCACCCATCGCTGCGGTGCCGGCTCGTTTAACTCAGTTTCATTTTCTCTCTTTCATTTTTCTTTGATTTTCCTTATATTTTATTTTTATTTATTTCATCATTATATGTCTGTTCACTATCACTAAAGTGTAGTTCCAAATATCCTGACTTGCCTGGATTGATATTAGGCCACTGGAGTAACAGAACGTACAAAATACGTATAGCGGGGGTGTTACAAATTTATGCTAAACAATGCTTTGAGAAACATTGTGTTCCCGACTTTGTAAATGGAAATTTGAAATGAAAATTGATTAATGTTTTGCATGAAATGTTGAATAATATGATTTTGAAATTGTTTTTGATTCACACTTGACATGGTAGTCCCTTACTATGTTCCTCCTCCACTTATGGGGTTGAGTTTGATATTTGATCATTTTCCTCCCTCTCTAGCTTGCCAGTCTGAGGTGAGTTTGGATGAGTACTCATTAGTTAGCTAGCCACCTCCCTCATTGATTTCGATTAGTGGGGTGAGTTTGCCTTGTCGTGGTGTACAACACGGCATGTTTGGAAATTTTGTATCATGACCTAAGTTGTGTTATTTATTGATAATACTGTATTTATTAAATTGTTTGATTAAATTTGTGTTATATTAAGCTTTGAAAATTATGAAATATTTAAATTGTGATTTGTTATAACTGTAATTTGAAAATTGAAATGTGATTGTGAATTATTTGAATTGTGAATTGATAACAAATGTTTTATATTATGCATTTTATATTTTATTGTACACCACTGAGTATTTTTATACTCAGCAATAGCTTCTTTTGCTGTTGCAGATAGGGAAAAGGACATAGCAGCAGAGTGAGCTGCTATAGTAATAAGGGAGCACAACTTGAAGATTTTTGTATGGGTATATTATTTATACCCATTGTGTTTTGGTTGATGTAAATATGGTATTATCATATGTATGTATGTAAAATTGAGCAGTTGTACAGTAAATTATAATAATATTACCTTTTGGATTTTTATGGCTGTAATTAAATTGTGATTGCAAATTATTTATTTTGAATGCAATGTGTATAAATTAATTTGAAATATTTGAGATGACAATTTTGTTTTGAATTGTGGAGATTAGGTTAATTTGTATTGACTAAAAGTTTTGGTGGTTGAGATTTGATGAAGTGCACTATTTGGAAGTGTTTTCACAAGTTTTGAAGAACTGGTTTTTTTCAACTATAAACGGCACTCTACCAAAATTTTTATAAAATTTACGAAAACTTTAAATTGATTGAAAATTTGATATGTGGTTTAACTTCAAATAAAAGTTTTTATTTCCTACCAAAAATGCTCACCACCTTCAAAAAGTAAGAAAATTATTTTAAAATCCCTTGTATTGTATTTAATAGGTTATCGGTAGGTGAAGTTCGGTAATTCATTAAGTATACTACAAGATCATGTTATTCCTTATAAAGGGGTAAAGTGTAACATGTTTTTGTGGTATCAGAGCATGGTTTTGAAATAAATTTTGATTGTGCATGTACATATTTCCTTTAATAGGTACAATTGCTCAAGTGTCCTAAATTGATACATATGACATATTTACATCATGAATATGTTAGTAGTATGCCCTAGAGCATATCATTTAGTATGCATCTTGTACATGTTTTTATTAATAAAAGGCATTTTCACTTTTCCGTTTACATAATATATTTATGTGTAATAGAAAAGGTCCATTGATATTTTGTTAGAAATTCTATTCTTATGTTGTTAAGAATATGAGTGACAGTATTTCTAATGCAAAGTATCATAAATAGGTTCAAAATCGAGGATACTTCACAATAAGGACATTACTTATCCATAAAGATTATATTCATGTTTATTCTCAAGTTATTTATATGAGATGTAAATAAGATGGAATGGTGAGTCTCATGCCATATAACAAACATGATAGGCACTTATACATGATAAGTAGGTCGAACCAGTGACACTTATGACAAGCACATGGAGTTTACTCTTGTCACTGCATTGTCATAAATCATATAAGTGCATATAATCTTTAGGCCTGAGATAACACAGTTATCTTGTATATAGGTGGTTTGAGTTTGATACTACTTTCATACTTGTACTGTGTATGGGTATATGGGCATGTGTTGGCTCCTACTAGTTATCTATGGAGATAGGTGTTGATCAAGAAGGAATCTGTTCCTCTAAGTAAATAGGGATAAAATCCTATGTTCATTTAATTGTTCTTGATGTTTCAAGTTCCTATCCAAGACAGATAGATTTATTCAGAAAAGAGTTTCTGATGAGAAAATCTTTTTAATCAAGAAATGGAATTAAAAGAGAACATAACATTCATAGCAAATGGGGCTTGAAGTTAAACCATGACTCCAGCACGATTTGGGATTTTGTAACAGAGAGATTCTAGTGCATGGTAACATATGATTATAGGTTCATTTAAGGTAAACCTTATTACTAATTGGGTGGCCATGGCATGCTATGCTAGGTGTTAACCATGGTCTATGAGGTGCATAAAATGATTTAGAGAAATCATTTATGGTAAGAAAGAGTTCTGATGATATTAAGAGTTGATATCATGTCTCATTGCTAATTAGTGATGAGCCTAGTAAGTCACACACATACACAAGTAATCACCAAATTAAATATGAATTAATTAATTAATTAAAGAGTTTAATTGATTAATTAAATAGGTTTGGTTTGCAATTAGATTGCAAAGTCCCTAGCATGGCTTGAAACCAAATCTAGGTTATTGGATGTATAATATAAGTTAAATTTATATTTAAAGTGTTTAAATATGAATTTAAATATGAGAAATTAATTAATAGAGACTAAATACTTAATTTATATTTGATATAAATTGATTAGAAGAAGAGAAATAATTATTTTGGGTTGAGAACTCAAAATTAAGACACAGGGGTATTTTGGTCATTTCACAGGGTGACATGTGGCACCATGAGATGGTGACACATGGCATTACACATAAGCTTGCCATATGTCTTTTAATCATGTAAGATGATCAAAGTCAAGATTAAATATAGGTTTGACACTTGGCACAATGTGATTGGGTCAATTAAACCTAGAACCAATTAGAGGGTGACATGTGGCAAGAGTTTTAAGTGTAAGGATGAAAGAACAGAAACACAATCTGCTCATTCTCAAAATGGTGCCGCCACCCTTGGCAACCACTTCTTCTCTTCTTCTTCATCTTTCATCAATTCAAAGAGATTAGACAACAATCTCTTGAATTAAAAATATTAGAAATCATTTCTAGTGTCCTGTTTACATCTGTAATCTCTTAAAAGGCAAAAATTGATTTTTCTAATTGATTGGGAAAGCTTTAGAAGCTATTCAAGGGCTGCCATTGGTGATCTTGGTGTAGACAAGCTAGAGGGACAACACCTGGTATCCTAAGGCGCATCCCAAAGGTGCAAACATACTACAGTGCATTAAAAGGTTAGTGCACTTGTTGTTGATCTAATCTAGGGTTCTAATGAATTAATCTGTTAATTCTAAAATCCTAAATGGAAAATGTAGATCCAAAAATATATTAAAAGAGTTTTAATATGCTATTTATCATTGAAATCAAATAGATAAAAATGAATCTTGCATGATGCATGTGACCCTAGATGAAAAATTTTTGAATTCAATGATCTATACTTGTGTTTTTCATGCTTCCGCTCGTTCGGAATATGCACTAATGGAGGTCAACCTCCTTGTGTTTGATCTCAGGAAGTAGAAATTCTGGAAAACTAAATGGAAGAGGGAGATTATTCTGTAGAACAATCTGTCATGGCTGAGGCATAAGGAGAAGGCCCAACACTCCAGAATGTGAGTGGGTCAGCCACTCTAGCTCCTCCTCAAGCACCGCAGTTTCCTGCTCAATTTGCACGGTAGATGGCTGTGTTCTTTCAATGAATGGTGGGAAACTTGCCAACACAAGCTCAGACACAAGCCCCTACAGCACAACCATAGCCCCCAGCAAGACAATATGAGAAGTTAATGAAATTTGGGGCTATAAAATTCAAAGGAACAGTGGATCCACTGGAAGCAAAACAGTGGTTAGAGAGGATGGAACGGGTTTTTAGAAAACTACAGTGTGCTAAAGAGTTAAAGTTCGAATATTCAGTATCACTTCTCCAAGGGGATGTATATGAATGGTGGAAGACCATCCCCCATAACCTGGTAGAGCCACCAGTTCTCACTTGGACAGACTTTATGAGAGAATTCTTACAAAAATGGGTGCCCAATACTTATGTAGACATGAAGCTGCAAGAGTTTTTAAGTTTGAAGCAAGGGGATAGAACTGTAACAGAGTATGAGCAGGATTTCTCTCGACTAAGCCACTATGCCAACAGCTTGGTCACCACCCCCAGAGATGGGTGTAAGAGGTTTGAGGCCAGGTTGAGGCCTACTTTAAGAATGCAAGTGGTGGGGTTCTGACACCAGAATTTTTCTGAATTGATTTCACAAGCCTTGGAACTGGAAAGGATAGAATCAGAAGGGGCAGTAAAGAAGAGTACACAAGAGAAACAGAAAACTGAAAAGGTTACTGGCCAAGCTACTGAGAGTGGTTCTGGGAAAAGAAAACATTTTGGAGGATCTAGCTTGCGCGAATCGGATAGAGATAGATCTTCTAGATAGAAATCACCCCAATCCGATCAACAAACTCCGCAGACACACAGAAATACGCTGTCGGATCGACTTTGTGAGACTTGTGGTAAACCACATAGTGGAGATTGTTATAGAGTTATAGGAGCATGTTTTAATTATGGAAGGATTGGTCATTTTGCTAAGGATTACGTAAGTCCATGCCATTATGGATCATTTACTATGTCAGAAGGATCAGTCCAAGTCTCTACGCTAAAGAGTTCACCAGCAATTGGTAGAGGCAGAGGCAGAGGTAGGGGTAGTACACCTGGAAGTCAGAATACTGTGAATCAGCCAGAACAAGGTAATGCTCCAGCTAGAGTATACACTATGCGGCAGAGGGACGAAGATGAGACTTCTGACATTGTTGCTGGTATTTTCTCAATTTTTAACTACGATATATATATGTATAAAAATCAATTTTGATATGTTAGTGATTAGTCATTTTAGAATTAGTTTTGAAAGAGTTTGTTAGCAAAAGATATCACCTAGAATACGATAAATTATTGAATATCAATAGATAAAAGAGTTATAGAAGTAAAAAGTTGAATAGTTAGTTCAGATGTAATAAAGAAATATTACGAATATCAGCAAGATTATTGACTAGAATGGTCAGAAGACCAATGATTAGGTAAATAGTATTGGTTCAAGTGCTATGGACTATTATTTAGACTATGAAGCTACGTAGAAATATGAGAAAACAACACGTATGACTATTTGAGGATAGATAGTGGACACAATTTTAAGGATGAAATTTCTTTTAAAGGAGAGAGAATTGTAACACCCCTATTTGCATAGCCTGGTATATGTTACTGTTTTGGTGACCGGTGTCAGTCCGGATAATTAAGAGGATTAGAACTATGTTTAAGACACCAAAAAATGCCCTGAATGAAAATAAATAGCGAGTGGTAGAAGGTTAAGTATAAATAAGAAAAAAAGAACATAAAAGGTTAAATGAGCCGGGAGTCACAGCGATGGGTGACCTTCCCGGGAAGTGACTACGAGGTCAATCTTAATTAGAATTTTGAACCAAAAAATGTGACGCCGCTTGTAACATCCTCACTTTAGCTAGTCCATACAGTCTACTGTTCCGGTGACCAATGTCAGTCCGGGCAGCTAGAATGTTTGAAATTTTAAATAGACTAGAGTGAGGAGTTATAAAGAAATAAAATAATGCTCATAAAAATCAAGGAAAATTTTTAGAAACGGAATACACTAAGGTTAAACGAGCCGAAACACTAGGGATGAGTAACCAGAAGGGGAAATGATGGTGAAGGCCGTTAGCAACCCTAGACCCAGGGGAAAAATTATAAAATAATTTTTGGAACTCCAGAGAAGGGTCATTAAGGTTCTTATGGCATTATAATGCCAAGAAAATGCTTAGAAAAATTTTTCTATCGGTACACAATTTTGGCTCGTTAAGCCAAACGGAGGGCATTTTGGTCATTTTGTCTTTAGAGATTATTTTTAGCCAACTTGTCCAATTAAATAAATAATTTCTATAACATAAAATATGAATAAATGTTGTTAAAAATTTAATTGAAATTAAATAGACAAGAAAAGGAGAGAAAATGAAAGAAAATGGAATTATGACATCATAATGATGTCATTAAAACTCTCCCAACCAATCCAATGTTGACACATGGCATAAGCTTATTTAAAAGAGACTAAATGGGCTGAAAAATGAAAAAAAAATCAGAACTCTCTCCCTCATCTTCTTCTTGCCGTCACACATACCCTCCATGGCCACCATGAACAAGCTTTTTAAAGCTTGATTTCCCTAACTTTTACCCAACTAAACCCTATATTCCCAACACAAAAAAGTGTTCTTACATCTTGGAGAGTCTTTTGGGAGCAAAAAGAAAGGAAAAAGAAGAACCCTAGCAAGTGGAAAATCTCACTCCATTAGAGGTTTGTGACCTAACGTTGGTTTTCACTTTAAATACATGTTTAAGGACTATGAATGAGTGCAAATGATAAAGAAATTTATGAAATACCATTTGTATGCCATCCCTAAATTTTGGCAGCCTTGGTTGGGGTATGATTGTGATAAGTTTTATGTTAAAATGGTAGTAGGGCTACCCTCATTATGCATCTCTTAAGTGAAGTGATGAAATGCAAATGATAATGCATGGTTGATGATGTTTGAGTTAGGGTTTGGGATGAAAATGAGACTTTGGTCATGTGATGATGAAAGTAGGTTTTAATGGTCAATTAGTGACCATTTGGTTTTGTTTTAATAAAAAATGAAGTGAATTGTGTAGTGGGATTTGAGTTTGGTGTGGCTGCCCTTGGTGACCTGTAGGACTAGGCATGAGTCTAGTAGGTTTGGGCAGCAATAACTGGAATTGTAGAGGTTCAATTGGTGCAAGACCAATTGGACATGAAACTAGACAAATAATGGCACAACTTTGGCGAAGAAACTATGCCCAAAAAACCAAACAAGTTGACCAAAAGATTGCCCTAATCCGGGTGACCTGCATTCTGCCTGGGCAAAATGACCAAATGAACAGTGTTTAGTCATTTGGCCATAACTCAGTGTATAAAGGTCCAATTGACCTGAAATTTTACCATCAACAAGATGAGATATAGAACAACAACTTTTATGAAGAAACCCAACCCAAATTATGGCCATAACGTATTCAAAAAGTGACCTAAAGTCACTGCTCCTAATACTGTAGATTTGGTCAGTCCAGAAATTATGGAAAAATTTCAATCTGGCCAGTTGTGGTTTTTGAGCCATAACTTGAGCTAAAAAACTCCAAGTGGAGTGATTCAAAAAAGGAAATGTAACAAGACAAAATAAGGAACAACTTTCATGTTGATCATTTTTCCAAATTCCCACTGCAAAAATGACTAATGGAACAGTAAAAACAAAGCTTGAAAACTGAAAATTCTGTCCAATTAACATTAAGCTTAGAAATGGTATTGGTAACCAATACCAACAAGTTTAGAATACAAAATGTGGTATGTTGGGAGTATTAAAACCAATGTACCTATTGTCCATGTAAAAGTCAACATTTTGTTGACTAATGAATTGAATAGTAACACCAAAACTTGAAATTCAAAAATTGTGAAACTTAAAAGTGTAAAATGCCCTAGTATGCCTAGCAAGATTGGTTTGGATAGGTTGGCATGCCAATAGGGTTATGTTAGCAGTACTGCATATAGCTTTACGCCATTCTATGTTTCATGGCCTTCCATGCCATTCTGTAATAAAATAGCCTTTGGCTATGTTGATTGGGATAAAATACTTGGGTTTTATCCCCGATAATTATTATAGCTTATTAGCTGTTCTGTTGCACACCGGGAGACACAATGTGACCGATGGTGTGATGGTCCGAGGTACTTAGCACCCAGTGCTAATTTACCCATTTTATCCAGTCCAGTCGATTAATATGGGTTACTCGGGCAATGATAATAAATTTTACCAAATCTTAATCGAATCATACTGCAATAAATATCACAAATTAAGTCTACCCAAAAATGAAATTATACATTCTGCATATTTATTTTATTTTATTTTATTTTATATTATCACCACTAAACAGAATTGCTTAGCGCATCGCTTTTGCTACGCACAGGTACTGGAGACCTAGCTAGGGAGCCCAGCAGACATCAGACCGGGTGAACTTTCAGACCTGCATCCAGAGTCCAGAGTCACCTCACATCTGCAGTGCATATGGTAGGACATTAGGACTTTGGGGTAGCATTTCGTATTTTGCATTTTGTATTAGTTTGGATTGTAACTATAAACTCTTGAAATTATGTAATAATGTAAATATATGAAATTTCATGTTATTGAAATTTTCTGTATATTATGTTGAAAAAAAATGAAATATTGAGAAATATTTATGAATGTGCTTCCAGTGATGATGTGAACAGAAAAGAAAAATTTCTGAAAATAGTACTGAGATTTTGAGATTGAGTTGAGATATATGTGTATAATGGAGTCTCGATTTGGAAATTATATTGCAAGTGTTTTTAAACAGGTTCAGAAGAACTGTTTTTACAATTTATAGCCGGCACTCTGCCGGATTTTCTATAAAAATTGTGAAAAAATTCAGATTTATGAAAAATTGTAAATAAATGAATTAAAAGGGATAAATTGTAATTAAAATATGAATTGGTGCTCCGGCACACTGAGTGGTATAACTTGCTCGGCTACACTGTAGACGGGTAAGGGGTGTCACATTTAGTGGTATCAGAGCATTGGTTTAGGCGTTTCTGGGCCTAGATAGAGTGCATACCATTGCATTGCATTTGTAAGTGTTGAGGTGACACTGATGCAGATCTGTTTGTTTTCTTATTTTGAATATGATATGGATCCTACTTCTCAAAGAGCAGTTGATGAAGAGGTGGAGAGTCGTGCTCCACCAAGGGCTGAATCTTGGGGTAGGGGAGAATTTGCTCCACCAGCAGCTGAAGCACCTGCCCAACCTCAATTTGCGCTATTTTAGCAAATGACTAAATTCTACCGGCAAGTGATGGGGGCAATTCCACCACCACAACCACAGCCATAACCTCCACCAGCACCACAGAAGTCCCATTTGGAGAAACTGCGAAAACATGGGGTTGTGGATTTCTTTGGGAAGAGAGAGGATGATCCCATGACAGCAGAAAACTGGTTGGATAGAACCATCAGAGTGCTAAAACTGCTTAATTGCACCCCCAAGAAGAACCTGGAGGTGCTGTGTCCCTACTTCAGGATGATGCATATCAATGGTGGGACACAGTAACCAGTGAGGTGCAAGCAGAACGGATCACCTGGGAATTCTTCCTCACAGAGTTCAGGAAGAAATATGTTAGCAAAGTGTATTTAGAAGAGCGAAGAAGAGAATTTATCAATCTGAGACAGAGGCAATTGTCAGTGGTTGAGTATGAGCGTGAGTTTATCAAACTAAGCCGGTATGGGAGGGAAATAGTCCCTATAGAGGTAGAGAGGTGCAGAAGGTTTGAAGAAGGACTCAATGACAATATCAAAGTCATGATCACAGCATTGGAGATTACAGATTTTGCTAAGCTAGTAGATGCTGCATCAAAAGTGGAAAATGTCCAAATAAATGAACAAAATAGAAGGGAAAGACAGCAGAAGAGGGTCCAGGTCAGTCCAGTACATTTTCTGCTCCTAGTAAGAAGAGTAAGGGTCCTCCTGCTCAAAGTTCAGGACCACCACAGGGTTAGGGTCAGTCTCAGGGCCCAGACCACAGTTCACACCTAGGAGAGGCTAGTCCACACCATCAGTGGGCAGCTCTCCAGGGACACTGTTTAGGGGACCAGCCCTAGCATCTTCTGCCTGTCAGTACTGCTAGAAGTGGCATAAGGGGGACTGTTGGCAAGTGACCAGTGCATGCTTACGGTATGGATCTACAGAATATCAGATTAAGAATTGTCCGAAGAGGACTACTATAGTTGCTCCAACACAAGCTGACAGACCTGCTCCTGCACCACAAAGGGGTAGGAAGCCCGGTAAGTCTGAGGCAGCTGGTCCATCACTGAGGCCTGCATCCGAGTCAGCTGAGAGGCCAGAGACTAGAGTACCTGCCAGGGCCTATGCCATCAGATCTCAGGAGGAGCAAGATGCCCCGGATGTTATCAGGGGTACGTTTTCCCTCTACAACACTTCTGTGCATGCAATGGTGGATCTAGGATCCACTCATTCCTACATTTGCATCAAACTACCCGTAGAGAGGGGAGTTCCAGTAGAGGAGAGTGATCAAGACATTCTAGTCTCAAATCCACTAGGCCACAGTGTGGTAGTGAATAAGGTGTATAAAGGTTGCCCGTTGAGGATTCAGGGGTATGAATTCTCAGCAGACCTAATTGAGTTGCCCTTCCACGAGTTTGACGTGATTTTGGGAATGGACTGGTTGTCACGTCATCAGGCAATAGTTGATTGCAAATTGAAGAGGATTTCTCTGAAAACTTCTGAGGCTAATGAGATCATTATTGTGGGTGAAAGGACAGATTTCCTGTCCAATGTTATCTCAGCCACAGTTGTAAGAAGATTGATGAGAAAAGGCCGTGAAGCTTACCTAGCACACGTGGTTGATACTAGGCAGGCTAAGCCAAACCTGTGTGATATACCTACATTAAGAGACTTCCCAGATGTATTTCCTAAAGAATTGCCTGGTTTACCACCAGAAAGGGAAGTCGAGTTTGCTATTGAGGTAATGCTGGGTACAACACCAATTTCAATTGCTCCTTATAGGATGGCACCCACTGAATTGAGAGAGTTGAAAATTTAGTTACAAGAGTTGCTTGATAAGGGGTTCATATGCCCCAGTGTGTCACCATGGGGAGCTCCGGTGCTGTTTGTGAAGAAAAAGGATGGAACTTTGAGATTGTGTATTGATTACGGGCAGTTGAACAAAGTAACTGTGAAGAATAAATATCCGTTGCCCAGAATTGACGATCTGTTTGATCAGTTGAAGGGAGCCAATGTATTTTCAAAAATTGATCTCAGATCAGGGTATCATCAGTTGAGGGTAAAGGATGCAAATGTGTCAAAAACTGCATTCAAAACCCAGTATGGGCATTATGATTTTTTAGTGATGCCGTTTGGGTTAATAAATGCACCAGCAGCATTTATGGACCTTATGAACTGTATCTTCAATCCATACTTAGATCAGTTTGTAGTGGTCTTTATTGATGATATTCTGGTGTATTCCAAGACCAGGGAAGAACATGATGAACATTTGAGGATTATTTTGCAAACCCTGCTAGAAAAGAAGTTGTATGCTAAGCTCTCCAAGTGTGACTTCTGGATGAGTGAAATCTCCTTTCTTGGACACATACTATCAGCAGAGGGGATTAGAGTGGACCCCAAAAAGATAGAAGCAGTGATGGAATGGAAGCCTCCTAGAAATACAACTGAGGTCAGAAGTTTCTTGGGGCTAACTGGGTATTACAGAAGATTTGTGAAGGGGTTCGCTCTTATAACTGCTCCAATGACCAAGTTGTTGCACAAGAATGTGAAATTTGGCTGGAACGACAAGTGCCAAGCCAGTTTTGAGAGGCTAAAGGCTATGTTGACAGAAGCGCTAGTGTTAACACAGCCAGTGTCAGGAAAAGACTTTGTGGTCTACAGTGATGCCTCACATAATGGGCTAGGGTGTGTATTGATGCAAGAGGGGAAAGTGGTCGCCTATGCTTCCAGGCAGTTAAGGCCACATGAATAGAACTACCTTACTTATGACCTAGAGTTAGCAGCAATTATCTTCGCACTGAAGATATGGAGGCATTACTTATATGGTGAAAAATGCTACATCTATACAGACCATAAGAGTCTAAAATATTTGCCAACCCAGAAGGAGCTCAATCTTAGATAGAGGCGATGGATTGAGTTCCTAAAGGACTATGATTGTGTGATTGATTATCATCTTGGAAAGGCAAATGTAGTTGCTGATGCTTTGAGCAGGAAATCCATAACAGCTTTAAGATCACTAAATGCCTGTCTGTCCTTAGCTCAAGATGGAGCTGTTTTGGTTGAGTTACAAGTGAGGCCAACCCTGCTACAGCAGATACAAGATAAGCAGAGGGCAGATGAAAAATTAATGGCCATTGCGGGTAAAATTCCAGAGGGAAAGGAAACTGAATATGAGGTGAAAGCAGATGGGTGTCTGTACTACAGAGGAAGAGTGTGTGTACCAGATGATGGGGAATTGAAGACTAATATTCTGAAAGAAGCACACACTAGTGTTTATGCTATGCACTCGGGAAGCATGAAAATGTATAATGATTTGAAGCCTCATTATTGGTGGCCTGGTATGAAGAGGGATATAGCTAACTATGTGACTAAGTGTTTGACATGTTAGCAAGTTAAAGCAGAACATCAAGTTCCATCAGGATTGCTACAGCCTATAAGCATACCTGAATGGAAATGGGATCGGGTCACTATGGATTTTGTTAGCGGTCTATCTCTCACCCAAAAGAAGCATGATGCAGTGTGGGTGATAGTGGATAGATTGACGAAGTCAGCATATTTTATGCTAGTTAGGACTGACTACTTACTGGAGAAGTTAACAGAATTGTATATCAGTGAAATAGTTAGACTGCATGGAATCCCACTTTCCATCATATCTGACCGAAACCCAAGGTTTACATCGAGATTTTGGAAAAAGTTGCAAGAAGCCTTGGGCACACAACTCCGCTTTAGCATGGCTTTTCATCCCCAGACAGATGGACAATTAGAAACAGTAATCCAGGTAAACCTAAGAACTAATTGAGTTTTTGCAATTAATAAATTGAAATGATAGTAACAATGTGAATTATGTGATAGATCTTGGAGGATATGCTAAGGAGTTGTCTCATTGAGTTTGAGGGGAGTTGGGATAGATACCTCCCACTGGCAGAATTCGCATATAACAATAGCTACCAAACTAGCATTCAAATGGCTCCGTATGAAGCACTGTATGGGAGGAAATGTAGAACTCCAGTGTGTTGGACTGAATTGGGCGAAGATAAGCTGGTAGGACCAGACCTGGTGACACAGACTGAGGAGAAAGTGAAGATAATTAAAGCTAACCTGAAGGTTGCCTCAGATAAACAGAAATCTTATGCTGACTTGAAGAGAAAAGAGTTAGAGTATGCAGTTGGCGATAAAGTGTTTCTCAAAGTCTCACCGTGGAAGAAAGTACTGAGGTTTTGAAGGAAGGGTAAGTTAAGCCCTAGGTTCATTGGCCCATATGAAGTCATTGAACGTGTGGGACCAGTGGCCTATCGACTAGCTTTACCACCAGAATTGGATAAAATCCATAATGTATTCCATGTTTCTATACTGAGAAGATATCGCTCAGACCCTTCACATGTCATTTGCATGGAAGAGATTGAAATCCAAATGGACTTGACATATACAGAAGAACCTATACAGATCCTAGCTCGGGAAGTGAAGGAATTGAGAAATAAACAAATTCCACTGGTGAAAGTGCTTTGGAGGCACCACAACACTGAATAAGCAACTGGGGAAAGTGAAGAGATAATGAGGCAACAGTTCCCTCAACTGTTTGCATCAGGTAAATTTTGAGGACGAAATTTTTATTAGAGGGGAAGAGTTGTAACATCCTCACTTTAGCTAGTCTGTATAGTCTACTGTTCCGGTGACCAATGTCTGTCCGGGCAACTAGAATGTTTGAAATTTTAAATAGACTAGAGTGAGGAGTTATAAAGAAATTAAATAATACTCATAAAAATCAAGGAAAATTTTTAGAAAAGAAATACACTAAGGTTAAACGAGCCGAAACACCATGGATGAGTAACCCGAAGGGGAAGTGACGGTGAAGGCCGTTAGCAACCCTAGACCCTGGAGAAAAATTATAAAATAATTTTTGAGACTCCAAAGAAGGTTCATTGAGGTTCTTATGGCATTAGAATGCCAAGAAAATGCTTAGAAAAGTTTTTCTATAGGTACACACATTTTTGGCTCGTTAAGCCAAACGGAGGGCATTTTGGTCATTTCGTCTTCAGAGATGATTTTTGGCCAACTTGTCTAGTTAAATAAATAATTTCTAAAACATAAAATATGAATAAATGTTTTTAAAAATTTAATTGAAATTAAATAGACAAGAAAAGGAGAGAAAATGAAAGAAAATGGAATTATGACATCATAATAATGTCATTAAAACTCTACCAACCAATCCAATGTTGACACATGGCATAACCTTATTTAAAAGAGACCAAATGGGCTGAAAAATGAAAAAAAAAATCAGAACTCACTCCCTCATCTTCTTCTTGCCGTCACACATACCCTCCATGGCCACCATGAACAAGCTTTTTAAAGCTTGATTTCCCTAATTTTTACCCAACTAAACCCTATATTCTCAACACAAAAAAGTGTTCTTACATCTTGGAGAGTCTTTTGGGAGCGAAAACAAAGGAAAAATAAGAACCCTAGCAAGTGGAAAATCTCACTTCATTAGAGGTTTGTGACCTAACCTTGGTTTTCACTTTAAATTCATGTTTAAGGGCTATGAATGAGTGCAAATGACAAAGAAATTGATGAAATACCATTTGTATGCCATCCCTAAATTTTGGCAGCCTTGGTTGGGGTATGATTGTGATGAGTTATATGGAGTTAAAATGGTAGTATGGCTGCCTTCATTATGCATCTCTTAAGTGAAGTGATGAAATGCAAATGATAATGCATGGTTGATGATGTTTGAGTTAGGGTTTGGGATGAAAATGAGACTTTGGTCATGTGATGATGAAAGTAGGTTTTGATGGTCAATTAGTGAACATTTGGTTTTGTTTGAATAAAAAATGAAGTGAATTGTGTGGTGGGATTTGAGTTTGGTGTGGCTGCCCTTGGTGACCTGCGGGACTGGGCATGACTCCAGCAGGTTTGGGTAGCAATAACTGGAATTGTAGAGGTTCAATTGGTGCAAGGCGAATTGGACATGAAACTAGACACATAATGGCACAACTTTGATGAAGAAATCATGCCCAGAAAACCAAACCAAGTTGACCAAAAGATTACCCTAATCTAGGTGACTTGCATTCTGCCTGGGCAAAATAACTAAATGAACAGTGTTTAGTCATTTGGACATAACTCAGTGTAGAAAAGTCCAATTGACCTGAAATTTTACCAGCAACAAGATGAGATATATACCAACAACTTTCATGAAGAAACCTAACCCAAATTATGGCCATAACATATTTAAAAAGTGACATGAAGTCACTACTCCTAATACTGTAGATTTGGTCAGTCCAGAAATTCTGGAAAAATTTCAATCCGGCTAGTTGTGGTTTTTGGGCCATAACTTGAGCTAAAAAACTCCAAATGGAGTGATTCAAAAAAGGAAATGTAACTAGACAAAATAAGAACAACTTTCATGTTGATCATTTTGCCAAATTCCCACTGCAAAAATGACTAATGGAACAGTAAACACAAAGCTTGAAAACTGAAAATTCTGTCTAATTAACATTAAGCTTAGAAATGGTATTGGCAACCAATACCAACAAGTTTAGAATGCAAAATGTGGTATGTTGGGAGTATTAAAACCAATGTACCTATTGTCCATGTAAAAGTCAACATTTTGTTGACTAATGAATTGAATAGTAACACCAAAACTTGAAATTCAAAAATTATGAAATTTAAAAGTGTAAGATGCCCTAGTATACCTAGCAAGATTGGTTTGGATAGGTTGGCATGCCAATAGGGTTCTGTTAGCAGTACTGCATATGGCTTCACGCCATTCTATGTTTCATGGCCTTCCATGCCATTCTGTGATAAAATAGCCTTTGGCTATGTTGATTGGGATAAAATACTTGGGTTTTATCCCCGATAATTATTACAGCTTATTAGCTGTTCTGTTGCACACCGGGAGACACAATGCGACCGATGGTGTGATGGTCCCAGGTATTTAGTACCCAGTGTCAATTTACCCATTTATCCAGTCCAGTCGATTAATATGGGTTACTCGGGCAATGATAATAAATTTTACCAAATCTTAATCGAATAATACTGCAATAAATATCAGAAATTAAGTCTATCCAAAAATAAAATTTTACATTCTGCATATTTATTTTATTTTATTTTATTTTATATTGTCACCACTAAGCAGAATTGCTTAGCACGTCGCTTTTGCTATGCGCAAGTACTGGAGACCTAGCTGGGGAGCCCAGCAGACATCAGACTGGGTGAACTTTCAGACTTGCATCCGGAGTCCAGAGTCACCTCACATCTGCAGTGCATATGGTAGAACATTAGGACTTTGGGGTAGCATTTTGTATTTTGCATTTTGTATTAGTTTGGATTGTAACTATAAACTCTTGAAATTATGTAATAATGTAAATATATGAAATTTCATGTTATTGAAATTTTCTGTATATTATGTTGGAAAAAATGAAATGTTGAGAAATATTTATGAATGTGCTTCCAGTGATGATGTGAACAGAAAAGAAAAATTTCTGAAAATAGTATTGAGATTTTGAGATTGAGTTGTGATATGTGTGTATAATGGAGCCTGGATTTGGAAATTATATTGGAAGTGTTTTTAAACAGGTTCAAAAGAACTGTTTTTCTAATTTATAGCCGGCACTCTGTCAGATTTTCTATAAAAATTACGAAAAAATTTAGATTTATCAAAAATTGTAAATAAATGAATTAAAAGAGATAAATTGTAATTAAAATATGAATTGGTGCTCCGGCACACTGAGTGGCATAACTTGCTCGGCTACACTGTAGACGGGTAAGGGGTGTCACACCGCTGTCCTTAGGACTATTATGAACACAGTGAAAAAGAGAAAATCACAGAAAAGAATTTTTAAGCAGGTCAAATAATTAGGTCAGGGATCTAGAAGAAATATCGAATAACTTGCAAACTGGATCTGATCGACGAGGGGCAAATTGGTCAATTCACCCCTAGAGGTGACTCCTGATCTAACTGTCCAATAAAATTTGAGAAATGAAAATTTTGAAATGTATATTTAACTTAAAGAATCATGGAAAAATAAAGAAAAAAGAAAAAAAAAATGAAAATTTGAATTATGACATCATCAAGATGATATCTGGTATGACATCAAAAAGTAATTTTAATTTAATTATATTTTTTACTAAGTCAATTGTTGAGATAAATATATAAAAATAACTAATTAAAAAGAAATATTATTTGGAGTCTTCTTCCTCCCCTTGGCTGCCCCATCTCTCTCTCTTGTCTCTCTCTCTAATTTTCACCATGAAAGCTAAATTTTAAGCTTTCTAAACCCTAAATTCAACCCTAAATCCCTTACTTTCCTTAAAGAAAAATTGTTATTGAGCCTTGAGAAGAAGATTGAAAAAGAAGAAAAGTAGAAAAGGAAGTAAGTGAAGAATTGAAATTCAAGGTTGAGGTTAGTAGTTTGAATTGGAATTTCTTTGTTTAATACTTATGTTTTTAGTTTAAGTAGCTTAGATTTTAACTTAAAACCAAAAGAAAAAAACTTGTTGGGGGAGTAACTAGAAATTCGGCCAGCCTTAGGTGTGGTTTGAATTGATGGAATTTGGTGAAATTAAATGGTTGTTTAGGTTGAGTTATGTATGTAGAGTATGGATATATGTTTTGAATGCATTAGATTTAAACTTTATGTAATTAGGGTTCTTGAGTATTTTGATAATTTAGAAAAAAAATTGAAGAATTGGTTAATTGATGCCATTGACCTTACTTGAGTTGAAAAATAGTCAATTGTGACCATTTGTGGTGTGTGTAAATTGCTAGAACCAAGTTTCAATTCGGATTGGTTCGGGTCAGTATGATGACAGCTTGATCTAGGTCCCTTTCATGGACTAAAATTGAACATTTACCTACCCAATTGGTGTGAGGTAAATTGGGAATGAAAATAGACACAAAATGACACATTTTTCATTCAGGAACTATGCTCAGAAAATGACATTAGGATAGTGAACAATTAGGCCAAATCCTAATTTGGGCACACTGCCTTTTACAAAAACGACCAAATGAACAGTAGTCACTTAAATGATCATAACTTAGTCTAGGAAGATCCAAATGACCTGAATCTTATACCGATGGAAATCTGAGACATAGCCCTACAACTTTCATGAAGAAAACAATCCTAAATTTTGAACATAACCTATCCAAAAAGGCACTTGTAATCAGCACACCAAAACTCTCAGTATCCAGAAAATGCCCAGAATTCCAGGTAACACCAAATCCAGCCAGCCCCATTCAAATAGTTATATATTGGGCTACAAAACTCCAAATGGAGTGATTCAAAAAGAGAATTAAAGTTAAGACAATAAAGAACAACTTCTATGAAGAAAACTTTGCCAAATTCTAACAGCAACATAACCAATGGAACAGTACAAAACAGGACACCAAATTTAGAAAGTTTGAAATTGTGCCTAGGAAACCTAAAAATCTAAGGAGCAACTAAAACCAACAAAATTGGTAACCAAAATGTGATATGTGGGTGAAATTGAAATCCCTATACTTATTAAGCATAAGAAAGACAACAAATTGACTTGAATAGTATTGTGAATAGTAACCCCAAAATGAAAATTTCCAATAACGTTAGTTTAAGCATATTGGGGCTAGAATTAAGTATTGGATTTATTGTGAGATAAGATACTGAAACACTATAAATTATGTGTTTCAGCTGAAAAAGACCTGGATAAGGATAGGGCAAACTGAGTCAAGGCCTAGAGGTGACTCACATCAGGTTTGTGTACAATAACTTTTCACTTTTGATTTGCTATTAGAAAATTTATTTGAATACATTTTGGAGCAATTTATGCTAAACAATGCTTTGAGAAATGTTGTGTTGCCTACTTTGTAAATAGAAATTTGAAATGAAAATTGATTAATGTTTTGCATGAAATGTTGAATAATATGATTTTGAAATTATTTTTGATTCACACTTGGCATGGCAGTCCCTTACTATGTTCTTCTTCCACTTGTGGGGTTGAGTTTGATATTTAATCATTTTCCACCCTCTCTGGCTTGCCAGTCTGAGGTGAGTTTGGATGAGTACTCATTAGCTAGCTAGCCACCTCCCTCATTGATTTCGATTAGTTGGTTGAGTTTACCTTGTCGTGCTGTACAACACGGCATGTTTGAAAATTTTGTGTCATGGCCTAAGTTGTGTTATTTTTTGGCAACACTGTGTTTATTAAATTATTTGATCAAATTTGTGTTATATTAAGCTTTGAAAATTGTGAAATATTTAAATTGTGATTTGCTATTATAACACCCCTATATTTGGTAGTGTGTTCTACTGTTCCGGTGACCAGTGTCTGTCCGGACAGCTAGGATGCTTAGAATTATACTTAAATGTTAGTGAGGAGACATAAAATAATGATATATTGTAACACCCTCCCGGTAGCACTCCGTACATTCTACTGTTCCGCTAACTGGTGTCGGTCCGGACAGCTAGAACGTCCGGAAAAATATTTAAACTAAGGTCAGGAATCATAATTAACTCAAATATTAACAAGAAAAATTTATTAAAAATTTTAGAAATAAAATACAACCAAGTTAAATGAGCCGGTGCCCTAGCGAGGGGTAACTCAGAGGGAAGTTGCGGTTCTCGCAACGAGGAGCCCTAGACAGGGAAAAAATTATAAAATAATTTTGGGACTCAGAAAAAGGGTTATTGAGGTTCCCATGGCATTAGAATGCCAAGAAAATACCTAGAAAATTTTTTCAATCGGTACAGACAATTTTGACCCGTTAAGCCAAACGGAGGGCATTTTGGTCATTTCGCCTTCAGAGGTGATTTTTGGCCGACTTGTCCAGTTAAGTAAATAATTAATATGACATAAAATATGAAGAAACATTACTAAAAATTAAATTGAAATTGAGTAGTGATGAAAAGAAAAGAAAAATCAAAATAAAGCAATTTGTGACATCATAATGATGTCATTTATAAATTACCAACCAATCACAAGCTAATAAGCTTTCTTAAATACTTAAAAGAGACAAAACAAAGACCAAAGGAAAAGAAAAACGTGAGCAGCCATCTCCTTCCCCATTTCAGCCGCACCATAGCCAAGAAGAAAACTTCCATTTTTCTTCCTCACTCAAGCTTGAAGATCTCTCAACCCTCACCCCAAAACCCTAAGTTATCTTCACAAAAATTAACCTATACACCCTAAGGAAGCTCTAGGCAGCCACAAAGAGGAGGAATTCTAGAGTTTTCCCAAGCTCAATAAGTTGAGCTAAGAGGTTAGTGCATATATACACCTAAAGCTCTTGATTTCTATGTTAAGGGACTTAAAATAAGTAAGGAATTGTAACTAAAATGAATAAAAATTATATGTATGAATGCCATAAATTTCGGCAGCCTTATTGAAGGAATAGAAATGAGTGTTTTTTTGGACTTAGAGTGGATTAGAAATGATGTTTAAGGTACATATACACAAGTATAATGAATTGGTATGCTAACTAAGGTAATTGGTGTAACCCTTGAACTTGAGCTAGGGTTTTAAGAATGAAAATTTGACTTGGCTTAGGAAATTGTTAGAGAACATTTTAATGGTCAATTAGTGACCATTTTAGGTAAGTTGACCACAATTTGGACTGAAATAATCCATGGCAAAGTGAATGTGTAGGCTGCCTAAAGACAGCAGCAAGGTGACTGAGATTTCAGTCCACTTATACAGCCATAACTTTGGCTGTGCAGGTCCAATTGGTGTTTGACCAATTGGACATGAAACTAGGCTTATAATGGCACATTTTTTCTGAAGAAGCCATGCCCAAAAGACCAAAGTAAGAGGACCAAAAGTTGGCCCCAATCCGGATACCCTGCAACAGCACCTGCAGAAATGACCAAATGAACAGTAACTGTTCATTTAGCCATAACTCACTGTAGATATGGTAAATTGACCTGAAATTTTTACAGCAACAAGTTAAGATATAGACAAACAACTTTCATGAAGAAACCTACCCAAAATTATGACCAGAACCTAACCCAAATGGCAGTGGCAGTCACTGTTCATGTTACTGTAGAAATGGTCAATTCTGCAGTTTGGCAATCCGGCCAGCTGTGGTTTTTGGACCATATCTGGAGCTACAAAACTCCAAATGGAGTGATTCAAAAAGGTAAATTCAACTAGAAAAAATAAGGAACAACTTTCATGTTTACCATTTCCTCAAATTCCCACTGCAACAGGGCTTAATGGAACAGTAAATTTGGGTCACAAAAACTGAAAATTCTGCCCTCTTGGTTTTAAGTTTGGAAATGGTATTTGTGACTTATTCCAACAAGTTTTAAATGCAAAATGTGGTATCTTTGAGAACTTAGGTTCAATAAATTTATTGTGTATGAAAAAGTCAACATTTTGGTTGACTAGTAAGGTGAATAGTAAACAAAATGACACATATTACATAAGTAATACAACTTGAAATATAAAATGTAATTAACACAAATGGATTGTTTAGAGTATAAATGAGATAAAGTTATCATTAGGATTTACGTCTTTGTTTCAAATAGGATTATAATACCTTGTACAAAAATTGGTACATGAGAGGTAATAATGTGAATACTAATTCATATAAATATTGTAACGATTAGATGAATCACATGGATGGGTAAATGGGTTAATTGCTCTCATCATGAGAGAAATGGAAATATTTCGATGTACAAATGGTACATGAAAATCGATTGATGTAAATTGTAATTAACGTGAATGGTATGATGAATGCATAAATTATATAAAAATGAGATTTGAAGATTTATGCTTCTACTATAAATAAAATTAAAATACTATGAACGATAATTGGAACATAAAATGAAATAATAAAACTTATGAACATTTAATGATATTATGTGCCCTTGTATTGCCTAGACATGTGTGTCGGATTGGATAGTTTGGCATGCCAATAGGGTATTGTTTTAGCAGCACTGCGAAAGGCTTTATGCCTGTATTCATGGCTTTATGCCCGTATTCATGGCTTTTATGCTCGTATTCATGGCTTTTATGCCGATTATGTGATATCATGGCTTTTTAGCCATACTGACTGCATACGTGGTTGACGTTCTGCGTCCCATGGTATGACGGCCCGAGGCACCGCGGTGTCTACTGCCAACGACCGTTATCGATCCGATCGTCGGTATAGGTTACTTGGGCAACCAAATGAATGAAAGTGGACAAAGTTAACGAAAAGAAAAAAATAAAAAAAAGGGATATACAAATGCAAACCAAATAAGGCATATACATTAAATACACATTTATTTTCTGCTATTTTCTTTTATTTTATTATTGCACCACTAAGCATTATTGCTTAGCGCGTTGCTTTTGCCACGCGTAGGTCCTGGAGATACTGATCGTGAGCCCAGTAGACCGCAGACTGGGTGAGTCCATCTTGCAGTTCTGCCGCGATGTCGTGTCACCTCAACTTTTGCAGTGCATTGGTAGGACACTAGGTGTCATTTTGATATTTTGTAGCTAATTTTTACTTTCTCATATGTATTTGAACTTATGTAATGTATTCTGATGTTCATGTAAATAATGAAAGTTATGGCTATGAATGCAAAACTTGAGCATTTATTTATTGTTTGTATATGAGTATTATGAGAAATGGATGTTTGAGAAATGAAAAGGTTATTGAGAACTGAAATTGAGAAATGTTGTGGATATCTTGATATTGAGATTTTGTTGATGAATTGAAGTTGGGATTGTTTGGAAATTATTTGGAAGTGTTTTTAACAGGTTCCGAAGAACTGTTTTCTCCATTTTTAGCCGGTACTCTGCCGGATTTTCTTTAAAAATTTCCGGAACCTCAAATAAATTATAATTTCAATAAATGAACTATATTTCACAAATTATATTCAAAACTTTGATAAAAAAAATTAATTAAGGTAAAATAGAGTGTGCCGGTACACCGTGTGACATAGCTTACTCGGATACACTGTAGCCGGGTAAGAGGTGTCACATTTAGTGGTATCAGAGCACGGTTTAGGCGTTTCTGGGCCTAGATTGAGTCCATACTATGCATTGCATTTGTAAGAGTCGAGGTGACACTAACGCAGATCTGTTTGTCTTTCTTATTTTGAATAGGATATGGACCCTTCATCACAGAGAGCAGTCGAGGAGGAAGTGGAGAGTCATGCTCCACTGGCGGTGAGGCGGGGGTAGGGGAGAACCTACTCCACCAGCTCAAGCGAGCACCTTTCGGCCTCCACGAGCCATGTTCCAAAGAAATGGCCTATTTCTTTAGACAAATGGCCGGAGTAATGCCAGCACCACCACCACCACCACCAGCAGCTCCACAGCAGAAAACACACCTGGAAAGGCTAAGAAAGTTTTGAGCAGTGGACTTCTATGGCAAGAGAGAAGATGATTCTGTTGCAGCCGAAAATTGGTTGAACAGAACGGGCAGAGTTCTAAAACAACTCCACTGCACTCCAGAGCAAAACTTGGAATCTACTGTATCTCTGCTGCAAGACGATGCATGTGAATGGTGGGACACTGTGTCCAGTGAAGTACAACAGGAAATAGTAACTTGGGATTTCTTCCTCTCTGAATTCAAGAAGAAATATGTGGGTACTGTATACCTAGAAGAGAGAAGAAGGGAATTCATTAACTTGAGGCAGAGACAGTTGTCAGTGGCTGAGTATGAGAAGGAATTCGTCAGATTGAGCCATTATGGAAGGGAGATAGTCCCTAATGAAGCTGAAAGGTGCAAGAGATTCGAAGAGGGACTGAATGATAATATAAAGATCATGATCACTGCCTTGGGGATTATAGACTTCGCCAAGTTAGTGGAAGCTGCATTAAAAGTGGAGAAAGTGAGAATAAATGAACAAAATAGGAAAGATAGGCAGCGTAAGAGGGAATTTGGACCAGGACAGTCAAGTATACCAACTGATAGTAAGAAGTTTAAGGGTTATAGTTCACAAGATCAGACACAGGGCCACAGAGGCCAGATTGGAATATCTATAGCTAGTTCCCCGAGCACAATAACAAGGGGATCAACCCCAGCGCCCGAATGTATGCATTGTGGTAGAAGACATAGAGGGGAGTGTCGACTGTTAACTGGAGAATGTTTCAAGTGTGGGGCTACGGATCATTTCATAAGAGATTGCCCTCAGAGGAGTGGTTCAATAGCTCCGGTACAAGTTGATAGATCTTCCCCTATAGTTCAAAGGGGTAAAAGATTGGGTAGAGCAGAAACGGCTGACATTTCACAGAAGATTGTTTCTGAGACAGTTGAAAAGCCTGAAGTCATGGTGGCATCACAAGTATATGCTATGGAAGCTCAGAAAGAGCCAAACCTAGACACTGATGAGGCGATACAAGGAAGTGAAGAAACAGGGAGGTAGCAACTCCCCGATTACTTAAGTCAGGTAAATTTCGAGGATGAAATTTAAATTAGAGGGGAAGAGTTGTAACACCCTCCCGGTAGCACTCCGTACATTCTACTGTTCCGGTGACCGGTGTCGGTCCGGATAGCTAGAACGTCTGGAAAAATATTTAAACTAAAGTCAGGAATCATAATTAACTCAAATATTAACAAGAAAAATTTAGTAAAAATTTTAGAAATAAAATACAACCAAGTTAAATGAGCCGGTGCCCTAGCGAGGGGTAACTCAGAGGGAAGTTGCGGTTCTCGCAACGAGGAGCCCTAGACCCGGGGGAAAAATTATAAAATAATTTTTGAGACTCCAGAGAAGGGTTATTGAGGTTTCCATGGCATTAGAATGCCAAGAAAATACCTAGAAAAATTTTTCAATCGGTACAGACAATTTTGACCCGTTAAGCCAAATGGAGGGCATTTTGGTCATTTCGCCTTCAGAGGTGATTTTTGGCCGACTTGTCCAGTTAAGTAAATAATTAATATGACACAAAATATGAAGAAACATTACTAAAAATTAAATTGAAATTGAGTAGTGATGAAAAGAAAAGAAAAATCAAAATAAAGCAATTTGTGACATCATAATGATGTCATTTATAAATTACCAACCAATCACAAGCTAATAAGCTTTCTTAAATACTTAAAAGAGACAAAACAAAGACCAAAGGAAAAGAAAAACATGAGCAGCCATCTCCTTCCCCATTTCAGCCGCACCATAGCCAAGAAGAAAACTTCCATTTTTCTTCCTCACTCAAGCTTGAAGATCTCTCAACCCTCACCCCAAAACCCTAAGTTATCTTCACAAAAATTAACCTATACACCCTGAGGAAGCTCTAGGCAGCCACAAAGAGGAGGAATTCTAGAGTTTTCCCAAGCTCAATAAGTTGAGCAAAGAGGTTAGTGCATATATACACCTAAAGCTCTTGATTTCTATGTTAAGGGACTTGAAATAAGTATGGAATTGTAACTAAAATGAATAAACATTATGTGTATGAATGCCATAAATTTTGGCAGCCCTATTGAAGGAATAGAAATGAGTGTTTTGTTGGACTTAGAGTGGATTAGAAATGATGTTTAAGGTACATATACACAAGTATAATGAATTGGTATGCTAACTAAGGTAATTGGTGTAACCCTTGAATTTGAGCTAGGGTTTTAAGAATGAAAATTTGACTTGGCTTAGGAAATTGTTAGAGAACATTTTAATGGTCAATTAGTGACCATTTTAGGTAAGTTGACCACAATTTGGACTGAAATAATGCATGGCAAAGTGAATGTGTAGGCTGCCTAAAGAAAGCAGCAAGGTGACTGAGATTTCAGTCCACTTATACAGCCATAACTTTGGCTGTGTAGGTCCAATTGGTGTTTGGCCAATTGGACATGAAACTAGGCTTATAATGGCACATTGTTGCTGAAGAAACCATGCCCAAAAGACCAAAGTAAGAGGACTAAAAGTTGGCCCCAATCCGGATATCCTGCAACAGCACCTGCAGAAATAACCAAATGAACAGTAACTGTTCATTTGGCCATAACTCACTGTAGATATGGTCAATTGACCTGAAATTTTTACAGCAACAAGTTAAGACATAGACAAACCACTTTCATGAAGAAACCTACCCCAAATTATGACCAGAACCTAACCCAAATGGCAGTGGCAGTTACTATTCATGTTACTGTAGATATGGTCAATTCTGCAGTTTGGCAATCCGGCCAGCTGTGGTTTTTGGACCATATCTGGAGCAACAAAACTCCAAATAGAGTGATTCAAAAAAGGAAATTCAACTAGACAAAATAAGGAACAACTTTCATGTTTACCATTTTCTCAAATTCCCACTGCCACAGGGCTTAATGGAACAGTAAATTTGGGTCACAAAAACTGAAAATTCTGCCCTCTTGGTTTTAAGTTTGGAAATGGTATTTGTGACTTATTCCAACAAGTTTTAAATGCAAAATGTGGTATCTTTGAGAACTTAGGTTCAATAAATTTATTGTGTATGAAAAAGTCAACATTTTGGTTGACTAGTAAGGTGAATAGTAAACAAAATGACACATATTACATAAGTAATACAACTTGAAATATAAAATGTAATTAACACAAATGGATTGTTTAGAGTATAAATGAGATAAAGTTATCATTAGGATTTACGTCTTTGTTTCAAATAGGATTATAATACCTTGTACAAAAATTGGTACATGAGAGGTAATAATGTGAATACTAATTCATATAAATATTGTAACGATTAGATGAATCACATGGATGGGTAAATGGGTTAATTGCTCTCATCATGAGAGAAATGGAAATATTTCGATGTACAAATGGTACATGAAAATCGATTGATGTAAATTGCAATTAACGTGAATGGTATGATGAATGCATAAATTATATAAAAATGAGATTTGAAGATTTATACTTCTACTATAAATAAAATTAAAATACTATGAACGATAATTGGAACATAAAATGAAATAATAAAACTTATGAACATTTAATGATATTATGTGCCCTTGTATTGCCTAGACATGTGTGTCGGATTGGATAGTTTGGCATGCCAATAGGGTATTGTTTTAGCAGTACTGCGAAAGGCTTTATGCCTGTATTCATGGCTTTTATGCCCGTATTCATGGCTTTTATGCCCGTATTTATGGCTTTTATGCCGATTATGTGATATCATGGCTTTTTAGCCATACTGACTGCATACGTGGTTGACGTTCTGCGTCTCATGGTATGACGGCCCGAGGCACCGCGGTGTCCAGTGCCAACGACCCGTTATCCAGTCCAGTCGTCCAGTATAGGTTACTTGGGCAACCAAATGAATGAAAGTGGACAAAGTTAACGAAAAGAAAAAAATAAAAAAAAGGGATATACAAATGCAAACCAAATAAGGCATATACATTAAATACACATTTATTTTTTGCTATTTTCTTTTATTTTATTATTGCACCACTAAGCATTATTGCTTAGCGCGTTGCTTTTGCCATGTGTAGATACTGGAGATACTGATCGTGAGCCCAGTAGACCGCAGACTGGGTGAGTCCATCTTGCAGTTCTGCACAGTGTCCGTGTCACCTCAACTTCTGCAGTGCATTGGTAGGACACTAGGTGTCATTTTGATATTTTGTAGCTAATTTTTACTTTCTCATATGTATTTGAACTTATGTAATGTATTCTGATGTTCATGTAAATAAGAAAGTTATGGCTATGAATGCAAAACTTGAGCATTTATTTATTGTTTGTATATGAGTATTATGAGAAATGGATGTTTGAGAAATGAAAAGGTTATTGAGAACTGAAATTGAGAAATGTTGTGGATATCTTGATATTGAGATTTTGTTGATGAATTGAAGTTGGGATTGTTTGGAAATTATTTGGAAGTGTTTTTAACAGGTTCCGAAGAACTGTTTTCTCCATTTTTAGCCGGTACTCTACCGGATTTTCTTTAAAAATTTCCGGAACCTCAAATAAATTATAATTTCAATAAATGAAATATATTTCACAAATTATATTCAAAACTTTGATAAAAAAAAAATTAATTAAGGTAAAATAGAGTGTGCCGGTACACTGTGTGACATAGCTTACTCGGATACACTGTAGCCGGGTAAAGGGTGTCACACATATAATAGAGGAAAATACAAGAAAAACAAAGAAAAAATAAGAGCAATGAAATGTGATTAAGTTAAACGAGCTAAAAACCGTAGCGATGGGTGATCGCACTGGGAAGTTGCGGCGAGGACCGTTGACTAGCCCTGCACTGTGAGGAACCCCGGAAAATATTTTTGGGACCTAATTAAATATCTATTGAGGTATAAATGACATTAGAAATGTCAAAAAAAAATTAATAAATTAGTACAATGAAAAACAAAAAATCAAGAAACAAACAAAAATTGGTGTTACCGAAAAATCAGGAATACAAACCGAATAGGGGCATTTTGGTTAATTGACACCTAGAGTTGCCTTTTGACCTCAATGTCCATTACAAATGAGTGATAATACACTTTAAAAATATCATGAAAATTAAAAATCTGGTACATAAAATAAATGATGGAAGTTTGGGGCATAATTACAATTAAGGGGAGAATTTGGATTATTAAACATTTAATCCACCTTAGTGGAGCACTATGGATTTGTATATTGATTAAGTGGATAGCATATCCCACTTCAGCCACTTCTTCTTCTTCATTTCATCTTCAAGCAGAATCCAATCCTCCCAAAAACTCCATGGATGGCCAAAGCTTCAAGCTCTCAGCCAACAAGATCAAGCCATGAAATCTTTAAGGTTCTTTCATTAAAATGTAACGATTGGGCTCCAACCACTAGAGGAATTGTCTGCTTTGGCCATAAGCCTCACGGTTTTGTCCCATAGGTGGAATGGAAAACTTCCCAGGAGGTCACCCATCCTAGGATTTCTCTCAAGCGAGCTTAACCACGAGTTCTTCCAACTCTCCAGGCCATTCCACCAAAAGGCGCCTCTAGTGATTAATTCCCCCATCTTATATATCATTACTTTTTGAACCCAAGACCATCTCCGTGCTTTGCTGATGTGGGATTTGCAGTAAAGCATGGAGATGGTCTTGGGTTCAAAAATTAATGATATATAAGATGGGGGAATTAATCACTAGAGGCGCCTTTTGGTGGAATGGCCTGGAGAGTTGGAAGAACTCCAGGGTTAAGCGTGCTCGCTTGAGAGAAATCCTTAGATGGGTGACCTCCTGGGAAGTTCTCCATTCCATCTATGGGATAAAACTGTGAGGCTTATGGCCAAAGCGGACAATTCCTCTAGTGGTTGGATCCCGATCATTACAATTGATATCAGAGCCGCTCGCGTGTCCTCTTGGGCGATGGTGGGGCAAAACTCAGCGAGGACGCTGAGTCCCAAAAGGGGGGGAAAATGGTCCCTTAGGCAAATCCCACATCAGCAAAGCATGAAGATGGTCTTGGGTTCAAAAAGTAATGATATATAAGATAGGGGAATTAATCACTAGAGGCGCCTTTTGGTGGAATGGCCTGGAGAGTTAGAAGAACTCCAGGGTTTAGCATGCTCGCTTGAGAGAAATCCTAGGATGGGTGATCTCCTGAGAAGTTCTCCATTCCACCTATGGGATAAAACTGTGAGGCTTATGGCCAAAGCGGACAATTCCTCTAGTGGTTGGAGCCCAATCATTACATAAACTTTATCCTCTTGTGGTTGAGGCCAATTGGAGGTGAAATTAGACATAAAATAGGCCAACTTTCATGTAGAAGTGTTGTCCAAATTCTGCCTAGAAGTGACCTAAAAGAATGACCGAATCCGTAATTGCATGGCATGAAAACCCAGAATTTTAACCATATGAACAGCAGTCAGTATTTTGGCCATAACTCACTCAAAACAGGTCCAAATGACCTGAAATTTATACCATAGAAAGCTTAGACATATAGATACAACTCTTATGAAGACACCAAAGCCCAAAAATGACCAGAACCAAGTCAAAATGCTTTCACATGTTGGGTTACAAAAACTGGCCGAATTGACTTTGACCTAAAAATGACCTAAACTTTGCAATATAAGTGCAACTTGACCAGCAATAGTAAAATGACCATAACTTGGTCCATATAACTCCAAATGCTCTGAAACCAGTGCCAAATTTTCACTAAGACATAGGCCTACAATAATGGTATTTTGACCAAAACTTAGAAACTTAGGGAACTAGGTCAATTAACTTGATTAAATTGGCATACCGAATCTGGAAATGGTTCAAATGACCATTAACTCTAGCAAAGTATTTTAAGTATAACTCCCACTAGAAGTCTTCAAACAAAATGAGCCATACCATTCTGGAAAACTAAGAAATAGACTTTCAACTTTGTTTTAGACCTCTCCCTCACCTTATGAATGTAAGAAGCTCAAATGTTGGGTTAAATCTACTGACCTAGTTGAACATCCTGTCACTACAAGACCATTGAGTCCAGTCCAATAACTTGATCATAAGTAACTCTACAAGACTTGAAAAATTACAATAAAACAATTCTTAGTGAGCATAAGACATAGGGTAACATATCCTAGGAAGAGTAATAGACCTAAATATGGCAACAACCTACTCAAATAAAATTGGCAACGTGTAATACTAAAACTGCCTAGTAAGAGAAACAAAATTCAGAATTGACCTAGTTATGGTCAATTGACCATAACTTGAGTTATACAAACCCAAATGACATGATTCAAAAAGGAAATTAAAGAAGACACAATGAGAAACAATTTAATGAAGAGAAATCTATTAAATTTACATTGTAGCTTAGTCCAATAGACAGTAAACATTGGCCATGAAATCTGAATAATTACAATAAAATACAATAAGCTTTAAAATGAAATTGGTAACATATACCAACACTTAGAGACTATAAAATGTGACAAATTGGGAACATTAAAATTGACTCACTTAGAGTGCATCAAAGATCAACGTTATAGGTTGACTAATGAAATGAATTGAAAGGAATAGTACTAAGAAAATTTAGATATTGGATTTTATTGTCAGAAATAATTTAACTGAGTACTGAAACACTTTAAATTATGTGTTTCAGTTGAAAAGGATATTGAAAAGCATAAGGAACATTGAGTCAAGGCCAAGAGGCGACTCATCAGAGGTTTGTGCACAACTAGTTTTTAATTGATTTTGTTCTGAATATTTCATATAATTAAATGGCGTTATTTTCCTTATGTATTATGTTTATCAAGTATCGGATTTAATTCAATGATTATTGAAATTGTTATAGCATGTATGAATTTAGCTTTATGAAATGGTATTTCAACAAGTATTAAGCATTGTTGTGGATTGAATAAATTATGTTTTGGAAAATTGTGATAGAATATGTTTTGAATTGTGATGGGCACTTTGCGTGGAAAAATACAAATTTATGTTTTGAATTGTGATGAGCATAAAAAAATTATTGGATATTGGAATTGACTTTGAATCGAATTGTGTTGTGATTTATGCTCACAAAAAGGACAAAGAGATTGATGATATTATTTTGTATCTCACTATAGATGCTTGACTAGATTATTACCCGTCTCTCTCATTTGTTGAGGAAATAATGGAGTTAGCTTTGTTTTGATTACCATGGTACGTGCACAGACTTATATTCTCCTCTTATTAGAGGTTAGATCTAAGTTTTTATGTTATGACCCTTTCGGAAGTTTCATTATTGTGATGTGTACTGTGCATGATGATTCGACCTCCCCGACCATAGGGAGTTAGAATCCGATTCGACTTCCCGGTTCATAGGGAGCTAGAATCACCTCGAAGATGGCCCTTGCGGATTAGTCTTGCATAGTTAGTGAGATAAAGAATGGTTTTTGAATAGTAAAGAATTGTGATTTCAATTATGATTTATGTATAATTGATTTTGTTGGAATTAATCTTAATTTCCAAGATTGCTGGAATTACTTTAAATGTCCAGTTATGATTTGATAAATTGAATTTCTTGCTCAAAGTCATTTTAACTAATGATTTATATTATTGGCAACAAAGATTTTGACTTTTGAAATTTTGTTGAATTTCGAGACTTTCAAATTAATTGTTATAATTTTGTCAACGTATATTGTACTATGTTTTAAATTATAGTTGTGCACTACGGAGTTCACCACTCAGCGATAGCTTTGTATGCTGTCGTAGGTGAAAAAAGCATAGAGCAGTTGAGTAAGCTTCTTTGAAGACACATTCAGATCAGCTCTAGGCATATCATAGGTATACCCATGTATATAGGTTTTGATGTATGCATGTAATAATATGTATGTAAATTATTTGAGCAGTTGTATAAAAGCTCTTGTAAAATATTTTGGTATGTAATTAAATGTAAATTATTGTAAATATAAATTTGAGATTTCATTTACCTGAATAGTTTTGTAATATTAATTTTTGAGTCTTGTAATCAATGAAATGTTTCTGTTATGATGAGGTTGGTTTGAAAATGAAATGATTTGATTATTGAGATTGAATTGTGAGATGAAATGAAGTTTATTGGAGTTATATTTGAGAAAACATATTGGGAGTGTTTTCTTTTTTAGGTTTGAAGATCTATTTTCTCAAAATACAGCTGGCACTCTACCGAAATTTTGAAAAATTTTTATAACACCAGATTTTAATCGATGATTTAAATTTCACGAAAATTGATTTAAAATTCCTTGTAGTATATTTAATGGGTTACCAGTAGGCGAAGTACGGTAATTCATTAGGTGTACTATGGGATCATGTTACATCTTACGGAGGAATAGGGTGTGACAGCTATAACTGTGATTTGAAAATTGAAATGTGATTGTGAATTATTTGAATTGTGAATTGATAACAAATGTTTTATATTATGCATTTTATATTTTATTGTGCACCATTGAGTATTTTTATACTCAGTGATAGCTTCTTTTGCTATCGCAGATAGGAAAAAGGACATAGCAGCAGAGTGAGCTACTACAGTAATAGGGGAGCACAACTTGAAGATTTTTGTACGGGTATATTATTTATACCCATTGTGTTTTGGTTGATGTAAATATGATATTGTCATATGTATGTATGTAAAATTGGGCAGTTGTACAATAAATTATAATAATATTACCTTTTGGATTTTTGTGCTTGTAAATTAAATTGTGATTGCAAATTATTTATTTTGAATGCATTGTGTATAAATTAATTTGAAATATTTGAGATGACAATTTTAGTTTGAATTGTGGAGATTGGGTTGATTTGTATTGATTGAAACTTTTGGTGGTTGAGATTTGATGAAGTGCACTATTTGGAAGTGTTTTCACAGGTTTTGAAGAACTGGTTTTTTCCAATTATAGACGGCACTCTGCCGAAATTTTTATAAAATTTGCGAAAACTTTAAATTGATTGAAAATTTAATATGCAGTTTAACTTCAAATAAAAGTTTTTATTTCCTACCAAAAATTCTCACCACCTTCAAAAAGTAAGAAAATTATTTTAAAATCCCTTGTAGTCAATATGGCTAAAAAGCCTTAATAACACATAATCAGACATAAAAGGCATAAGTGCGAGCATAGAGCCATAAGTGCGAGCATAGAGCCATGAGTGTTGGCATAAAGCCATGAATACAGGTATAAAGCCTTACGCATTACTGCTAAAATAATACCCTATTAGCATGCCAATCTATCCAATCTAACACACGTGTCTAGGCAATACATGGGCACATAAGTACCATTAAATGTTAATATGTTTTGTTTTATTATTTCATTATTTCACGATAAATTCCAATTATAATTTATAACATTTCAATTCTATTCGCAACAGAAATATAAATTTTTAGAATACAATTTTACATAAACTATGCATTTATTATAATTTATACATTCATTTATTATATCATTTGTGTTGATCATAATTCACAACAATGGTTCTCATATACCATTATACTCAAAACATTCTTTTTGTTTCTCATATGCCATTAATTATGTAAGCTATTAATTTCTAGTTACAAAAGAGGCATAAGTCCTAGTGATAATTTCCCCTCATTTTCACATTTAACAATCCATATATATATAATTCATATTTTATATTTCCAGTTATATTATGAATATATTATGAGGTCCAGAACTGAAAATTAAATTTTCCCTAGCAATGTAGTTGAGATACAAACTTATTTATGTATTAATTTTAATTTCTCTTTTTCCTCATGATGAGAACAAGTATTCATAAATTCACCTTAATTCTTCTCATGTACCACTTATTGGGTAGGATATTATTATTGTTCTAATTACAATGAAACATAATTCCTCATGTTGACTTCATCTCATTTATACATTTGACAATTCACTTATACTAATTACAATTTCATATTTCCAATTGTATTACTAATGTATCATGAATTTTATTTGTAATGGGCATGTAAGCCCTAACTATCTATTCCTCATGATTTAGGTGAATTATCATTCATATTTCAAGTAATCTATGAATATTTCATGGATTTCAAATTTAGCTAAATTTTCCATAAATCCTAGTGTCACTCAAATTCACCATTCACAATTTACCTACCACATTCTATATTAATAACTACAATGGTTCTTATAGTTTGATTTTCTACTTCACATAATTTAGTGGTTACTATTCATTTGACCATTTCCATTCAAAGGTTGACTTTTTGATTTATAATAAATTTGTTGAGCCTAGATTCACTGAGATGCCACATTTTCCATTTTATTCTTGTTGGCATTGATTGCCAAACTCAATTCCTAGTCTCCTAGGTTTTATTTCAATTTTTCAGAATTTGAGGTCCAAGTTTACTGTTCCATCGGACCTTACTATAGTAGAATTTTGACAAAACTTTCTTCGTGAAAGTTGTTCCTTTATGTGTCTTCTTTAATTTCCTTTTTGAATCACTCCATTTGGAGTTTTGTAGCTCAAGTTATGGTTAATTTACCATAACTGGCCGGATTGGTTCTTACCCAGATTTTCTGGGCAAATTTGGTTATGCCAGATTTGGTGTCCTAATTGGACTAGCAATTTGAATTGATTAAGTTCATAATTTGAGTTTGTGTTCTTCATGAAAGTTGTTCTAAATTGTCTAAGCTTTCTATTGATATAAAATTTAGGTCATTTGAATATTTCTACACTGAGTTATGGCCAAATGAACAAACATTGTTCATTTGGTCAATTTCCAAGGCAGTATGTATGTTACCCAGATTAGGTCAATTTTTAGGCCATTCTATTGTGGTTTTCTGGGCATGGTTTCTTCATCAAAGTTGTGCCATTATGTGTCTAGTTTCATTTCTAATTGGCCTTGCACCAATTGAACCTACACCTCTCAAGTTACAGCTACCCAAACTTGCTGGACTCACATCCAGCCCTGCAGGTCCTATGAGGCAGTATACCCAACCTCAAATCCAAAGTCACAATTCACTTCAATTCCTCATCAAACATAGTCAAATGGTCACTAATTGACCATTAGGACTTTCATTCACCAACACATGAGCAAAACCCTAAGTTTGCTCCAACCCCTAACTCCAAAATTCCAATTTACTCAAACATCATGCTATCAGATGTTCTAATCATCAATTTCATGTTCATTTGCATCAATTCACAACTATAATTCACTTGAATGATTGAAACTCTAAAGTACCATAGGCTACCAAAATTGAAGGTTTTTCATACTTACATAATTTGTTTTCTTTCTTCCAAAACTAACACTCAATTCATAATCTACACAAGGTAAACTCATGGATTTATGGAAGAAGTAGCACTAACCTTGACTTAGCCAATTCCCAAGACTTGAAAACTCCACTTTTTCTCTTCCTTTTTGCTGTCCAAGTCTTGGTCTAGGTGTGAGGAGAAGTTTTTGTAAAGGGAAGCTAGGGTTTTGAGGTGGTTTGGTGGATGGAAATCAAGCTCACTCAAAGCTTTAATGGAGGTCTCTCTCTCTCTTTCTTTCTCTCTTTTCTTGGTTTGGCTGAATGAAGGAGATGAATTGTTCCATTTTTATCTCATTTTTATGTCATTTTTATCCTTTTTAATTTTCTTGCCAAATGGTGATTGGGTGGAGCTTTTTAAATGACATCATGTAATGTCAAAATTTCAATTTTCTTCATTTTTCTTTTCTTTTCTTTTCTACTCATTTTTAATTAAATTTATAGTAATATTTATTCATATTTATGTCATAATAATTATTTACTTAACTGGACAAGTTTACCAAAAATCATCTCTGAAGACGAAATGACTAAAATGCCCTCCGTTTGGTTTATTGAGCCAAAATTCTGTACTGATCTAAAAAATTTTCTAAGCATTTTCTTGGCATTCTAATGCCATCGAAACCTCAATGACTCTTCTCTGGAGTCTCAAAAATTATTTCACTGGATTCCCCTCGGGTTTAGGGTTACTAACTGTCTTCACCGTTACTTTCCATTAGGGTCACTCATCGCTAGGGCACCGGCTCATTTAACTTTTTGTATTTCATTTCTAAAATTTTTCCTTAATTTTTCTTACCATTATTTGGTCTATTTATGGCTCCTCACTCTAGTTTACATATAGTACAAGACATTTTAGCTATCTGGACCGACACCAGTCACCAGAACAGTAGAATGTACAGACTTGTTAAAGTGAGAGTGTTACATGAATTAATGTTGGTAATGAGTTAAATTGGTGAATTGGAAGTGTTACCCTTGTGTAGGAATTCTGGACCTCTGAGTCTAGTGGGTTTATGTGGCTATAAGTAGAGCTACACACCTCCAATTAGTGTGAAGCCAATTTGTGACACCCCTATGTTTGGTCGTGCGTTCTACTGTTCCGGTGATCAGTGTTATCCGGACAGCTAGGATGCCTAGAACTACACTTAGATATGGGTGAGGAGACATAAAATAATGAAATTCAAGAAAAACAAAGGAAAAATAATAGCAATGAACTGTAACCAAGTAAAACGAGCCGAGAACCATAGCGATGGGTGACCGCACCGGGAAGTTGCGGCGTGGACCGTTGACTAGCCCTGGACCGTGGGAAACCCTGGAAAATATTTTTAAGACATAATTAAAGACCTATTGAATTATAAATTTCATTAGAAATATTAAAGAAAAATTAATTAATTAGTACAAAGAAAGACGAGAAATCGAGAAAACGACAAAACTCGGTGTTACCGAAAAATCGGGAATGCAACCTGAATAGGGTCATTGTGGTCAATTGACACCCTAAGTTGATTTTTGACCTAAATATCCATGGAAATAAAGAAGTGTTAAAGTTTAGAAATTACATGAAAAATTGAAGTTGGAATGAAATATAATGAAGTAAAATTATGGGGTATAATGTGAATAATTAAAAAGTTTAACATTACCTTATTATTTAATTGAGTTAGTGGACCATTATGCACCATATAAAAGCATAAGTGGACAGATTTCTTCCACTAATATTCTACATTCATCTTCTTCACCATTTACATTTCATTTGGCCGAACCAAGCTTGGGAGAATTCTCCCATGGCCGCCCACCTTTGAGACATTAAAACTCTATGATCAAGCCCTAGTTTCTTCAAGAGTTCTTCATTAAAGTTAGTCTACACATCATGGGCAACACAAAGGCAGCAAGAAAGATAAATTTTGGTGAGGTTTTGAAGAAGTTCAAAAGTGGTAAGTATGTATTTTTAATTCTTGTTTCATTAAACTTTGAATGGGTGTTGTGGGTAGTTGATTTATGGAAGGATTTTTGAAGTTTGATGAATTAATGGAGATGTACATTTTGCCAGCCATGAAACCTCACTATGAACAGCTTGTTCTTGTATGTAAATAGTGGTTTGGATGATGATTTAAATGTTTAATTGTATTGAAGTTAAATTCCATGTGTAAGGTTTGATTTGTAAGCTTGAAATGTGAAAATGGAAATTGATAGGTATGTGTAAACTTGTGGCAGCCTCATGAAAAAGATTGAAGTGTTTGAGTTCATGAAATATTGTTGAATTATGTTGCTCATGATGGCAGCATATGTATATGAATAATGGTTTAGAATTAGGTAGGTAAATGAGGTATGTCATGTGGTTAAATTATTGTAATTGGACTTGGAAAATTCTGGGTTATAATGTGTATGTTGAGAGTGGTTACAAGCTGCCAAAATGACCATAAATGTGAAGTAAAGTGTGTTAATGTTATGGTACAAACCAGAATTGGCATGGAAGAGTTAACTTGGTGAGTGTTTAATGTGTAATTAGTAAAGGATGAATAATGTGTAATAGGGTAGTGTATGTTTTGGCTTAGAACCTTATGTGTGTGGCTCCAATTGGTATGAGACCAATTGGAGGTAAAACTAGGCACAAAATGTGCCAACTTTCATGTAGGAAGCTTACCAAAATTCTGCTTAGAAGGTGACTTGAAAAATGACCAAATCCGGATTAGTGCTTTAAAAACCTGAAAATTGACCATTTGGGCAGCAGTTAGTGTTTTGGCCATAACTCACTCAAAACAGGTCCAATTGACCTAAAATTTTTACCACAAATAGTTGAGACTTATATCTAATATTCTTATGAAGACACCAAAGCCTAAAAATGGCTAGAACCAAGTCAAATAGCTTGCACAAATTCAGGTCCAAAAACTAGTTGAACCAAAAGTGACCTAAAAATGACCTAAAGTTACCATTTTGGTACATTCTGTCTAGCATTGGTAAATTGACCATAACTTGGTCTACACAACTCAGAATGACTTGAAATTTTGCCCCACATGCAATAAAACATAGACCTACAAGTTTGTAGTTTGGACTAAAACCTAAAAACTGAGGGAACTAGGTCATCTGGCTAGGTCAAATTAGTATACCGAAATCCGGCAAATTACAATAAAATGCAATATACTTGAAAGTGAATTTGGTAACATGTACCAACACTAAAAGGCCATAAAATGTGACATATTGATAACATTAAAACCTAATTCACCTAGAGTGCATCGAGGGTCAACATCTTAGGTTGACTAAGGAAATAATAGAATTCAATAAGTTAATTATTAAGCTTTATTCTTAGAGACAGTTTAAATAAGTACTGAAACACTTCAAATTGTGTGTTTCAGTTAGCAAAGACTTAGGGAAAGGGAAGGAAACACTGAGTCAGGGCCCAGAGACAGTTATCAGAGGTTTGTGCACAACAGTTATTTCTTTTGAATTTTTCAATTGAAATAAATTATGACTATTTTTATATTATTGTTTTAAATTGTGAAAAAATGTTTGAATGATATTTGATGGATACTTATTGATTGAAAAGCATTGTAAATGGTTTGAAACCACAGCTATCATGTGTATTCATTGAATTCCTCGCTAGCTTGTCCAGTGGGATGAATTGACTTTGAATTCCCTCTCTGGCTGAAGTGTTGAGGTGTGTACCTGTTGAGGATGAATAGAATGAGTACTCATATTATTGCTAGCTAGCTATGTTATTCCTCATTAGCCATCAGCTCTTCGGATGAATTGGACTTTGGAACATGATTAAGCTGTGTGTGATTTTATTGATATTTATTATGATATTGTGAAATGGAGTTTAAATTCTTATTGACATTTACTATCTTTTGAATATAACTATGGTTTTAAGTATCCACTATTTATGTGACTTATGATTATGATTTGAAGTTTTATTTTGTTAATGTTGTGCACAATTGAGACATTGGCTCAGCGATAGCTTTTCATTGCTGTCATAGGTAGACAGACTGACAGAGCAGCAAACTAGGCTGCTAGTACTACACTGAGAGATCATCGGGTATATTGAGTATACCATATTTTGCATTTTGTATTGTAATGTATGTTCACTGTATGTATATAGTGTTCTTGGTTTTGAGCAGTTGTAAATTAAAATTGTAAATTGAACTTGTACATTAAAGTTGTAAATTAAATTTGTAAATTATTTTGGTTTGTAAATATTGTGATATATTTCTTTTATCTCAGCTTTTGAAAACACTAGAAAATTATTATGGATTTGAGTTGGCAAATGTTGAGAAACATATTGTGTTGATTGAATATTGGAGTTTGAGGATTGAACAAAATATAAGAAGTGCTTTTTATAGGTTTTTAAAGAACTGTTTTATTCAAAATACAGATGGCACTCTGCCAAAATTTTTACAGAAATTATTAATTCTTCAAATGTATTGTCTGGTTTCACTTCAGTTAAAAAATTTTTTAACACCTGCAAATAGTGCTCACCACTGTAAAAAGAAGTAAGAAAAGGTTTAAAATCACTGGTAGTGTATTTAATGAGTTATCAGTAGACGAAGTTAGTAATTCATTAGATATACAACAGGATCATGTTATGCCATATGGAGGGGTAGGGTGTGACATGTTTTAGTGGTATTAGAGCTAGTTTTTAAATTCTGATTTCACTTGTAATTTGAATATTCTTTCTTCATAGTACAACTACTCAATGTCATTGTTTGATACATACAGTACATTACATTATAAATATGCCCTACCGGGAGGAAATCTCCTTGTGTTATTGTTCAGGAGGTTTAAGATCTTAGAATTGACTATGGAAGAGGGTGATCGTTCAGTCGATCAATCAATAGAGGCTGAGGTACAAGGGGATGCCCCAGCCCCTCAGAGAGTCGGGAGCTCGACTTTACCAGCCCTACCTGTACAAATTACTGGACAAATGGCCCAACAAATGGCCACTTTCTTTCAATAAATGGCTAATAATCTGTCAGCCCAAGCCCAAGTACAAACCCAACCCCCATAAGGGCAATGTGAAATAGAGAAGAGGGAGAAACCTATGGGTCAGAGCTAGAGCAGTAATTTGGGGAAGATAAAAGAATTTGAGGAGCCCCGAGCTCAGGGATATAACAGAGGTGGATCATTAGGGCAGAGACCACCAAGGTCCAGTCATCGAACAACTAGAATTTCCTACCCTCCCTGCCAATGTAAAACTTGTGGAAGAAATCATGGTGGGCTATGCTACAAGGCCATAGGAGCCTGTTATAACTGTGGAGGCACAGGACATTTTACCAAAGACTGCACCAGTACTCACAGAGTTGGACCACCTCTTACTACTGCAGAAGGGTCAGTTCAGAGTCCTGCCACCAAAGGTTCTGTAACACCTTCCCGGTAGCCACTCCGTACATTCTACTGTTCCGGCGACCGGTGTCGGTCCGGACAGCTAGAACGTCCGGAAAAATATTTAAACTAAAGTCAAGAACCAAAATTAACTCAAATATTAATAAGAAAAATTTAGGAAAAATTTTAGAAATAAAATACAACCATGTCAAATGAGCCGGTGCCCAAGCGATGGGTAACCAGAGGTAAGTTGCGGTTCTCGCAACGAGGAGCCCTAGACCCGGAAAAAAATTCATAAAATAATTTTTGGGACTCCAGAGAAGGGTTATTGAGGTTCCCATGGCATTAGAATGCCAAGAAAATATTTAGAAAAATTTTTCAATCGGTACAGCCAATTTTGACCCGTTAAGCCAAACGGAGGGCATTTTGGTCATTTCGCCTTCAAAGGAGATTTTTGGCCGACTTGTCCAGTTAAGTAAATAATTAATATGACATAAAATATGAATAAATATTACTAAAAATTAAAGTGAAAATGAGTAGAGAAAAGAAGAAAAGAAAATGAAAGAAAAACCTAAATATGACATCACATGATGTCATTTGGAAGGCTTCCACCAATCACAACCCAACAAGCCAAATTAAAAAGAGAAAAATGACAAATGAAGAGACAAATTTTCTGGTTCTTCTTCTTCATTTGGACGTGAACCTCTTCTTCCATAGCTAAGTATATTCAAGCTTTTCAAAGCTTGATTCACCCATTTCTACCCAACAAAATCATAACCTAGCTTCACAAAAAATTAACCTAGCAACTTGAGTAACCTCTAGGCAGCCAAAAGAAGAAGAAAGAAGGAGTTTGGGTAGTTTGAAATTCTGCCCTATTCAAGGTTAGTGCCTATTTACACTTAAATCTCTTTTAATTCAAGTTAAAGACTTAAAGCGAGTAAGGTTTTGTGAATTAAATGAATGGAATCTATGTATATGGACCCTATGAATTTTTGGCAGCCCTAGGAAGGAATGAGTTTGATTGTATTAATGGACTTAGAGTGAATTGGAGATTATGTTTAGAGTGTATACATATATATATACAAGAATGAAAGAGTTAACTAAAGAAATTGTGAAAACCATGACTTTGAGCTAGGGTTTAGGAGTGAAAATTTGACTTTGCTTATGAAATTGTTAAAGAACATTCTAATAGTCAATTAGTGACCATTTGAGGTAAGTTGACCATAATTAGGAGTGAATTATTGCATGGCAAAGTGGAATGGGCAGGCTGCCCCATGAGTGCAGCAGGGTGACTGAAATTTTAGTCCACTTGGACTACCATATCTTGGGCTGTGTTGGTCCAATTGGTGTTTGGCCAATTGGACATGAAACTAGGCTTGTAATGCCACATTTTTGCTGAAGAAACCATGCCCAAAAGACCAAAGCAAGAGGACCAAAAGTTGGCCCCATTCCGGATACCCTGCAGCCAGCACCTGCAGAAATGACCAAATATAACTGTTCATTTGGCCATAACTCACTGTAGATATGGTCAATTGACCTGAAATTTTTACAGCAACAAGATAGGATATAGACAAACAACTTTCATGAAGAACATCACCCCAAATTATGCCATTAACCCATTCAAATTATTGGGCAAAGTTGAGTTATCAAACCTGCAACTCTGCAGATTTTCATTTGAGCAGTAATGTTTGGAGGACTATAACTCTCTCTAGAAAACTTGGATTTAGGCGATTCTTAAACCGATGGAAACCTAAGGCATGGTAGAATATTTCATATGAAGAAAGTTAGACCAAATTATGAACTTAACTTTATCAAACTACTTACCAAAGTTGGACCAAAATCTGCCAAAACCCAAAATTGCAGCATGAACAGTACACGTGAACAATAAACTTATTTTGGCCATAACTTGAGCTACAAAACTCCAAATGGAGTGATTCAAAAAAGGAAATTCAACTAGACAAAATAAGGAACAACTTTCATGTTTACCATTTCCTCAAATTCCCACTGTAACAGTGCTTAATGGAATAGTAAATTTAAGCTTCAAAAACTGAAAATTTTGTTTCCCTTGGTTTAAGCCTAGAAATGGTAATGGTGATCACTTCCAACAAGTTTTAAATGAAAAATGTGGTATGTTTGAAGTGCCAAAGCCAATGTACCTACTTTCTATGCAAAAGTCAACTTTTTGTTTGACTAATGAAGTGAATAGTGACACCAAAACTTGAAATTCAAAAATGTGAAACTTAAAAATGCAAAATGCCCTAGTAGGCCTAATGTGATTGGTTTGGATAGTTTGGCATGCCAATAGGGTATTGTTTTAGCAGTACTGCGAAAGGCTTTATGCCTGTGTTCATGGCTTTATGCCCATATTCATGGCTTTTATGCCCGTATTCATGGCTTTTATGCCCGATTATGTGATATCATGGCTTTTTAGCCATACTAACTGCATACATGGTTGACGCTTATGCCCCATGGTATGACGCCCGACGCACCGCGATGTCCAAGGTGCCAACGACCGTTATCCAAATTCGTCCAAAGATAGGTTACTTGGGCATGGAAAAGTATAACTATGATTGAACTGATTATTAAAGAAAATACGAAAATTAAGTATCAGGAATGATTACAAAAATACAAAGAAGCTCAAGATCATGAAGAAAATAATTAACGAAATGCATGAAGAAGTTAATATCATAAAACATGATTAGCCCTCGACTAAACAATAAGTTAGTAATTATTCATCTCTTATGAACACAATAGCAAGGAAATTATTATTTTTATTTGCATCTTATATTTTCTTGTATTATTGGCACCACTAAGCTTTATGCTTAGCGCGTCGCTTTTGCAACGCGTAGGTACTGAAGATTTGGACAGAGGGCCCAGTAGACCACAGATTCGGTAAGGCAGTTCACAGTTCTACATAGCGTCCGTGCCACCTCACAGACTACAGTGCATTGGTAGGACACTAGGTCCCATTTTGTATTTTGAGATTTTTGTAAATTTGGTAATTAAACTCTTATTTTATCATATGTATTTGAACAAATGTAATATAATTTTGTATTAATGTAAGTACTTGTAAATTGTGATTATAAATCACATGTGAGAATTTATTTATAATTTGAGTCTAATGATGATGTGAAATGAATGAATGACAAATAGAGGAATTGTTAAGAAAATTGTGTTTGTGAAAGGAAAAGTGAATACATAACTGTGACTTGTACATGATTATCACATGAGATGAATGATTGAGAAATGAATGGTGAAAAATGTTGAGATTTTGATATTGAAGTTTGAGAGTGATGAGATGATTGAATATGATCATAGGAAGTGTTTTTCACAGGTTCCGAAGAACTGTTTTCTCTATTTTTAGCCGGTACTCTGCCGGATTTTCTATAAAATTCTCGGAACCTCAAATAAATTATAATTTCGATAAATGGCTGAAATAAATTATATTTCACAAGTTATATTCAAAACTACGATAAAAATGAATTAAGATAAAATAGAGTGCTCGGCACACTGAGTGGCATAACTTGCTCGGCTACACTGTAGTCGGGTAAGGGGTGTCACAGGTTCACAACCACCTAGCAGAGGTAGAGGCAAGGGTAGAGGTAGTCCAGCAAGCAGCCAAGGCACTGTGAATCAATCAGAGAAAGGTAGTGCTCCAGTCAGAGTCTACGCAATGAGACAGAGAGAAGAGGCTGCGACATCTGATGTTGTGGCTGGTACCTTCTCAACTTTTAGTCAAGATGTTTTTGTGTTATTTGATTTGGGTTCTACCAATTTTTATGTGAGTGCTAGCATCATTGATTGCATTGCTGTTCCATGTACAAAAATGGACTTTGAGGTGCTAGTAACAAGTACACTAGGACAAGAGGTCAGGGTTAATAGAATGTATAAGGATTGTCCTTTGGTGATCCAAGGACATACTTTTCTATCTGATCTCATTGAAATGCCCTTCAGAGATTATGATATCATCTTGGGCATGAATTGGTTAGCCAGGCATCACGCCATGGTTTACTGTAGACTGAAGACAGTCACTTTTAGTTTCCCTCAATACAGTGATGTGGTAATACATAGGGAGAGGCAGCTATTGCCATCAAACATCATTTCAGTTGCACTAGCTAGAAAAATGATCAGAAAGGGGTGTGAAGCATACTTAGCACATGTGGTAGACACCCAAGTGGAGAGTCTAGCATTGAGGGACATCCCTACAGTATATGACTTTCCAGATGTGTTTCCAGATGAATTAACAGGATTACCTCCAGAAAGAGAGGTGCAGTTTGAAACTAATGTTACGCCTGGTGTGGATCTAATCTCCATAACACCATACAGAATGACACCAACAGAGTTGAAGGAGTTGAAGGTACAGTTGTAAGAACTACTTGAAAAGGGCTTCATCCGCCCTAGTGTGTCACCTTGGGGAGAGCCAGTATTGTTTGTTAAGAAGAAAGATGGCACTCTTCATTTATGTATTGACTACTGGCAGTTGAATAAGGTGACAATAAAGAACAGATATCCATTGCCTCGCATTGATGATCTGTTTGATCAGTTGCAGGGTATAGCTGTATTCTGCAAAATTGATTTGCGATCTGGTTATTGTCAATTGAAAGTGTAAGAGCAGAGTATTCCAAAAACTGCTTTCAGAACTCGATATGGCCACTATGAGTTTCTAGTAATGCCATTCGGGTTAACTAATGCTCCAGCTGCTTTTATGGATCTGATAAACACTATCTTCAGACCATATCTCGACCAGTTTGTGGTGGTGTTTATTGATGACATTTTGATATATTCGAGGAATGCAGAGGAGCATGACAGACATCTGCGGATTGTACTTCAGACTTTAAGGGAGAAACAACTAAATGCCAAATTATCGAAATGTAAATTTTGGCTAAAAGAAATCTCCTTTTTGGGACATGTTGTGTCAGCTGAAGGGATCAAGGTAGATTCCAGCAAGGTAGAAGCTATCCTTAATTGGAAACCGCCTAGGAATATCATAGAAATTCGCAGTTTTCTGGGTTTAGCTGGATATTACCGCCGTTTTGTGAAAGGGTTTTCTATGTTGGCTTCTCCACTGACCAAGCTACTTCGAAAAGATGTAAAATTTCAGTGGACAAATAAATGTCAGTAGAGTTTTGATGAGTTGAAGAGGTGTTGACTGAAGATCTAGTCCTTACTTTACTTACACCGGGTAAAGAATACACAGTTTATATTGATGCTTCTCACAATGGGTTAGGCTGTGTACTGATGCAATATCAGAATGTCATTGCTTATGCATCACGCCAACTGAAACCGCATGAGAGGAACTACCCAACACATGATTTGGAGCTTGCAGCTATTGTTTTTGCTCTGAAGATCTAGAGACACTATTTGTATGGAGAGAAATGCTACATTTACACAGATCACAAGAGCTTGAAGTTCTTGGGCACACAGAAGGAGTTGAATTTGGGGCAGAGGAGATGGTTAGAACTGATTAAAAACTATGATTGCTTAATAGACTATCAGCCAGGGAAAGCAAATATGGTGGCTGACGCCTTAAGTCGCAAGACTATGGCAAGTTTCAGAGTTTCTCCTTTGTCCATGGTACATGAGTTGAAAGCATAACATGCTAGTTTGAAGATTGATGATGAGGGATAGACAGTAGTTGCATGGCATGTACAGCCAGTGTTGATTGATCAGATCGATGGTCGCTCGTAATGATGAAAATATCGGTTACCGAAAGAAGTCCAGCAAGGCAAAAAACCTGAATTTTGTGTGAGAAATGATGGTTTATTGCTACATCAGGGCAGAATGTGCGTTCTCAATGATGTAGACTTGAGACAGATCATTATAAAGGAAGCACATGAGTCTCCTTTTGCTATGCATCCTGGTAGAACTAAAATGTATAGAGGGCTGAAAGAGCATTACTGGTGGATGGGTATGAAGAGGGATATAGATGAATTTGTTTCCAAATGCCTAACTGGTCAGCAAGTGAAGGCAGAACATCAAGTTCTAGCTGGTTTGTTACATCCATTGCCAGTACCATAGTGAAAATGGGAAAGGATAACTATGGATTTTGTTACGGGACTTCCAAGGACACAGAATAGTCATGATGCAGTTTTTGTTATAGTTGATAGACTGACTAAGTCTGCTCACTTTTTGCTAGTCCGGATGGACTATAGCCTGGAGAGATTGGCCAGATTGTACATAAATGAGATTGTAAAACTGCATGGAGTGCTAGTATCGATTGTATCTGATAGAGATCCCAGGTTCACATCTAGATTCTGGGGTAGTCTTCAGAGAGCCCTAGGAAATAGATTGAACTTCAGCATAGCATTCCACCCACAGACAGATGGCCAGTTTGAAAGGGTAATTCAGAGATTGGAGGATATGCTACGGGCTTGTGTGATTGAGTTTGACGGTAGTTGGGATACACACTTGCCTTTGATTGAGTTTGCTTATAACAACAACTACAAATCAAGCATTGGGATGCCTCCATATGAAGCTTTGTATGGCAGAAAGTGCAGAACTCCCCTATGTTGGGATGAAGTAGGTGAAACGAAGATGATTGGGCTAGAAATTGTTCAGCAGACAGAGGAAAAGATCAGATTGATAAGAGATCGACTCAAGGCTGCATCAGACCATCAGAAGTCCTATGTTAATCTGAAGAGAAGAGATATTGAAAATGTAGTGGGTGATAAGGTATTCCTTAAATTAAAGTTTCTCCTTGGAAGAGGATTATGAGATTAGGCAGAAAGGGGAAACTGAGTCCTCGCTTTATCGGACCATATGAGGTTCTGGAAAGAGTGGGTCCTTTGGCATATCAATTGGCATTACCTCCAGAGCTAGAAAGGATACACAGTGTCTTCCATGTGTCCATGTTAAGGAGGTACAGATCTGACCCATCTCATGTACTATCAGTTGAAGAAATTGAGGTAAATCCAGACCTCTCATATGAGGAAGAACCCATAGAAATTCTGGCATATGAGGTGAAGCAGCTGAGGAATAAACAGATACACCTGGTTAAAGTGCTGTGGAACCATCATTCAGGCTGGGAAGCTACTTGGGAATGTGAAGAGGACATGAGGAGACAGCACCCACAGCTGTTCAGAAACTGATGCCAAGTAAAATTTCGAGACGAAATTTATTTTAAGGGGGGGGGGGGGGAGAGAATTGTAACACCCCTATATTCGGTAGTGCGTTCTACTGTTCTGGTGACCAGTGTTGTCTGAACAGCTAGGATGCCTAGAACTACACTTAAATATGGGTGAGGAGACATAAAATATTGAAATACAAGAAAAGAAAATACAAGAAAAACAAAGGAAAAATAATAGTAATGAAATGTAACCAAGTTAAACGAGCCGAGAACCATAGCGATGGGTGACCGCACCGGGAAGTTACGATGTGGACCGTTGACTAGCCCTGGACCACGAGAAACCCTGGAAAATATTTTTAAGACATAATTAAAGACTTATTGAAGTATAAATATCATTAGAAATATCAAAGAAAAATTAATTAATTAGTACAAAGAAAGACGAGAAATCGAGAAAACGACAAAACTCGGTGTTACCGAAAAATTGGGAATGCAACTCGAATAGGGGCATTGTGGTCAATTGACACCCCAAGTTGATTTTTGACCTAAATATCCATGGAAATAAAGTAGTGTTAAAGTTTAGAAATTACATGAAAAATTGAAGTTGGAATGAAATATAATGAAGTAAAATTATGGGGTAGAATGTGAATAATTAAAAAGTTTAACATTACCTTATTATTTAATTGAGTTAGTGGACCATTATGCACCATATAAAAGCATAAGTGAACAGATTTCTTCCACTAATATCCTGCGAACCATTTACATTTCATTTGGCCGAACCAAGCTTGGGAGAATTCTCCCATGGCCGGCCACCTTTGAGACATTAAAACTCCATGATCAAGCCCTAGATTCTTCAAGAGTTCTTCATTAAAGTTAGTCTACACATCATGGGCAACACAAAGGCAGCAAGAAAGATAAATTTTGGTGAAGTTTTGAAGTTCAATAGTGGTAAGTATTTATTTTTAATTCTTGTTTCATTAAACTTTGAATGGGAGTTGTGGGTAGTTGATTTGTGGAAGAATTTTTGAAGTTTGATGAATTAATGGAGATGTACATTTTGGCAGCCATGAAACCTCACTATGAATAGCTTATTCTTGTATGTAAATAGTGGTTTGGATGTGATTTAAATGTTTAATTGTATTGAAGTTAAATTCCATGTGTAAGGTTTGATTTGTAAGCTTGAAATGTGAAAATGGAAATTGATAGGTATGTGTAAACTTGTGGTAGCCTCATGAAGAAGATTGAAGTGTTTGAGTTCATGAAATATTGTTGAATTATGTTGCTCATGATGGCAGCATATGCATATGAATAATGGTTTAGAATTGGGTAGGTAAATGAGGTATGTCATGTGGTTAAATTGTTGTAATTAGACTTAGAAAATTCTGGGTTATAATGTGTATGTTGACAGTGGTTACAAGCTGCCAAAATGACCATAAATGTGAAGTAAAGTGTGTTAATGTTATGGTACAAACCAGAATTGGCATGGAAGATTTAACTTGGTGAGTGTTTAATGTGTAATTAGTAAAGGATGAACAATGTGTAATAGGGTAGTGTATATTTTGGCTTAGAACCTTAAGTGTGTGGCTCCAATTGGTATGAGACCAATTGGAGGTGAAACTAGGCACAAAATGTGCCAACTTTTATGAAGGAAGCTTACTAAAATTCTGCTTAGAAGGTGACTTGAAAAATGACCAAATTCGGATTAGTGCTTTAAAAACCTGAAAATTGACCATTTGGGCAGCAGTTAGTATTTTGGCCATAACTCACTCAAAACAGGTCCAATTGGCCTGAAATTTTTACCATGAATAGTTGAGACATATATCTACAATTCTTATGAAGACACAAAAGGCAAGAAATTGCCAGAACCAAGTCAAATAGCTTGCACAAATTCAGGTCCAAAAGCTGGCTGAACCAAAAGTGACGTAAAAATGACCTAAAGTTACCATTTTGGTACATTCTGTCCAGCATTGGTAAATTGATCATAACTTGGTCTACACAACTCAGAATGACCTGAAATTTTGCCCCGCGTGCAATAAGACATAGACCTACAAGTTTGTAGTTTGGACCGAAACCCGAAAACTGAGGAAACTTGGTTATCCAACTAGGTCAAATTAGTATACCGAAATCCGATGAATTGCAATAAAATGCAATATACTTGAAAGTGAATTTGGTAATATGTACCAATACTAAAAGGCCACAAAATGTGACATATTGGTAACTTTAAAATCTACTTCACCTAGAGTGTATCGAGGGTCAACATCTTAGGTTGACTAAGGAAATAATAGAATTCAATAAATTAATTATTAAGCTTTATTCTTAGAGACAGTTTAAATGAGTACTGAAACACTTCAAATTGTGTGTTTCAGTTAGCAAAGACTCAAGAAAAGGGAAGGAAACACTGAGTTAGGGCCAAGAGACAGTTATCAGAGGTTTGGGCACAACAATTATTTCTTTTGAATTTTTCAATTGAATTAAATTATGACTATTTGTATATTATTATTTTAAATTGTGAAAAATTGTTTGAATGATATTTGATGGATACTTATTGATTGAAAAGCATTTGTAAATGGTTTGAAACCACAGTTATGATGTGTATTGATTGAATTCCCTACTAGCTTGTCTAGTGGGATGAATTGACTTTGAATTCCCTCTCTGGCTAAAGTGTTAAGGTGTGTGCCTATTGAGGACGAATAGAATGAGTACTGATATTATTGCTAGCTAGCTATGTTATTCCTTATTAGCCATCGGCTCTTCGGATGAATTGGACTTTGGAACATGATTAAGCTGTGTGTGATTTTATTGATTTTTATTATGATATTGTGAAATGGAGTTTAAATTCTTATTGACATTTACTGTCTTTTGAATTTAACTATGGTTTTAAGTATCCACTATTTATGTGACTTATGATTATGATTTAAAGTTGTATTTTGTTAATATTATGCACCACTGAGATATTGGCTCAACGATACCTTTTCATTGCTGTCGCAGGCAGACATACTGACAGGGCAACAGACTAGGCTGCTAGTACTACACTGAGAGATCATCGAGTATATTGAGTATACCATATTTTGATTTTGTATTGTAATGTATGTTCACCGTATGTATATAGTGTTCTTGGTTTTGAGCAGTTGTAAATTAAAATTGTAAATTAAACTTGTAAATTAAACTTGTAAACTAAATTTGTAAATTATTTTTGTTTGTAAATATTGTGATATATTTCTTTTATCTCAGCTTTTGATAACACTGGAAAATTATTATGGATTTGAGTTGGAAAATGTTGATAAACATATTGTGTTGATTGAATATTGGAGTTTGAGGATTAAATAAAATATAGGAAGTGCTTTTTACAGGTTTTTGAAGAACTGTTTTATTCAAAATACAGATGGCACTCTGCCAAAATTTTTATAGAAATTATTAATTCTTCCATTGTATTATCTGGTTTCACTTCACTTAAAAAAATTTTTAACACCTGCAAATAGTGCTCACCACTGTAAAAAGAAGTAAGAAAAGGTTTAAAATCCCTTGTAGTGTATTTAATGGGTTATCAGTAGACGAAGTTGGTAATTCATTAGATATAGTACGGGATCATGTTATGCCTTACGGAGGGGTAGGGTGTGACATGTTTTAGTGGTATCAGAGCTAGTTTTTAAATTCTGATTTCACCTGTAATTTGAATATTCTTTCTTCATAGTACAACTACTCAATGTCATTGTTTGATACATACAGTACATTACATTATAAATATGCACTAACAGGAGGAAATCTCCTTGTGTTATTGTTCAGGAGGTCTAAGATCATCGAATTGACTATGGAAGAGGGTGATCATTCAGTCGATCAATCAATAGAGGCTGAGGTACAAGGGGATGCCCGAGCCCCTCAGAGAGTCGGGAGCTCGACCTTACCAGCCCCACCTGTACAAATTACTGCACAAATGGCCCAACAAATGGCCACTTTCTTTCAACAAATGGCTGATAATCTGTCAGCCCAAGTCCAAGTACAAACCCAACCCCCACAAGGGCAGTGTGAAATAGAGAAGAGGGAGAAACCTATGGGTCAGAGCTCGAGCAGTAATTTAGGGAAGATAAAAGAATTTGAGGAGCCCTGAGCTCAGGGATATAACAGAGGTGGATCATTAGGGCAGAGACCACCAAGGTCCAGTCGTCGAACAACTAGAATTTCCTACCCTCCCTGCCAATGTGAAACTTGTGGAAGAAATCATGGTGGGGTGTGCTACAAGGCCATAGGAGCCTGTTATAACTGTGGAGGCACAGGACATTTTGCCAAAGACTGCACCAGTACTCATAGAGTTGGACCACCTCCTACTACTACAGAAGGGTCAGTTTAGAGTCCTGCCACCAGAGGTTCACAACCACCTAGCAGAGGTAGAGGCAGGGGTAAAGGTAGTCCAGCTGGCAGCCAAGGCACTGTGAATCAATCAGAGTAAGGTAGTGCTACAATCAGAGTCTACGCAATGAGACAGAGAGAAGAGGCTACGACATCTGATGTTGTGGCTGGTACCTTCTCAACTTTTGATCAAGATGTGTTTGTGTTATTTGATTCGGGTTCTACCCATTTTTATGTGAGTGCTAGCATCATTGATTGCATTGCTGTTCCATGTACAAAAATGGACTTTGAGGTGCTTGTAACAAGTCCACTAGGACAAGAGGTCAGGGTTAATAGAATGTATAGAGATTGTCCTTTGGTGATCCAAGGACATACTTTTCTCTCTGATCTCAATGAAATGCCCTTCAGAGATTATGATATCATCTTGGGCATGGATTGGTTAGCCAAGCATCACGTCATGATTGAATGTAGACTGAAGACAGTCACTTTTAGTCTACCTCGGTACAGTGATGTGGTAATACATGGGGAGAGGCAGCTATTGCCATCAAACATCATTTCAGCTGTACTAGCCAGAAAAATGATCAGAAAGGGGTGGGAAGCATACTTAGCACATGTGGTAGACACCCAAGTGGGGAGTCTAGCATTGAGGGACATCCCTACAGTATATGACTTTCTAGATGTGTTTCCTGATGAATTGCCAGGATTATCTCCAGAAAGAGAGGTGTAGTTTGAAATTAATGTTGCGCCTGGTGTGGATCCAATCTCCATAACACCATACAGAATGGCACCAGCAGAGTTGAAGGAGTTGAAGGTGCAATTGCAAGAACTACTTGGAAAGCGCTTCATCCACCTTAGTGTGTCACCTTAGGGAGCGCCAGTATTGTTTGTTAAGAAGAAAGATGGCACTCTTCGTTTATGTATTGACGACCGGCAGTTGAATAAGGTGACAATAAAGAACAGATATCCATTGCCTCACATTGATGATCTGTTTGATCAGTTGAAGGTTGCAGCTGTATTCTCCAAAATTGATTTGCGATCTGGTTATTATCAATTGAAAGTGCAAGAGCAGAGTATTCCAAAAACTGCTTTCAGAACTCGATATGGCCACTATGAGTTTCTAGTAATGCCATTCAGGTTAACTAATGGTCCAGCTGCTTTAATGGATCTGATGAACACTATCTTCAGACCATATCTCGACCAGTTTGTGGTGGTGTTTATCGATGACATTTTGATATATTCGAGGAATGCAGAGGAGCATGACCGACATCTACGGATTGTACAGCAGACTTTAAAAGAGAAACAACTATACACCAAATTGTCGAAATGTGAATTTCGGCTAAAAGAAATCTCTTTCTTGGGACATGTTGTGTCAGCTGAAGGGATCAAGGTAGATTCCAGCAAGGTAGAAGCTATCCTTAATTGGAAACCACCCAGGAATATCACAGAAATCCGCAGTTTTTTTAGTTTAGCTGGATATTAGCGCCGGTTTGTTAAAGGGTTTTCTATGTTAGCTTCTCCACTCACCAAGATGCTTCGGAAAGATGTAAAATTTCAGTGGATAGATAAATGTCAGCGGAGTTTTGATGAGTTGAAGAGGTGTTGACTGAAGCTCCAGTCCTTACTTTACTTACACTAGGTAAAGAATACACAATTTATAGTGATGCTTCTCACAATGGGTTAGGCTGTGTACTGATGCAAGATCGGAATGTCATTGCTTATGCATCACGCCAGCTGCAACTGCATGAGAGGAACTACCCAACACATGATTTGGAGCTTGCAGCTATTGTTTTTGAAGGAACGGAAGCGTGAAAAACACAAGATTATACCATTGAATTCAAAAAAATTTCGCCTAGGGTCACATGCACCATGCAAGATTTATTTTTATCTATTTGATTTCAATGATAAACAACATATTAAAACTCTTTTAATATGTTTTTGGATCTGTATTTTCTATTTAAGATTTTAAAATTAATCAGATTAATTTTAGAACCCTATATTAAATCAAGAACGATTACACTAACCTCTTGATGCACTGCAGCGTGTCTGCGCCTTTGAGATTCATCTTCAGGACACCAAATGTTGTCCCTCTAGCTTGTCCACACCAAGAACACCTATGGCAGCCCTTGAACAGCCTCTAAAGCTTTTTCTATTAATTAGAAATTCAAGTTCTGCCTTTTAAGAGATTAGAGATGTAAACAGGACACTAGAAACAATTTCTAGTGTTCTTAATTCAAGAGATTGATGGCTAATCTCTTTGAATCTTTGAATTGATGAGAGATGAAGAGAAATAGCTGGAGAGGCTCAAAGTGGCGTGACAAATGAGAGGAGAGGCTGCTGTTTATTTTTCTTTTCATAACCACACTTAAATAGCTAGGTTAACACATTAAACCCTAGCCACATGTCACCTTTTGATTAGCTCTAGGTTTAAGTGACCCAATTACATTGTGCCAAGTGTCAAACCTATATTTAATCTTGATTTTAATCATCTTACATGATTAAAAAACATTTGGCAAGCTTATGTGTAATCCCATGTGTCACCATCTCATGGTGTCACGTGTCACACTGTGAAATGACCAAAATGCCCCTGTGTCTTAATTTTGAGTTCTTAACCCAAAACAATTATTTTCTTCTTCTAATTAATTTACATCAAATATAAATTAATTAATTAATCTCTATTAATTAATTAATTTCTCATCAATTAAATTCATATTTAAACACTTTAAATATAAATTTAATTTATACTACACATCCAATAATCTAGATTTGGTTTCAAGTCATGCTAGGGACTTTGCAATTTAATTGCAAACCAAACCTATTTAATTAATCAATTAAACTCTTTAATTAATTAATTAAATCATATTTAAATAGGTGATAACTTGTGTATGTGTGTGACTTACTAGGCTCATCACTAATTGGCAATGAGACATGATATCAACTCTTAATATCATCAGAACTCTTTCTTACCATAAATGATTTCTCTAAATCATTTTATGAACCTCATAGACCATGGTTAACACCTAGCATAGCATGCCATGGCTACCCAATTAGTAATAAGATTTACCTTAAATGAACCTATAATCATATGTTACCATGCACTAGAATCTCTCTGTTACAAAATCCCAACTCAAGCTGGAGTCATGGTTTATGTCAAACTCTATTTGCTATGAATATTATGTTCTCTTTTAATTCCAATTCTTGATTAAAAAGATTTTTTCTCATCAGAAACTCTTTTCTGAATAAATCTATCTGTCCTGGCCAGGAACTTGAAACATCAAGAACAATTAAATGAACATAGGATTTTATCTCTATTTACTTAGAGGAACAGATTCCATCTTGATCAACACCTACCTCCATATATAACTAGTAGGAGCCAACACATGCCCATATACCCATACATAGTACAAGTATGAAAGCAGTATCAAACTCAAACTACCTATATACAAGATAATCAGGCTATCTCAGGTCTAAAGATTATATGCACTGATATGATTTATGACAAAACATTGACAAGACTAAACTCCATGTGCTTATCATAAGTGTCACTGGTTCGGCCTACTTATCATTTATAAGTGCCTATCATGTTTGTTATATGGCATGAGACTCACCATTCCATCTTATTTATATCTCATATAAATAACTTGGGAACAAACATGAATACAATCTTTCTGGATAAGTCATGTCCTTATTATGAAGTATCCTCGATTGTGAACCTATTTATGATACTTCGTACTAGAAATATTGTCACTCATATTCTTAACAACTTAAGAATAATATTTCTAACAAAGTATCAATGGACCTTTTCTATTACACATAAATATATTATGTAAACGGAAAAGTGGAAATGCCTTTTATTAATAAAAATATGTACAAGATACATACTAAATGATATGCTCTAGGGCATACTACTAACAATCTCCCACTAGCACTAGAGCCATTCATTACAATATCTTAGACCTATCTTCTCAAGATGTCGGTCTAACTGAGTCTGTGACATAGGCTTAGTGAATGGATCAGCTGGATTTTTCAGCTGATGTTATTTTTCTACATGGCTATATTGCCTTGCCCAACTACATATCTGATAATGTGGTAGTGCCTTTCTATGTGTTTGGATTTTGGGTGAGACCTTAGTTCCTTAGCTCAGATGATCGCTCCATTGTTGTCACGCGATGTAGTGGAACCGTTGACTCAATGGAAGGAACTCTTGTAAGTTACATCACGAACTTCTTTATCCAAAGCGACCGTTTGCGACATCGATGCAAAGAATATACTCAGCCTCTGTAGTGGAATCTGCAATCGTGCTCTGTTTGGAACTCTTCCAACTGACTGCACCTCCATTACAAATGAACACATATCCAGAGGTAGACTTTCTATCATCGATATCTGATTGGAAATCAGAATCAGTATAACCATCCAATTGCAAGTCTCCACCTCCATAAATCAAGAATAAATCCTTAGTTCTTCTCAAGTACTTAAGAATATTCTTGACAGCTATCCAGTGTTCCAAACTTGGATTGGATTGATACCTGCTAGTCAAACTAACAGCATTTGCGATATCCGGCCTAGTACACAACATTGCATACATTAAATGTGACACCCCTTACCCGTGTACAGTATACCCGAGTAAGTAATGCCACCTGGTGTACCGGCACACTCTAATATTCCTCAATTAATTTAGACAATGCTTTTGCATATAATTTATGAAATACAATTTATTTAAACCATTCATCAAAAGTATCATTCATTTAAGGTTCCGAAAATTTTAAAGAAAATCCGGCGGAGTACCGGCTAAAAATGGAGAAAACCGTTCTTCGGAACCTGTTAAAAACACTTCCAATAAACAAATTCATTCATTCTCAACTTCAATATCATCACAAAACTCAATATCAAGATTTGAACAATTTTTCAGTTTCAGGTTTCAACAACCTTTTCATTTCTCAACATCCATTTCTCATATACAAGCAATAAATACATGCTCAAATCTTGCATTCATAGTCATAACTTTCATTATTTACATAAACATCAAAATATATTACATGAGTTCAAGTACATATGAGAAAATACAAATCTGCTACAAAATATCAAAATGACAAAATGACACCTAGTGCCCTACCGATGCACCGCAGTAGTGAGGTGACACGGACACCGAGCGTAATCGGATGGACTCACCCGATGTGGTCTACCGGGCTCACGGTCGAATCTCCAGTACCTATGCGTGGCAAAGCAACGCGCTAAGCAATAATGCTTAGTGGTGCAATAATATAATAGAAGAAATTGGCAAGAAAATAAATGTGTATGCAAAGTGTATGCTTTCTTTGTTTGATTTTGGTATATTCATTAATTCATTAACTTTGTTCACTTTTATTCATTTGGTTGCCCCAAGTAACCTACACTAGACGCATCGGATCGATAACGGGTAACCGCACTGGGTACCTAGTACCTCGGCCGTCACACCATCGGTCACATACGTATCTCCGGTGTGCAAAGCGGCTAACAAGCTGTAAATAATATCCGCACAAGGCCAAGTCTCAATACAAAGTCGAATGGGTAAAAGCCATGAAATCACAGAATGGCATTTTTGCCATGTGCAGTACTGCTAACTGAACCCTATTGGCATGCCAAACTATCCAAACCAATCTTGTTAGGTATACTAGGGCATTTGAAACTCTTAAATTTGTCAATTGTGAATTTCAATTTTTTTGGTGTTACTATTCATCATTGGTCAACAAAAATGTTGACTTTTAGAATAAAAATGTGTACATCAACTTTGGCACTCCCAACATACCACATTTGGTGTTTAAAACTTGTTGGCATTAAGTGTTTTTACCATTTCTAAGCATTAAACCAAAGGAGCAGATTTTTCAGATTTTGTACCATAACTTCACTGTTCCATTGGACACTGTTACTGTTGGAATTTGAAGAAATGTAAAACATAAAAGTTGTTCCTTATTTTGTCTAGTTGAATTTCCTTTTTTGAATCACTCCATTTGGAGTTTTGTAGCTCAGATATGGCTCAAAACCCAGGCTGTCCGGATATGCAGTCTGCAGAATTTTACCATATCTACAGTGCATGAACAGTGACTTGAGTCACTTGGTTGACTGGGTTCTGGCCATAATTTGGGGTAGGTTCCTTCATGAAAGTTGTTTGTCTATGTCTTAACTTGTTGCTGTAAAATTTCAGACCAATTGACCAAATATACAGTGACTTATGGCCAAATGAACAGTTACTGTTCATTTGGTCAAATTCTGCAGAGGCAGTTTCAGGGTTCCGGATTGTGGCTGAGTTTTGACCCTTTTGCTTTGGTCTTTCGGGCATGGTTTCTTCAGCAAAAATGTGCCATTATAAGCCTAGTTTCATGTCCAATTGGCCAAACATCAATTGGACAAGCACAGCCCAAGTTATGGCAGTGCAAAGGGACTGAAATTTCAGTCCCTATGCTGCTGTCCATAGGGCAGATTTCACCTCACTTTGCCATAGCATTTTTCAGTCCCATTTATGGTCAACATATCTAAAATGGTCACTAATTGACCATTACAATGTGCCCTAACAATTTCCTAAGCCAATTCACACTTTCACCTTTCCAAACCCTAATTTCCATATGAATTTTTCACAACATGCTTTAATTAACTATCTCTTTCAATAATCACATGCATACATGGTTTAATCTTGATATCTAGTCCACTTTAAGTCCGTCAAAACACTCATACCTTTTCATTCAATAGGGCTGCCAAAACTTAGGGCATGGATAGACATAGATTTCATTCATTTTAGTTATAAATTCCTACTTATTCCAAGTCTCTAACATAGAATTTAAAAGCTTTAATTGTATATATGCACTAACCTTGTTTGGGCAGAATTTTCCCAAGCAATTCCTTCACTTTCTTGGCTTTTCTTGGCTGCCAAAGGCTTTAGCAAGGTGCTAGGGCAAGTTTTAGTGAAGCTAGGTTAGGATTTTATGGTGAGACAAGGTAGGAAATCAAGCTTGCTTGATTGAGCTCCAATGGAGGGTGGAAGGAAGGGTTCACGTTTTTGGTGGAGAAGAAGGAGAAGAAGAGCAGCTGATTTTTGGTCCTCATTAGTCTTCATTTATCTCTTTAACTTGTTAGTCAAAGGATGGCTTATTTGTGATTGGTCCACATTTCCTTAATGACATCACTTTGAGGTCATAATTTGCATTTGTTGCATTTTTCTTTTCTTTCCTCCACTACTCATTTTCAATTTAATTTCTAGCAATATTTCTTCATATTTTATGTCATATTAATTATTTACTCAACTGGACAAGTCGGCCAAAAATCACCTCGGAAGGCGAAATGACCAAAATGCCCTCCGGTTGGCTTAACGGGTCAAAATCGTGCATGGATTGAAAAATTTTTCTAGGTATTTTCTTGGCATTCTAATGCCATGGGAACCTCAATTACCCTTCTCTGGAGTCCCAAAATTATTTTATAATTTTCCCTGTCTAGGGCTCCTCGTTGTGAGAACCGCAACTTCCCTCCGGTAACCCATCGCTTGGGCACCGGCTCGTTTGACTCAGTTGTATTTTATTTCTAAAATTTTTACTAAATTTTTCTTATTAATATTTGAGTTAATTAGGGTTCCTGACTTTAGTTTAAATATTTTTCCGGACGTTCTAGCTGTCCGGACCGACACCGGTCACCGGAACAGTAGGATGTACGGAGTGGTTATCGGGAGGGTGTTACATTAAACTTCCAATAGCCGAAGCATATGGAATCCTGGCCATCTTATCTCTTTCTTCAGGTGTCTTTGGAGACATCTCTTTAGAAAGATGGATACCATGTCTCACTAGTAACAATCCTCTCTTGGAATCAAGCATGTTAAACCTCTTTAACACCTTTTCCAAGTATAGACTTTAGGATAAACCTATTATTCTTTTCGCTCTATCTCTATAGATGCGAATTCCAAGAATATAGGTTACCTCCCCTAAGTCTTTCATGGAGAATGTATTTGACAACCATACCTTTATAGTCGTCAACATACCCGTGTCATTACCCATCAAACAGTATGTCATCCACATATAAGACAAGGAAAGTGATAGCACTGTCACTAACCTTCTTATATACACATGGCTCATCCTCATTTTTGATAAAACCAAAGGATTTAATGGCTTCATCAAAACGGATGTTCCAACTCCTCGAAGCTTGTTTCAACCCATAAATGGATCGCTTTAGCTTGCATACCTTGGAACCATCTTGGGATTCAAATCCCCTAGGTTGTTCCATGAAAATGTTTTCTTCAATGTATCCATTGAGAAAAGCTGTTTTGACATCCATCTGCCAAATCTCATAATCATAGTATGCAGCTATTGCTAATAAAATCCTAATTGATTTAAGCATGGAAAGCAGTGAGAAAGTCTCCTCATAGTCTATTCCTTGCCTTTGGCGAAACCCTTCGCTACTAGCCTTGCCTTATAGGTCTCTACCTTTCCATCGTAACCAATTTTCTTCTTGAAAACCCATTTGTTCCCTATAGGTACAATACCTTGGTGGGTCAACAAGATCCCAAACTTGATTCTTATACATGGAATTAATCTCGGATTTCATAGCATCAATCCATTTTAAAGAGTCTATATCTGATATAGCTTCTTCATAGGTAAGTGGATCATCTCCATGATCTACTTCTTCATGAGTAGACAACTCTTGTTCTTCTTCATGAAGAAAACCATATCTCACCGCGGGTGAGATACCGGTTGTTCTACGAGGAACAGCTGTAGATGTTTCATCAATGGGTATAGGTTGACTAGATGGATTTATATCCATCTGATCTGTTGGTTGGTCAGAATTCTCCAATTCTAACTCTATTTGCCTTCCTTTGCCTCCTTCTTGAACAAACTGTTGTTCGAGAAATGTGGCATCTCTACTTATCACAACCTTTTGTGAAGTAGTCAAATAAAAATAATATCCAAAACTATCTTTTGGATATCCAACAAATCGACCTTTTCTCGATCCGGTCTCCAATTTATCGTTGTTCAGCTTTTTGATATAAGCTGGACAACCCCACATCTTAACATGCTTTTGACTTGGTTTTCTTCCATGCCATATCTCATAAGGTGTGGAAGAAACTGATTTTGATGGAATCCTATTCAGAATATACAAAGCTGATTCTAATGCAAATCCCCAAAAGAAGATTGGCATATCAGTATAGCTCATCATACTACGTACCATATCAATAGGGTACGATTTCTCCTTTCAGATACACCATTCAGTTGTGGCGTTCCTGGAGGAGTCAGCTGAGAAACAATGCCATGCTCTCTCAAGTATTCATCAAATTCAGTACTCAAATATTCACCTCCACGATCTGATCGAAGAGCTTTAATACTTTTTCCTGTTTGATTTTCTACTTCAGATTTAAATTCCTTAAACTTTTCAAAGGATTCATGTTTGTATTTCATCAAATATAAATACCCAAACCTTGATTTATCATCAGTAAAGGTAATAAAATAATGAAAGCCCCCTTTAGCCATTTCTTTAAACGGACCACATACATCACTATGTATTAATTCCAAAATATTTTCAGCTCTTAGCCCTTGTCCAACAAAGGGTGATCTAGTCATTTTTCCTTGAAGGCAAGATTCACAAGTTGGAGTAGGCTCAGAGCCTAATGAGGATAGAATCCCCGTTTTCTCCAATTTTGCAATCCTATCTTCTGCAACATGACATAACCTTAAGTGCCAAATATATTTTGAACTTGAGTTGGTTTTCACCATGGCATTATATTCTTTTAGATTGCTATACTCTGGCCAGTGGAAACACTTTCTTACTGGCAATGGAAACACTTTCCTATTGGCAATGGAAACACTTTCCGCTGGCGTGGAAACACTTTCCTTTGCCTTCATCGCCTTTAGTCTTCCTTTTCTGCTTAGCTATTTTCTTAGAAGGACCAGAATCGAGGTTTCTTTTTCTTATTGCCCTTCTTCTTGTTGGACTTTCCAGTAAGAAGATGCAACCAAAGCTACCTCTTTTCCTTTATTGCTCGGCATATTCTTTTGGGCAATAACCAGCATGTTGAGTAAACTACTAAGGTGCATTCTGTTGAGTCATATGGAAATTTGTCACAAAATTCCCAAAAGACTCGTGAAGGACAAGGATCAAATCCGTTTGTAGTTGGAAATCCATGTTGAAGTCAAGATGTTCCAACTGCTCAATCAGCCGAATCATCTTGTGGACATGATCCCCAACATTCTGTCCCTCAGACATCCTCATACGGAATAGCTGTCTAGATATCTCATACCTAGCATTCCTGCTGTGCTCACCATACAACTCTTGTAGGTGAAGGAGGATCTCACTCGCACTCTGCATGTTCTTATGTTGGGATGAAGTAGGTGAAATGAAGATGATTGGGCCAGAATTTGTTCAGCAGACAGAGGAAAAGATTAGATTGATCAGAGATCGACTCAAGGCTGCATAAGACTATCAGAAGTCTTATGTTGATCTGAAGAGAAGAGATATTGAAAATGCAGTGGGTGATAAGGTATTCCTTAAAGTTTCTCCTTGGAAGAGGATTATGAGATTTGGCAGAACGGGGAAACTGAGTCCTCGTTTTATCGGACCATATGAGGTTTTAGAAAGAGTGGGTCCTTTGGCATATCGGTTAGCATTACCTCCAGAGCTAGAAATGATACACAGTGTCTTCCATGTGTCCATGTTAAGGAGGTACAGATTTGACCCTTCTCATGTACTATCAGTTGAAGAAATTGAGGTAAATCCAGACCTCTCATATGAGGAAGAACCCATAGAAATTCTGGCATATGAGGTGAAGCAGCTGAGGAATAAACAGATACACCTAGTTAAAGTGTTGTGGAACCATCATTCAGGCTAGGAAGCTACTTGGGAACGTGAAGAGGACATGAGGAGATAGCACCCACAGCTGTTCAGAAACTGATGCTAGGTAAAATTTCGAGACAAAATTTATTTTAAGGGGGGGGGGGAGAATTGTAACACCCCTATGTTCGGTAGTGCGTTCTACTGTTCTGATGACCAGTGTTGTCCGGATAGCTAGGATGCCTGGAACTACACTTAGATATGGGTGAGGAGACATAAAATAATGAAATACAAGAAAAGAAAATACAAGAAAAACAAGGGAAAAATAATAGCAATGAAATGTAACCAAGTTAAACGAGCCGAGAACCATAGCAATGGGTGGTCGCACAGGGAAGTTGCGGCATGGACCGTTGACTAGCCCTGGACCTCGGGAAACCCTGGAAAATATTTTTAAGACATAATTAAAGACTTATTGAAGTATAAATTTCATTATAAATATCAAAGAAAAATTAATTAATTAGTACAAAGAAAGACGAGAAATCGAGAAAACGATAAAACTCGGTGTCACAGAAAAATCGGGAATGCAACCCGAATAGGGGCATTGTGGTCAATTGACACCCCAAGTTGATTTTTGACCTAAATATCCATGGAAATAAAGTAGTGTTAAAGTTTAGAAATTACATAAAAAGTTGAAGTTGGAATGAAATATAATGAAGTAAAATTATAGGGTATAATGTGAATAATTAAAAAGTTTAACATTACCTTATTATTTAATTGAGTTAGTGGACCATTATGCACCATATAAAAGCATAAGTGGACAGATTTCTTCCACTAATATTCTGCATTCATCTTCTTCACCATTTACATTTCATTTGGCCGAACCAAGCTTGGGAGAATTCTCCCATGGCTGCCCACCTTTGAGACATTAAAACTCCATGATCAAGCCCTAGTTTCTTCAAGAGTTCTTCATTAAAGTTAGTCTACACATCATGGGCAGCACATAAGCAGCAAGAAAGATAAATTTTTGTGAGGTTTTGAAGAAGTTCAAAAGTGGAAAGTATGTATTTTTAATTCTTGTTTGATTAAACTTTGAATGGGTGTTGTGGGTAGTTAATTTGTGGAATGATTTTTGAAGTTTGATGAATTAATGGAGATGTACATTTTGGTAGCCATGAAACCTCACTATGAACAACTTGTTCTTGTATGTAAATAGTGGTTTGGATGATGATTTAAATGTTTAATTTTATTGAAGTTAAATTCCATGTGTAAGGTTTGGTTTGTAAGCTTGAAATGTGAAAATGGAAATTGATGGGTATGTGTAAACTTGTGGCAGCCTCATGAAGAAGATTGAAGTGTTTGAGTTCATGAAATATCGTTGAATTATGTTGCTTATGATGGCAGCATATGTATATGAATAATGGTTTAGAATTGGGTAGGTAAATGAGGTATGTCATGTGGTTAAATTGTTGTAATTGGACTTGGAAAATTCTGGGTTATAATGTGTATGTTGAGAGTGGTTAAAAGCTACCAAAATGACCATAAATGTGATGTAAAGTGTGTTAATGTTATGGTACAAACCAGAATTGGCATGGAAGAGTTAACTTGGGGAGTGTTTAATGTGTAATTGGTAAAGGATGAACAATGTGTAATAGGGTAGTGTATGTTTTGGCTTAGAACCTTAAGTGTGTGGCTCCAATTGGTATGAGACCAATTGGAGGTGAAACTAGGCACAAAATGTGCCAACTTTCATGAAGGAAGCTTACCAAAATTCTGCTTAGAAGGTGACTTGAAAAATGACCAAATCCGAATTAGTACTTTAAAAACCTGAAAATTGACCATTTGGGCAACAGTTAGTGTTTTGGCTATAACTCATTCAAAACAGGTCCAATTGACCTGAAAGTTTTACCATGAATAGTTGAGACATATATCTACAATTCTTATGGAGGCACCAAAGCCCAGAAATGGCCAGAACCAAGTCAAATAGCTTGCACAATTTCAGGTCCAAAAACTTGCTGAACCAAAAGTGACCTAAAAATGACCTAAAGTTACCATTTTGGTACATTCTGTCGAGCATTGGTAAATTGACCATAACTTGGTCTACACAACTCAGAGTGATCTAAAATTTTGCCCCACATGCAATAAGACATAGGCCTACAAGTTTGTAGTTTGGCTCAAAACCCGAAAACCGAGGAAACTGGGTCATCCGACTAGGTCCAATTAGTATACCGAAATCTGGCAAATTGCAACAAAATGGAATATACTTAAAAGTAAATTTGGTAACATGTACCAACACTAAAAGGCCATAAAATGTGACATATTGGTAACATTAAAATCTAATTCACCTAGAGTGTATCGAGGGTCAACATCTTAGGTTGACTAAGGAAATAATAGAATTCAATAAGTTAATTATTGAGTTTTATTCTTAGAGACAGTTTAAATGAATATTGAAACACTTCAAATTGTGTGTTTCAGTTAGCAAAGACTCAGGGAAAGGGAAGGAAACACTGAGTCAGGGCCAAAAGACAGTTATCAGAGGTTTATGCACAACAGTTATTTCTTTTGAATTTTTCAATTAAAATAAATTATGACTATTTGTATATTATTGTTTTAAATTGTGAAAAATTGTTTGAATGATATTTGATGGATACTTATTGATTGAAAAGCATTGTAAATGGTTTGAAACCACAGCTATCATGTGTATTGATTGAATTCCTCGCTAGCTTGTCTAGTGGGATGAATTAACCTTGAATTCCCTCTCTAGCTGAAGGATTGAGGTGTGTGCCTGTTGAGAATGAATAGAATGAGTACTCATATTATTGCTAGCTAGCTATGTCATTCGTCATTAGCCATCGGCTCTTAGGATGAATTGGACTTTGGAACATAATTAAGCTGTGTGATTTTATTGATATTTGTTATGATATTGTGAAATGGAGTTTAAATTCTTATTGACATTTACTGTCTTTTGAATTTAACTATGGTTTTAAGTATCCACTATTTATGTGACTTATGATTATGATTTAAAGTTGTATTTTGTTAATGTTGTGCACCACTGAGACATTGGCTCAGCGATAACTTGTCATTGCTGTCGCAGGCAAACAGACTGATAGGGTAGCAGACTAGGCTGCTAGTACTACACTGAGAGATTATTAGGTATATTGAGTATACCATATTTTGCATTTTGTATTGTAATGTATGTTTACTGTATGCATATAGTGTTCTTGGTTTTGAGCAGTTGTAAATTAAAATTGTAAATTAAACTTGTACATTAAAGTTGTAAGCTAAATTTGTAAATTATTTTGGTTTATAAATATTGTGATATATTTCTTTTATCTCAGCTTTTGAAAACACTGGAAAATTATTATGGATTTGAGTTAGCAAATGTTGAGAAACATATTGTGTTGATTGAATATTGGAGTTTGAGGATTGAACAAAATATAGGAAGTGTTTTTTACAGGTTTTTGAAGAACTGTTTTATTCAAAATACAAATGGCACTCTGCCAAAATTTTTACAGAAATTATTAATTCTTCAAATGTATTATCTGGTTCACTTCAGTAAAGAAAATTTTTAACACTTGCAAATAGTGCTCACCACTGTAAAAAGAAGTAAGAAAAGGTTTAAAATCCCTTGTAGTGTATTTAATGGGTTATCAGTAGACGAAGTTGGTAATTCATTAGATATACTACGGGATCATGTTATGCCTTATGGAGGGGTAGGGTGTGACACAATTGGAGATTAAACCTAAGACATAATGCTAGAAATATCATGAAGAAAGTTTGCCCATAAACTGACTCTAAGTGCCTTAAAATTGGCTTGAATCCAGTTGTGGCATTCTGGACCTAGACAGAATGACCATTTGAATAGTGCTTAGTAATTTGAGTATAACTCACTCTAGGAAATCCCAATTGACCTGATTATTAAACCCATGAACTCCTGAAACATAGGAGGACATTTCTTATGAAGAACTCAGAGCTTAATTATGAGCCAAACCCAACTAATTTGCTAGACTAAATTAGTCCAGCAAACCTAACCAGAACCAAACCTGACCTGGAAATCCTAAGTTTTAGGATACCCTACTAGTTATGGCAAAAAATGCCATAACTCAGCCTACAAAACTGAAAATGTAGTGATTTAAAACATAATATCCTCATAAGACCTAAAACTACAACTTTGATGTTTTGGCCAGAACCCAAATCTTAAAGAAACTTAGAGAAATTGTTAGGATAAGTCAGCAACTCTAATTCTGGATTTCTTGCAATTGGAGTGATTGGCTATTTGACACCCTGAGAGTACATGAATCATAACTCTCACTAGAAAACTCCAATTGGGATGAGCCAAACTGATCTGAAAACTTAAGCAATAGAGTTATAATTTTAGTTTAGAAACCCTACTCAAATTTTGAGTGTAAGGACCTCAAATGTGAATTGCAAAGACTGACCTGAACCTGAAATACTGAATGTATAGGGTTCATGAGTCCAAGTTAGTTAAATTACCATAACTCACCCTACTGTTAGTAGTATGCCCTAGAGCATATCATTTTGTATGTATCTTGTACATATTTTATTAATAAAAAGGCAATTTCACTTTTCCGTTTACATAATATATTTATGTGTAATTGAAAAGGTCTATTGATATTTTGTTAGAAATTCTATTCCTAAGTTGTTAAGAATATGAGTGTACAGTATTTATAGAACAAAGTATCATAAATTGGTTCACAATTGAGGATACTTCGCAAAGGACATAACTTATCCAGAAAGATTGTAATTATGTTTGTTCCCAAGGTATTTATATGAGATATAAAAAAGATGGAGTGGTGAGTCTCATGCCACATAACAAACATGATAGGCAATTATATATGATAAGTAGGCCAAACTAATGACGCTTATGACAAGCACATGGAGTTTACTCTTGTCAATGCATTGTAATATATCATATCAGTGCATATAATCTTTAGACCTGAGATAACACAGTTATTTTATATATAAGTGGTTTGAGTTTGATACTGCTTTCATACTTGTACTATGTATGGGTATATGGGCATGTGTTGGCTCCTACTAGTTATATATGGAGATAGGTGTTGATCAAGATGGAATCCGTTACCCTTAGTAAACAGGGATAAAATCCTATGTTTATTTAATTGTTCTTGATGTTTCAAGTTCCTGGCCAGGACGGACAGATTTAGTCAGAAAAGAGTTTCTAATAAGAAAATATAATTAATCAGGAACTGGAATTAAAAGAGAATATAATGTTCATAGCAAATGGGGTTTGACATTAACCATTACTCCAGCTCGAATTGGGATTTTGTAACGGAGAGATTCTAGTGCATGGTAACATATGATTAAAGGTTCATTTAAGGTATTCGTTATTACTGATTGGGTGGCCATGGCATACTATGCTAGGTGTCAACCATGGTCTATGAGATGTTTGAAATAATTTAGAGAAATCATTTATGGTAAGAAAGAGTTCTAATGATATTAAGAGTTAATATCATTTCTCATTGCCAATAAGTAATGAGCCTAGTAAGTCACACATCTACACAAGCTAATCACCATTTAAAATGTGATTTAATTGATTAACTAAAGAGTTTAATTAATTAATTAATTAATTAAAGAGGTTTGGTTTGCAATAAGATTGCAAAGTCCCTAGCATGACTTGAAACTAAATCTAGGTTATTGGATGTATAGTATAAATTAAATTTATATTTAATTTGATTAAATATGAATTTAATTATGATAAATTAAGTAATGGAGATTAATTAATTAATTAATTTATATTTGATATAAATTGATTTAAAGAGGAGAAATTATAATTTTGGGTTGAGAACTCAAATTAAAATGTAAGGGCAAATTGGTCTTTCACATGGTGACATGTGGCACCATGAGATGGTGACACATGGCATGTAACACCCCTAAGTTGGGTGGTGCGTTCTATTGCTCCGGTGACCAGTGTTGTCCTGACAGCTAGGATGCCTAGAACTACACTTTGACATGAGTGGGGAGACATAAAATAATGAAATACAAGAAAAGAAAATACAAGAAAAACAAAGGAAAAATAATAGCAAAGAAATGTAGCCAAGTTAAGCGAGCTGGGAATCCTAGCGATAGGTGACCGCACCGGGAAGTCACGGCGTGGACCGTTGACTAGCCCTGGACTGCGGGGAACCCTGGAAAACATTTTTAGGACTTAAATAGACCCTTATTGAAGAATAAATATCATTAGAAAGATCAAAGAAAAATTAAATAATTAGTACAAAGAAAAGTGAGAAATCGAAAAACAGACAAAACCTAGATATTGAAAAATCGGGAATGCCACCCGAACAGGGGCATTATGGTCATTTGACATCCCGAATTGTCTTTTGACATAAATGTCCATTAAAAATAAATAATATTACACTTAGAAAATAAAATGAAAAATTAATTTAGTGGTACCTAAAGTAAATAGTGAGAATTAAGGGTTTAATGTGGGATTAAGTGAAAGTTTAACATATTATATGATTAAGTGAGTGAGTGGGCCACTAAAGGAATAAACTAAGAGTTAAGTGGGACATGTGTACACCTAAAATGCAATCAGAAACTTCATCTTCTCCAAATGCTCCATCCATGCCGAATTGAAGGAAAAGGAAAACTCCATGGCCATTTTCTTCAAGCTCACTTAACACCCTCCATTTCAACTCCAATCCCTTAAGTGGCTTCATGAAAGTTTGTCTACTCATCACAAGGAAGAGTTTGATACCAAATTTGAGAAGTTTAAGCAAGGTTTAGCAAGTTACAATTAAAGGTAAGTTTACATTTTTGAGAATTCCTTTGTTAAACTTTATGTTCATGTTATGGGTGTTAGTTTTGTGAAGGAAATTTTAAAGTTTAAATAGTTATTGAGATAGCCATTTTTGGACAGCCATGGGGTCATGCATTTAATGATTTATTATGCATATAATTGATGAGAAATAATGTTGATCATGGTGATTTAATATCCTAGTAAATTATTTCACATATATATGGTGATTTATGCACTTGGATGGGAATTGGTAAATTGTAGGGCACTTTGATGTTGAAGGACAATTTTCGACAGCTTGGGAACACTTGAGTAAATGTATGTATTCATGGAAGTGTAGGCAGAATATTGACCTAGAAGGATTGATGGATATGTATGTAGATTGATATTGTAAAGTGTATGTAAGATTTGTAATGGTTAGGTGTGTATGTAATGGTACTTAGAACTTGTAAATGTGAATTATATTTGGTGTGTTGAGGGTAATTGTAATCTGCCCAAAGTAATGTTAATGTAAAGTAGAATATGCTTTTGGTAATGTACCAAAACAGATTGGTAGAGAAGTGAACAAATTGCAAGGTAAATGTGTGTAATTGATGTGTGTTAAGCAAAGTAACCAAGGGCAGTGTACATTTTAGCCAATAAGTTTAAATGTGTAACCTCAATTGGTATGAGACCAATTGGAGGTGGAACTAGGCACAAAATGTGCCAACTTTCATTGAGAAAACATACCAAAATTCTGCTTGCAAGGTGACCTAAGAAAATGACCAATTCGGATTAGGTACAATTAGGACCTGAAAAATGACCAATTGGGCAGCAGTGAGTGTTTAGGCAATAACTCACTCAAAACAGGTCCAATTGACCTGAAAGTTTAACCATGAATAGTTAAGACCCATACCTACAAGTCTTATGAAGACACAAAAACCCAGAAATGACCAGAAGCAAGTCAAAAAGCTTGCACAAGTTCGGGTCCAAAAACTGGCCGAACCAAAGTTGACCAAATTGACCTAAAATTTACTTAATGTGATGCCATTTGACCAGCAATAGTGTAATGACCATAACTTGGTCTACTTAACTCGGATTGATCTGAAATTTTGCCCCGCGTGCAATAAGACATAGATCTACAAGTTTGTAGTTTTGACCAAAACCCGAAAACCGAGCGAACTAGGCCGTCCGGCTAGGTCAAACTAGTATCCCGAAATCCAGCAATTTACAATGAACTGCAAGAAAACGCAATATACATAGAATTGAGTTTGGTAACACGTACCAACCCTAAAACCCTATCGAATGTGACATATTAATGACACTAAAACCTAATTTACCTAAAATGCATCGAGGGTCGGTATATTAGGTGATTGAGCAAATAATAGCCTTCAGTGAATTACTTATCGAACATTATCATTAGAGACAGTTTAATTTAGTACTGAAACACTTCAAATTGTGTTTCTCAGTTAACAAGGACTCAGCAAAAGGGACAGAAATACTGAGTCAAGACCAGGAGACAATTATCAGAGGTTTGTGCACAACTAGTTTTAACTGATTTTGTTCTGAATATTTTATGTGATTAAATGACATATTTTCTTATGAACTATGTTTAACAGGCATTGGATTTAATTCAATGATTATTGAAATTGTTATAGTATGTATGAATTTTGCTTTGTGAAATGGTATTTCTACAAGTATTAAGCATTGTTATGGATTGAATAAATTATGTTTTGGAAAATTGTGATATAACATGTTTTGAAATGTGATGGTAATTTTCATGGAAAAATGCAAATTTATGATTTGAATTGTGATGAGCATAAAAATTATTGGATATTGGAATTGACTTTGAATCGAATTATATTGTGATTTATGCTCACTAAAAGGATTGTCATATTGTTTTATATCTCACTATAGATGCTTGACTAGGTTATTACCCGTCTCTCTCATTTGTTGAGAAGACAATGGAGTTAGTTGTGTTTTGATTACCATGGTACGTGCACAAGCTTAGATTTTCCTCTGATTTGAGGTTAGATCTAAGTTTATTTTATCGTTATGGCCCTTGCGGAAGATTCATTATTGTGATGGTACTGTGCACGATGATTCGACCTCCCCGACCATAGGGAGTTAGAATCTGATTCGACCTCCCCGACCATAGGGAGTTAGAATCACATCGAATATGGCCCTTTCGGATTAGTCTTGCATATTAGTGAGATAAAGATTGATTTTTGAGATACAGAATGGCTTTTGAATGGTAAGAAGTTGTGATTTCAATTATGATTTATGTATAATTGATTTTGTTGGAATTACTTAAAAGGATAATCATGATTTGATAAATTGAATTTTGTGCTCCAAATCATTTATACAAATGATTTACATTATTGGCAATGAATATTTTGCGTTGTGAAATTTGATGAGTATTCAGATTCCCAAATTATTTACTGTAAATTTTGTCAATGTATATTGTACTATGTTTTAAATTATAGTTGTGCACCACTGAGTTCACCACTCAGCGATAGCTTTGTATGCTGTCGCAGGTAAGAAGAGCATAGAGCAGTAAGTAAATTTCGTTGAAGATATATTCGGATCAGGTCCAGGTATATCATAGGTATACCCATGTACATAGGTTCTGATGTATGCATGTAATAATATGTATGTAAATTATTTGAGCAGTTGTAAATTAAAATTGTACATTGAAGTTGTAAAGTGAATTATGAGTTATTTTGACTTGTAAAATTTGTATTATATTTCTTTTATCTCATCCTTTGAAAATACTGAAAAATTGTTTGTGGATTGAGTTGAGAAAAATATTGTGTTGAATTTTGTTGGAGTTGAGATTGGGAAAAATATTGAAGTGCTTTTTATAGGTTTTCTGAAGAACTGTTTTATCCAAAATACAGATGGCACTCTGCCAATTTTTTTACAGAAATTCCAAATAATTTAAATGTGTTAGTTCTATCACTTCAGTTCAAAAAGGTTTTAACACCTGTAAATAGTGCTCACCACTGTAAAAGAAGTAAGAAAAGCTTTGAAAATCCCTTGTAGTGTATTTAATGGGTTATCAGTAGACGGAGTTGGTAATTCATTAGGTATACTACGGGATCATGTTATGCCTTACAGAGGGGTAAGGTGTGACATGTTTTAGTGGTATCAGAGCAATGGTTTTAAAGTAAATTTTGAACTGTGAATTTGAAATCTTTTTGTCGGTAACTACAACTGCTCAAATGTTTGATACATATAGTACATTTACATCATAAATGTGAACTAATGGAGAGGAATCTCCTTGTGTTGGTGTACAGGAATAGAAAATTCTGTGAGAAAAATGGTAGAGAAGAATGAGATAATAGAACAGTCTGTGATGGCAGAAGAACAAGTTGAAGCCCCAACTCCACAAAATGTCGAAAGCCTGACTGTACCAGTTTTACCGGTACAAATTACTACACAATTGGCCCAACAAATGGCCACTTTCTTTCAACAAATGGCTGATAATCTGTCAGCCCAAGCCCAAGTACAGACCCAACCCCCACAAGGGCAACATGAAATAAAAAAGAGGGAGAAACCTATGGGTCAGAGCTCGAACAGTAATTTGAGAAAGAGAAAAGAAATTGAGGAACCCCGAGCTCAGGGATACGATAGAGGTGGATCATTAAGACAGAGACCACCAAGGTCCAGTCGTCGAACAACTAGAAGTTCCTACCCTTCCCGCCAATGTGAAACTTGTGGAAGATATCATGGAGGTATTTGTCGTAAGGCCTCTGGAGCCTGTTACAATTGTGGAAAACTTGGACACTTTGCTAAAGATTGTGCTAAACCACCTCGATCTGCTCTCCGGAGTTCACAGACCGTCAGTCAGAGTCAAGATAGAAATAGAGTTGGTATTCCTCACCACTATAACACAGTGAATCAACCCAAATATAGTAGCGCACCAGTCGGAGCGTCCACTATGCGCCGAGGAAAAAGGAGCAAAAACTTCAGATGTAGCTGCTGGTAAGTTTTTAATTTTTGAAAGAAACAATTAGTTATTATTTGATCCCAGCACTACTTAGTTGTGTGTTAGTGTCAGAACTATATGTTCTGTTGTTATTCCTTTACATGGGAATGAATTTTTATGTATTAGTGACTAGTCCTTTAGGGTAATAACTACAATAACAAGTATGATTGACATTAATTTTGGAAGAATTGTTAACTAAAAGTATTTTCTAACATACCATAAATTATAAAGCTAATTGGCAAGCCTACTTAATGTAAGGCAAGAGGACCTAAAAGTAAGTTATAGTAATAGAATTGCTCTAGATGAGGGCAAAGATGTTACTGTTAGTAATTGTCAAAGGAAATTGTAATCAAAATCGGTTAGGGATATTAGTGGATTCGAGAAAGATAAGATGTTAGAAAACCTAGTCCATGAGGTTATAATGTAGTGACTATATAATGTTCTCGATGTTTGTATTGTAAGCTGCAGATTACAGTACCGACACTGGATTATTGTGTAGAGCTACGTGCTTCCTTGTGGTACAATAAATTAAGAATATTTGTAAGTAATCTATAAATTGATACAGTTATACCCAAATAGAGTACTATTACTAGAAATAAATGTGAAAATTTTAGTCAGAAATTTAAAACTTCATAACTAGCCTATCAAACGACTACACTTGTAAGGTTGCTAGAGTCAGTGACTCGGTTACATTAATGTGAATGACCTGTACCATAGTAATTGCTATAAGCTTAGAGATATCAGTACGACTTATCATCCTCAGATGGATGGACAGTCGAAACAAGTGATTCAGGTAAATTCGGAAACTCATTGAGTTCCTATAAATAATGAAATGAAATGATAAAAATAACCTGTAAAATGTGATAAGCCCTCAAGAATATATCGAGAACTTGTGTCATTGAATCCGAGAGGAGATGGGACAGATACATCCCACTAACAGAATTTGTATACATTAATAAGTGTCAAGCTAGCATACAAGTGGCACCCTATGAAACATTGTAAGGGAACAGATAACTATGGATTTTGTGATGAGATTTCTGAGGACACAGAATAGTCATGATGCAGTATAGGTTATAGTTGATAGACTAACCAAGTCTAATCACTTTTTGCCAGTCCGGATGGACTATAGCCTGGAAAGATTGGCCAGATTCTACATAAATGAAATTGTAAAACTGCATGGAGTGCCAGTATCAATTGTATCTGACAGAGATCTTAGGTTCACTTCTAGATTCTGGGGTAATCTTCAGAGAGCCCTAGGAACTAGATTGAACTTCAGCACAGCATTCCACCCACAGACAGATGGCCAACCTGAAAGAGTTATTCAGATATTGGAGGATATGCTACGGGCTTGTGTGATTGAATTTTAAGGTAGTTGGGATACACACTTGCCTTTGATTGAGTTTGTTTATAACAACAGCTACCAATCAAGCATAGGGATGCCTCCATATGAAGCTTTGTATGGTAAAAAGTGCAGAACTCCCCTATGTTAGGACGAAGTAGGTGAAAGGAAGATGATTGGGCCAGAAATTGTTCAGCAGACAGAGGAAAAGATCAGAGTGATCAGAGATAGACTCAAAGCTGCATCGGACCGTCAAAAGTCCTATGTTGATATGAAAAGAAGAGATATTGAGTATGCAGTGGGTGATAAGGTATTCCTCAAAGTTTCTCCTTGGAAGAGGATTATGAGATTTGGCAGAAAGGGGAAATTGAGTCCTCGTTTCATCGGACCATATGAAGTTCTGGAAAGAGTGGGTCCTTTGGCATATCGGTTGGCATTACCTCTAGAGCTAGCAAGGATACACAGTGTCTTCCATGTATCCATGTTAAGGAGGTACAGATCTGACCCATCTCATGTACTACCAGTTGAAGAGATTGAAGTAAATCCAGACCTCTCATATGAGGAAGAAGCCATAAAAAATTCTGGCTTATGAGGTGAAGCAGCTGAGGAACAAACAGATACACCTGGTTAAAGTGCTGTGGAACCATCATTCAGGCCAGGAAGCTACTTGGGAACATGAAGAAGATATGAGGAGACAGCACCCACAGCTGTTCAGACACTAATGCCAGGTAAAATTTTGAGACAAAATTTATTTTAAGGGGGAGAGAATTGTAACACCCCTAAGTTCGGTGGTGCGTTCTATTGCTCCGGTGACCAGTGTTGTCCGGACAGCTAGGATGCCTAGAACTACACTTTGACATGAGTGGGGAGACATAAAATAATGAAATACAAGAAAAGAAAATACAAGAAAAACAAAGGAAAAATAATAGCAAAGAAATGTAGCCAAGTTAAGCGAGCCGAGAATCCTAGCGATGGGTGACCGCACCGAGAAGTCACAGCGTGGACCGTTGACTAGCCCTAGACTGCGGGGAACCCTGGTAAACATTTTTAGGACTTAAATAGACCCTTATTGAAGAATAAATATCATTAGAAAGATCAAAGAAAAATTAAATAATTAGTACAAAGAAAAGTGAGAAATCGAAAAACAGACAAAACCCGGTATTACCGAAAAATCGGGAATGCCACCCGAACAGGGGCATTATGGTCATTTGACATCCCGAATTGTCTTTTGACATAAATGTCCATTAAAAATAAATAATATTACACTTAGAAAATAAAATGAAAAATTAATTTAGTGGTACCTAAAGTAACTAGTGAGAATTAAGGGTTTAATGTGGGATTAAGTGAAAGTTTAACATATTATATGATTAAGTGAGTGAGTGGGCCACTAAAGGAATAAACTAAGAGTTAAGTGGGACATGTGTACACCTAAAATTCAATCAGAAACTTCATCTTCTCCAAATGCTCCATCCATGCCGAATTGAAGGAAAAGGAAAACTCCATGGCCATTTTCTTCAAGCTCACTTAACACCCTCCATTTCAACTCCAATCCCTTAAGTGGCTTCATGAAAGTTTGTCTACTCATCACAAGGAAGAGTTTGATACCAAATTTGAGAAGTTTAAGCAAGGTTTAGCAAGTTACAATTAAAGGTAAGTTTACATTTTTGAGAATTCCTTTGTTAAACTTTATGTTCATGTTATGGGTGTTAGTTTTGTGAAGGAAATTTTAAATTTTAAATAGTTATTGAGATAGCCATTTTTGGACAGCCATGGGGTCATGCATTTAATGATTTATTATGCATATAATTGATGAGAAATAATGTTGATCATGATGATTTAATATCCTAGTGAATTATTTCACATATATATGGTGATTTATGCACTTGGATGGGATTTGGTAAATTGTAGGGCACTTTGATGTTGAAGGACAATTTTCGGCAGCTTGGGAACACTTGAGTAAATGTATGTATTCATGGAAGTGTAGGCAGAATATTGACCTAGAAGGATTGATGGATATGTATGTAGATTGATATTGTAAAGTGTATGTAAGATTTGTAATGGTTAGGTGTGTATGTAATGGTACTTAGAACTTGTAAATGTGAATTATATTTGGTGTGTTGAGGGTAATTGTAATCTGCCCAAAGTAATGTTAATGTAAAGTAGAATATGCTTTTGGTAATGTACCAAAACAGATTGGTAGAGAAGTGAACAAATTGCAAGGTAAATGTGTGTAATTGATGTGTGTTAAGCAAAGTAACCAAGGGCAGTGTACATTTTAGCCAATAAGTTTAAATGTGTAACCTCAATTGGTATGAGACCAATTGGAGGTGGAACTAGGCACAAAATGTGCCAACTTTCATTGAGAAAACATACCAAAATTCTGCTTGCAAGGTGACCTAAGAAAATGACCAATTCGGATTAGGTACAATTAGGACCTGAAAAATGACCAATTGGGCAGCAGTGAGTGTTTAGGCCATAACTCACTCAAAACAGGTCCAATTGACCTGAAATTTTAACCATGAACAGTTAAGACCCATACCTACAAGTCTTATCAAGACACCAAAACCCAGAAATAACAAGAAGCAAGTCAAAAAGCTTGCACAAGTTCGGGTCCAAAAACTGGCCGAACCAAAGTTGACCAAATTGACCTAAAATTTACTTAATGTGATGCCATTTGACCAGCAATAGTGTAATGACCATAACTTGGTCTACTTAACTCGGATTGACCTGAAATTTTGCCCCGCGTGCAATAAGACATAGATATACAAGTTTTTAGTTTTGACCGAAACCCAAAAATCGAGGAAACTAGGCTGTCCGGCTAGGTCAAACTAGTATCCCAAAATCCAGCAATTTACAATGAAATGCAAGAAAACGCAATATACATAGAATTGAGTTTGGTAACACGTACCAACCCTAAAACCCTATCGAATGTGACATGTTAATGACACTAAAACCTAATTTACCTAAAACGCATCAAGGGTCGGTATATTAGGTGATTGAGCAAATAATAGCCTTCAGTGAATTACTTATCGAACATTATCATTAGAGACAGTTTAATTTAGTACTGAAACACTTCAAATTGTGTTTCTCAGTTAACAAGGACTCAGCAAAAGGGACAGAAATACTGAGTCAAGACCAGGAGACAATTATCAGAGGTTTGTGCACAACTAGTTTTAACTGATTTTGTTCTGAATATTTTATGTGATTAAATGACATATTTTCTTATGAACAATGTTTAACAGGCATTGGATTTAATTCAATGATTATTGAAATTGTTATAGTATGTATGAATTTTGCTTTGTGAAATGGTATTTCCACAAGTATTAAGCATTGTTATGGATTGAATAAATTATGTTTTGGAAAATTGTGATATAACATGTTTTGAAATGTGATGGTAATTTTCATGGAAAAATGCAAATTTATGATTTGAATTGTGATGAGCATAAAAATTATTGGATATTGGAATTGACTTTGAATCGAATTATATTGTGATTTATGCTCACTAAAAGGATTGTGATATTGTTTTATATCTCACTATAGATGCTTGACTAGGTTATTACCCGTCTCTCTCATTTGTTGAGAAGACAATGGAGTTAGTTGTGTTTTGATTACCATGGTACGTGCACAGGCTTAGATTTTCCTCTGATTTGAGGTTAGATCTAAGTTTATTTTATCGTTATGGCCCTTGCAGAAGATTCATTATTGTGATGGTACTGTGCACGATGATTCGACCTCCCCGACCATAGGGAGTTAGAATCACATCGAATATGGCCCTTTCGGATTAGTATTGCATATTAGTGAGATAAAGATTGATTTTTGAGATACAGAATGGCTTTTGAATGGTAAGAAGTTGTGATTTCAATTATGATTTATGTATAATTGATTTTGTTGGAATTACTTAAAAGGATAATCATGATTTGATAAATTGAATTTTGTGCTCCAAATCATTTATACAAATGATTTACATTATTGGCAATGAATATTTTGAGTTGTGAAATTTGATGAGTATTCAGATTCCCAAATTATTTACTGTAAATTTTGTCAATGTATATTGTACTATGTTTTAAATTATAGTTATGCACCACTGAGTTCACCACTCAGCGATAGCTTTGTATGCTGTCGCAGGTAAGAAGAGCATAGAGCAGTAAGTAAATTTCGTTGAAGATATATTTGGATCAGCTCTAGGTATATCATAGGTATACCCATGTACATAGGTTCTGATGTATGCATGTAATAATATGTATGTAAATTATTTGAGCAGTTGTAAATTAAAATTGTACATTGAAGTTGTAAAGTGAATTATGAGTTATTTTGACTTGTAAAATTTGTATTATATTTCTTTTATCTCATCCTTTGAAAATACTGAAAAATTGTTTGTGGATTGAGTTGAGAAAAATATTCTGTTGAATTTTGTTGGAGTTGAGATTGGGAAAAATATTGAAGTGCTTTTTACAGGTTTTCTGAAGAACTGTTTTATCCAAAATACAGATGGCACTCTGCCAAAATTTTTACAGAAATTCCAAATAATTTAAATGTGTTAGTTCTATCACTTCAGTTCAAAAAGGTTTTAACACCTGTAAATAGTGCTCACCACTGTAAAAGAAGTAAGAAAAGCTTTGAAAATCCCTTGTAGTGTATTTAATGGGTTATCAGTAGACAGAGTTGGTAATTCATTAGGTATACTACGGGATCATGTTATGCCTTACAGAGGGGTAGGGTGTGACATGGCACCATATGATCTTGCCACTTGTCTTCCTATGATAGAAGACCACATGTCATGATTTAAATGGAGCTTGACACTTGGCTTCATAGGATTAAATCAAATAATAATAAGATGGGATCTTGTGATGACATGTGGCAAGGGAGTAAGTTAGGGTTTGACCTAAGTATATAAAGAAAAGTTATAAAGAAAAAATTACTTCTCTCTTTTCTCTTAAGTTGGATGGCAACTTGGTCTCTTCCCCTCGTCTTCAATTTCTCAATTGATTCAAAGGAAAAACTTTGATTTCCTCTTGAATTAAAATTATTATAAAGTGTTTCTAACTCCCAATACATTCATACAACCTTCACAAAGCATAAACTCCATCTCAAAATTGGTTGACAAGGCTTGAGAAGCCAATCTACGGGCTGCCATTGTAAACTTTGGTATGTGCTTGTGGTGGACAAACTAGAGGGACAACATTTGTGGTCCTAAGAACATCCTAAGAGGCTTCAATTGTGCGTCAAGAGGTTAGTACATAAAAATCCCTCTTTTAGTTAGGGTTTAATTGAATTAGATGTTAATTCATAATCTTTAATGGAAAATGAAATTTTAACGCATGCTAAAATATGTTTTGGTATGCAATTGGGCATTCAAAATTGATGAGGATCATAAGACACTTGTTATAGTATATGTAACCTTAGAAATAATTTTTGAAATTCAAGGTTCTAATGTCCTTTATTCACGCTTCTACTTCTTCACCAACATAACCTGAAACCTAGTGATTCTTAAACCTGTGCAATCATAAGACACAAGGGAACAACTTATATGAAGAATATTAAGCCAAATTATGACTATAACTTATCCAAATGGCTAGATAAAATTGAGTTTCAGAATCTGCCTTATTCTGGAACAAAAAATTGGTCAATGGACAAGTCTTAGTAAATTGACTATATCTTGAGCTACAAAACCTCAAATTAAATAATTCAAAAAGCAAATAAAAGTTAACACATAAATGAACAACTTCCATGAAGGAAGTATGGCAAAAAAGACTATGCATCTTGGCCAGATTGCTAGGGGATTTTAAGGCACAAAATCTAGAATTCATGAATTGTTCAAGAATGACTTGAAATGTGAAATGTATACAACATAAATGAATTCTGGGGCACATTTGTCATGTAAAAATGTAAGTGGGACTTTTGTTCCTATCACAAATAAAATAACAATGGAATGAACAAATAATAGCACATGAGATAAATTAATGCAAGTTATAAATACTTAATATGCTAAGTTGGCCACGTATGCCTAGACTTTATGTATGGGTTGGATAGATTAGCATGCCAATAGGGTTCTGATTTGTAATATTGCTTATGGCTTTGTGCCATTTTGTTATCATGGCTTTTATGCCATTCTATTATTATGGCTTCCAGCCATTCTGTTACATGATGATGTATATGGCTTTATGCCTGATTGCTATCATGGCTTTTTAGTCATTCTGTTGCATACCTGGTTGACATTATGTGTTCCACGGTATAACAGCCCAAGGTATAGATGTTTCCAGTGCTAGTTTACCTGCTTATCTAGTCTAGTCAGTCTGTCATATGTTACCTGGGCATTGAAATGAGCTGTTGAAAAGTAAATAACAAATAAATGAATGAAAGGATTAACAAAGCATTGTAATTCAAATATTTATTAAAAATGTATCTCCCATGACAATATGAACATGAATTCATTGTTTTTAATTATTTAGTTTATTTTTATATTATTATTGCACCACTAAGCGTTATGCTTAACGCGACAGATTTTTTCCTCGCGTAGGTAATGAAGATAAGGCCCAGGAGGCATCCGACTAGGATTATTTGGATCGGATCTGCATCAGTGTCGGATAGTGTCACCTCCTCACGCAGTGCATTTTTGTAGCATCCGTCATACCACAGTAGTATATTTTGTACATTGTAAATATTCATTTAAATTTCGTAATGTAAATAAAAAACTTATGTAATTAATTTGTACATTATGTAAGTTAATGAAATTGTAAATTTCATGTATGATGAGAGTTTGAAAATTTATATGGATGAATATGCAGATTTTATGGAAATGAATATGAATGAGATTTTAAAATTTTGAGATATTGAAATGATGATGAAAATGTGGAATTTGATATATGAAATTGTTTTAAGTAGGTGAATAGTATAACTCGCCAAATATCCATAAAATATGGGAAACTCCGTTAATTTCTCCAATAAAAATAAATTGAGTTTTAAATTAAGATAGCATTAAAATTTGACAAATGAATAAAGTAAGATAAGATAAGGTGCTCCAGCACAGAATGTAGTATTTCTTACCTGGCTACACTGTAAATCGGGTAAGGGGTGTTACATTTACTCTTCAAAATGATTTTGGCATTACATTTACTCATCAAAATGATTTTCTCCAAGAAACGTGATATTCATATGATTATCTATTTTTAATACCTCTAAATATATTTCACAATCTGTAATGCCCTCACTTTAGATAGTTCATACATTCTACTGTTCCGGTGACAGATGTCTATCCGGACAGCCAGAATATCTGGAACTATATTTAGACTAGAGTGTGGAGTCATAAATAACTCAAATAATGGTAAGAAAAATTAAGGAAAAATTTTAGAAATAAAATACAACAAAGTTAAATGAGTCGTAGTTCCAGCGATGGGTGACCTAACGGGAAGCTACTATGAAGACAGTTAGCAACCCTCGACCCGAGGAGCATCCTGTGAAATAATTTCTGGGACTCTAGTGAAGAGTTATTAAACTTTAGATGGCATTAGAATGCCAAGAAAATGCTCAGAGAATTTTCTAAGTCGGTACAAATAATTTTAGTCCGATAAGCAAAACAAATGGCATTTTGGTCATTTCACCTTCAGAGATAGTTTTTGACCAACTTGTCCAATTAAGTAAATAAATTATATGTGATAAAATGTGAATAAATAATACTAAAAATTTAATTAAAAATGAGTAGAAAAAAAGGAAAAAGAAAATGAAGTAAATACCTAATTAGGACATCATCTCTATGCAAGAATGATGCAATAAAAACTTATGAACCAATCACAATTTAACGACACACTTAAATTCATTTAAGAAAGGAAAAAGAAGTCAAATTGAAGAAAACAATTTCTACTTTCTTCTTCCTCACCAGCCGAGACACTTCTCTCTCCATATACCTCCATTGTTGTTCTTCCTTCTCACTAAAAATTCCTTATAAAAACACCATAAAACCACAAGCTTGCTTCACAAAAATTGCTCCTTACACCTTGCACCATCCCTAGGTAGCAAAAAGAAAGAGAAATTAAGAAGTTTTGTAAGCTTGGGGGTTAACTCATATAGAGGTTAGTGCCCTTTTTCTTTCTTTCTCTTTAAACTTCATAGTAGGAGCATGAATTAGGCTAGAATTTGTGAAAATTATGCATATTTAAATTTCCTTGAATTTCAGCAGCCTTATGGGGGTGGTAGCTTTGATGGTTTTGATGGATTTAAAGTTGTTTAGACATAGTATTTGATGTGTAGATGTAAATTGATAGTGAATTAACATGTTTAAGAGATATATGTTGCATGAATTGGAATTTGGGAATTTGGAGTTTTGAGAAAAATTAGGGTTTGTTCATGTAATGGTGAATGAACATTTTAATGATCAATTAATGACCATTTGGTAATGTTTGACCACAAATTGAAGTGAATTGTGGCATTAAGACTTGATTGGGTATGCTGCCCAAATGTACCAGAATTACTGGACTTGAGTCCAGTATGGTTAGACTGCAATAATTTGATTTGTGCAACTTCAATTAGTACAAGGGTAATTGGAGGTGAAACTAGACACCTAATGGCACAATTTTTATGAAGAAACCCTGCCCTGAAAACCAACCTAAGTTGACCTAAAAACTGCCTAAATCCGGGTACCACAATTCTGGACCTGGAAAATTAACCAAATGAACAGTGTTTGTTCATTTGGCCATAACTTTGTGTAGAGGGATCCAAATGACCTGATTATTATGGCCATAGAAAGCTTAGACAATGTACAACAACTTTCATGAAGAACAAAAATGCCAATTCTGACCATAACCAATTCAAATTGCTAGCCAAATGTAGAACTCTAAAACTGCCAGAACCAAATAGGTGCCCAGAAATTTTGGGAATTGACAATCCGGCCATTTATAGTAAAAAGGCCATAACTTGAGCTACAAAACTCTGAATGGAGTGATTTAAAAAAGGAATTAAACTAGACACATAAAGGAACAACTTTCATGAAGAAAGTTTAGCTAAAGTCCCATTGTAGCATAGTCTAATAGAACAATAAACTTAGGCCAAGAAATCTAAAAATTGGAAATAACTCCACATGAGTTATGAATTGAGTTTGGCAACTAATGCCAACGAGGATAAAGTATAAAATGTGGTATCTTGGTGGCATTAGAACCTATAAATCTATGATGTATTAAAAAGTCAACACTTGTGTATAAATACTAAAGTAAATAGTAACCATTAAATAACTAAATTTGTAAAATGCCCTAGTACACCTAGAACAATTGGTTTGGATAGGTTAGCATGCCAATATGTTCTGATAGTAGTACAGCATATGGTTTTATACCATTCTGTGATTTATGGCATTTAGTGCCATTTTATAATATTATGGTCTATGACCATTCTGCTATGCTTGATACATTTGGCCTTGTTCCCAATGATTATTACGGCTTATTAGTTGTTCTATTGCACACCTAGAGACACTTTATGACCGATGGTGTGATGGCACCAGGTACTTGGTACCCAGTGCCAGTTTACACATTTATCCAGTCCGGTCAATTTGCTTAGGGTACTTGGGCAACTAAATTAAGTTTTAATACATTATTATCAAATAATGAACATAACAAGTACGAAATTGATAATAATATTAATAATTACCAAAATTTTAGGTTGCATAAAATATTAATAAAATGTCTGCATCTTTATTTATTTTAGTTTATTTTTATATTATATTGGCACCACTAAGTTGTATTGCTTAGCGCATCACTATTTGCCACGTGTAAGTACTGGAGACACCGATAAAGAGCCTAACAGACCTCAGACTGGGTGATCATTCAGATCTGCAGTGAGTCCAGAGTCACCTCCATTGCAGTGCATCTTTGGTAGGACTCTTAGGCTTCTTTTGTATTTTGTATTTTGCATTTTGTACTAGACCTTAATTTTTGTCTTGTAAATGATAAATTCATGTATTTATAGACTGATGTAATTATTTATAACTTTTGTTAATGAATAAATTTGAGTATTCCTTTATGAGTTGAGCTTAAATATATATGATGAATGAAATGTATGAAATTGAGTTTGAGAAATATTAAGAAATTATGAAATTATGTTGATGTTCATTGGAGTTGAGATTTGAAGAATATATTGGAAGTATTTTTAATAGGTTTAGAAGAACTATTTTTCTAATTTATAGCCAGCGCTCTGTTGGATTTTCTGTAAAATTTGTGAAAATCCCAAATTAGTCAAAATTTCAATGAATGACATAAATGTTAGAAATTTCACCTAAAAGCTTTTTAATCAATAATATAAGAATTGGAAATTGTAATAAAATAAGATCAAATGCTTCGGCACTCTGTGTGACATATCTTGCTCGGCTATATTGTAAACGGGTAAAGGGTGTCATATTTAGTGGTATCAGAGCACAGCTTAGGCGTTTCTGTGTCTAGGTAGAGTGCATACCATTGCATTGCATTTGTAAGAGTTGAGGTAACACTAATGCATATATGTTTGTCTTTGATTGCTTTGGTTAGGATATGGACTCAACCTCACAGAGAGCAGTTGATGAAGAGGTGGAAAGTCATGCTCCACCCATGACAGAAGCTAGAGGCAGGGAGGAACCTGCTCCACCAGTACAAGAGGCACCTGCACAATCTCTGCAGGCCATGTTTCAGCAAATGGCCTAGTTTTTCAGACAAATGGTTGGAGTTATGCCACCGATACCACCTCCACAACAGAAGTTCCATCTGGAGAAGATTAGAAAATTTAGGGCTGTGTACTTTCTGGGAAAGAAAGAAGATGACCTCGTGGCAGCTGAGAACTGGTTGGATAGAACCAGAAGTGTACTGAAGCAACTCCACTGCACCCCAAAGTAGAACCTGAAGGGTTCTGTGTCCCTGCTCTAAGAAGATGCATATCAGTGGTGGGACACAGTATCTAGTGAGGTGCAGCTAGATCAAATAACATGGGACTTTTTCCTTACAGAATTTAGAAACAAGTATGTTGGTAATGTATATTTGGAAGATAGAAGAAGAGAATTTATCAGTCTAAGGCTAAGGCAGCTATCAGTGGCAGAATATGAGCAGGAATTTGTCAGACTGAGTCGATATGGAAGGGAAATAGTACCCACAGAAGCTGAAAGATGCAGAAGGTTTGAAGAAGGATTGAATGACAACATCAAGATTATGATAACAGCTTTGGGGATTTCAGATTTTGCGAAACTGGTGGAATGTCACACCATACCCCTTAGTAAGATGTAACATGATCCCGTAGTACATCTAACGATTTACCGTACTTCGCCTACCGGTAACCGGTTAAATATACTATAAGAGATTTTAAAACCTTTTTCTTACATTTTGGAAGTGGTGAGCATTTTGGTAGGAAATAAAAAACATTTAATTGAAGTTTGAAAACTAGTTAAGATTTTTATCCCATTTTATTTTTTCGCAAATTTTATAAAAATTTCGGCAGAGTACCGTCTGTATTTGGGAAAAACAGTTCTTCAAAACCTGTGAAAAACACTTCCAAATAATTAATTTCAACTCCATTTGCAACCACCAAACTTCAAATCAACAGCAATAGCAACACTTCAATTCAAAATCCAAATTTCAAATCAAGAATGGATATCTCAAAACATTTCATAAACTCATGCACATTGCATTTTAAATATTTAATTTACATTCATAAGTTAATTTACAGATGCAAAATCTAAAAAATAATATTATTATACATTGACTATATAACTGCTCAATCTACCTTAATACATATGACACTAAACCATTTACATCAAAATAATTACAATGGTATTAACAAATACCCGTACAAAAATTCTTCAACTGTGCTCCTCTCTGACTGTAGCAGTTCACTCTGCTGCTATGTCCTTTTCTCTATCTGCGACAGCAAAGAAAGCTATCGCTGAGTATAAAGATACTCAGTGGTGCACAATAAAATACAAAATGCATAATATAAAACATTTATGATCAATTCATAATTCAAAAATCTCCCAATCACATTTCACCATTTTTCAAATCATAATTATAGCAAATCAAAATTCAAAGCTTAATATAAGACAAATTTGATCAAACAATTTAATAATCATAGTGTTGCCATTCAATAACACAACTTAGGCCATGACACAAAATTTCCAAACATGTCGTGTTGTACACCACGACAAGGCAAATTCACCCAACTAATCGAAATCAATGAGGGAGGTGGCTAGCTAGCTAATGAGTACTCATCCAAACTCACCTCAGACTGGCAAGCCAGAGAGGGAGGAATGTAATCAAATATCAAACTCATCCCACAAGTGGAGGAGGAACATATTAATATTGCCATGCCAAGTGTGAATAAAAAAAAATAATTTAATCCAAGTTATTCAAATATTTTACGCAAAACACAATCAATTTCTAAAGTCAAATTTCCATTCCCAAAATGGCAACACAGTGGTTCTCAAAACCCATAATTAACACAATAATTTCACAATGCATAACTAAACAAATTGTCTATGAGAAAACGATAAATTAAGGTTTATTGTGCACAAACCTGACGTGAGTCTCCTCTAGGCCTTGACTCAGTCCCTTAAACCTTCCGGGTCTTTTTCAGCTAAAACAGGAAATTTATAGTGTTTCAGTATCTTATCTCACAATAAATCCAATAATTAATTCATAAGTAATTAATTTTAGCCCAAATATGCTTAAACTTACATTCTTGAAAATTTTCATGTTGAGGTTACTATTTATGGTACTATTCAAGTCAAAATATTGACTTTCTTATGCTTAATAGGTATGGGAAATCCAATTATACTCACATACTACATTTTGGCTACCTAACTTATTGGTTTTGGTCATTTTCTTAAAACTTAAGTCTTTTAGGTAAATTTTCAAAATTTCAATTTTGGTGACCTATTTTGCACTGTTCCATTAGTTATGTTACTGTTAGAATTTGTCCAAGTTTTCTTCATAGAAATTGTTCCTTATTGTCTTAACTTTATTTTCCTTTTTGAATCACTCCATTTGGAGTTTCGTAGCTCAAGTTATAGCCATTTGAATCATGGCTGCCGGATTGGTCTAACCCAGATTTTTCGGGCACCAAAACTGGTTCTGGCAGTTTTAGGTCACCAAATTTGGGTGGCTAAATCACTTGGTTAAGTGCATAATTTAGGTTTGTGTTCTTCATGAAAGTTGTAGGTCTATATCTCAGCTTTCTACTAATAAAATTTCAGGTCATTTGGACCTACCTAGCCCAAGACATGGCCTAATGAACAAACAGATCATTTTGTACAGGGCAGAATACCTAAGTCCGGATTTGGTCAATTTGTTCACTATGCTATGGTCACTTTTTGGGCATGATTCCTAAATGAAAAATGTGCCATTTTGTGTCTAGTTTCATTCCCAATTTTTCTCACACCAATTGGGTTGGTAAATTTTCAGTTTTGATCCCTGAAAAGGACCTTGGTCATGCTGCCTGTAGAATGACCATATTCAATCCGAATTTCCATTTGATTCCAACACTTCCAACATACCACAATTGGTCACATATGACCATTTTTCAGCTCAAACTAGGTCAAATACACCATTTGACCAATTCTCAAAATTTGGTCTCCCAAACCCTAGGTGCCAAAACCCTAACTCACTTGATTTGTTACATTTAATTAGTTCCAAACATACAAACACCATTTACCAACTCATTCAAGCTTTCTAACACATTTAATTCAATCAAACACATGCAAATCACTCCTCTACATAGGCTGGCCGAAATTTACATATAGTCCTCCAACAATTGTTTTCTTTTCAAGTTAAGTTAAAATCTAAGTTAATTAGACTAAACATAGTCACTAGACTATAAATTCCAAGTTTAGATGACTAACCTCACTCTTTGATGTCCAATTCTTCAATTCTCTTCTTTTTTCCTTTTCTTTACTTCTTCAATCTTCTTCCAAAGCACAAACACAAATTTTAACAAAGAAGTTTACAATTTCTATGGCTGAATTTAGGGTTTCTTCAAGCTCAAAATGAGCTTTAATGGAGGTGAAGTGAGGGAGAGAGGAGTGGGGCGGCAAGTTTGGGAAGAAGAAGACTTTAGTTAGTTTTTTTTTTTTCTTTTCTTTTATGCATTTTTAGTCTTTAGGAAGACCACAAATTATCCAAAAATTAAATTTTTAATTATAATATTTATTGCATCATGCATGATGTCATCACTTTTTCACTTTTTCTTTTTCCTTTTTTTTTCTATTTATTTTTCCCATTAGTTCTTTAACTTAATTCCCAGTTCCGAAATTTTCTTTTCTCTAATTTTATCTAACAGTTAGGTCAAGAGTCAGCTCTAGGGGTCAATTAACCAAATTGCCTCTCGCCGGTTCGACCCGGTTTGCAAATAATCCAATATTTCTTCTGGATCCCTGACCTAATTATTTTACCTGCTTAACAATTTTTTTTCATGATTTTCTCATTTCCACTGTGTTTGTAATAGTCCTAAGGACCGCGGCGTCATATTTTACGGTTCAAAATTTGAGTTTAAATCGACTTCGCAATCCTTCCCGAGAAGGTCACCCATCGCTGTAACTCTCGGCTCATTTAACTTCTTATGTTCTGTTTTTCTTATTTATACTTAACTAATTGACAATTACTACTTATTTGTGTTCATGGCTTATCTGGTTGTCTTAGATGTGGTTCTAATCCCCTTAATTATTTGGACCGACACCGATCACCGGAATAGTGAAATATAACAGGCTATACAAGTAGGGGTGTTACAATTCTCCCCCCCTTAAAAGAAATTTCATCCTCGAAATTCTGCCCAATATATGTCCTCATTTTGTAATACTCCTATTTGCATAGCCTGGTATATTTCACTATTCTGGTGACCGGAGTCGGTCCAGACAATTAAGGAGATTAGAACCACACTTAAGACAACCAGATAAGCCCTAAACACAAATAATTAGTAATTGTTAATTAGTTAAGTATAAATAAGAAAAATAGAACATAAGAAGTAAAATGAGCCGAGAGTCACAGCGATGGGTGACCTTCTCGGGAAGGACTGCGAAGTCGATTTAAACTCAAATTTCAAACTGTAAAATGTGACGCCGCTGTCCTTAGGACTATTTCGAACACAGTGGAAAAGAGAAAATCATGAAAAAGAATTGTTTAGCCAGTCAAATATTAAGTAAGGGAGCCGAAAGAAATATTGAATTATTTACAAACCGGGTCGAATCGGCGAGGGGCAATTTGGTCAATTGACCCCGAGAGCTGACTCTTGACCTAACTGTCAAATAAAATCTGAGAAAAGAAAATTTCGGAATGGGTAATTAAATTACAGAATTAATGGAAAAATAAAAAAAAGAAGAAAAAGGAAAAGTAGAAATTGGTGACATCATGCATGATGTCATAAATGCTAATATAATTAAAAAAATAAAATGGGATAAAAATTTTTACTAGTTTTAAATCTTTGAATAAATGATTTTAATACCTATTAGAAAATGCTCACCACTTATAAAAGTAAGAAAATTATTTTAAAATCCCTTGTAGGGTACTTAATGAGTCATCGGTAGGTAAAGTTCAGTAGTTCATTAGGTATTCTACGAGATCATGTTATGCCTTACAAAGGGGTAAGATATTACATGTTTTAGTGGTATCAGAGCAAATTTTTTTGAAGTATGTTTTACTTATGAATTTGTGTCTTTTCCTTGCTAAGTACAACTGCTCAATGTCCTTATTTGTTACATATAGTGCATTACATCATAAATATGAACTAACGGAGGGAAATCTCCTTGTGTTATTTGTTCAGAAGATACCCTAACTTTAGATTGAAATGGAAGAAGGGGATCGCTTTGTTGAGCAATCTGTTGAAGTTGAGACACAAGGGGAAGCTCCAGCTCTACAAAATGTCAGTGGGTCAGTGGCACCAACCCCACAAATGCCGCAGTTTCCTGCACAGTTCGCACAGCAGATGGCTACAATGTTCTAACAAATGGCTGGGGGTATGCCTACTAAAGCTCCACCCCAGACTGTTGTGGTGCAACCTCAAGCTCTAGTTAGGCAGTATGACAAACTATTGAAGTATGGGGCTATGGAATTTAAGGGTATAGTAGACCCATTAGAGGCAGAGCAATGACTAGAGAGGATGGACAGAGTATTCAAGAAATTGCACTGCCAAGATGAGCTGAAGTTTGAATACTCCGTGTCACTACTGCAAGGGGATGCGTATGATTGGTGGAAGACCATCCCCCACAGCTTGGCAGAACCACTATTACTGACCTGGGATAACTTCAGCAGAGAGTTTAGACAGAAATATGTCCCATATGCATATGTTGATCAGAAATTGCAAGAATTTTTAAGTCTGAAGTAAGGCAACAGAACAGTGGCAGAATATGAGAGGGAGTTCTCTCGCTTAAGCCACTATACTGGGAGTCTCCTTTCTACCAGCAAGGAAAGTGCAAGAGATTTGAGACGGGTTTGAAGCCCAACCTATGGATGCAAGTTATGGGATTCAGACATAGTAATTTCTCAGAGCTCATCTCTCAGGCACTTGAGTTGGAAAGAATTGAATCAGAAGCGACCCCAGCAAAAGAAAAATAAGAGAAAGCTGAGAAATTTGAGAAAGATAAGGGGGAAAGGTCAGTAGAGCCAAGTCCTAGTGGTACTTCTGGGAAGAGGAAGAAATTTGGTGGACCTAGCAGAGGTCGAGGTGGAAGGTTTGGAAGGGGCCGATTCTCTGGACAGAGACCCACTAGGTCTGGTCAACAGTCGAGCAGGGGTTCTCAACCTCCCCACCCTTATGAGACTTGTGGCAAGATTCATAGGGGAGAATGCTATTGGGTAACAGGAGCTTGCTTTAACTGTGGAGGTAAGGGCCATCTTGCTAAAGATTGCACTAGTGCTCCTAGATTCGGTGCAGAAGGATCTATTCAGAGTCCTGCTCCCAGAGGTTCACAATAGGTTGGCAGAGGAAGAGGCAGAGGTAGAGGCACTGCTTCTGGCAGTCAGGGCACTATTGGTCAGTCAGCACAAGGAAGTGCTTTAGCCAAGGTTTATACGATGAGACAGCGAGAAGAGGCTGAGACTTCTGATATTGTAGCTGGTACATTCTCTATCTCTGATTAAGAAGTATTTGTGTTGTTTGATTCGGGTTCAACCCACTCATATGTTAGTGCTAGCATAGTCAGTTCACTTACTGTTCTGTGTGCCAAAATGGATTTTGAAGTGCTAGTAACTAGTCTGTTAGGACAAGAGGTCCGGGTCAACAGAATCTGTAGAGACTGTCCTTTGGTGATCCAAGGACATGTTTTTCTGTCGGATTTGATTGAAATGCCCTTCATAGATTATGATATTATCTTGGGCATGGATTGGCTAGCCAGGCATCACGCCATGATTGACTGTAGACTGAAGACAGTCACTTTTGGTCTCCCTCTATACGGTGATATAGTAATACATGGGGAGAGGCATTTACTGCCATCAAACATCATTTCGACTGCACTAGCCAGAAGGATGATTAAAAAGGGGTGTAAAGCATACTTGGCACATGTGATAGACACTCAAGTGGGGAGCCCAGCACTGAGGGACATCCCTACAGTATGTGACTTTCCGGATGTGTTTTCTGATGAATTGCCAGGATTACCTCCAGAAAGAGAGGTGCAGTTTGAGATTGATGTTGTGCTTGGTGTGGACCCAATCTCCATAACACCATATAGAATGGCACCTGCAGAATTGAAAGAGTTGAAAGTGCAATTGCAAGAGCTGCTTGACAAGGGCTTTATACACCCTAGTGTGTCACCTTAGGGAGCACCAGTGTTGTTTGTTAAGAAGAAAGATGGCACTCTCGGCTTATTTATTGATTATCGACAGTTGAATAAGGTGACAATAAAAAATAGATATCCATTGCCCCGCATTGATGACTTATTTGATCAGTTGAGGGGTGCAACTGTGTTCTCCAAAATTGACCTGAGATCAGGTTATTATCAGCTAAAAGTACAAGAGCAGAGTATTCCTAAAACTGCCTTTAGAACCCGCTATGGCCATTATGAGTTCTTGGTCATGCCATTTGGGTTAACTAATGCTCTGGCTGCTTTTATGGATCTGATGAACACTATCTTCGAACCATACCTCGACCAGTTTGTTGTGGTATTCATAGATGATATATTGGTTTATTCGAGGAGTGCAGAAGAGCATGATAGACATCTGCGGATTGTACTGCAGATTTTGAGGGAGAAACAGCTATACGCCAAATTATCGAAGTGTGAATTTTGGCTGAAGGAAATATCTTTCTTGGCGCATGTAGTATCGGTAGAGGGCATCAAGGTGGATCTAAGTAAGATAGAAGTTGTCCTTAATTGGAGGCCACCCAAGAATATCACGGAGATTTGCAGTTTTCTAGGTTTAGCTGGATGCTACCGTCGATTTGTGAAAGGATTCTCCATGTTGGCATCTCCATTGACCAAGTTACTTTGAAAAGATGTGAAATTTTAGTGGACGGATAAATGCCAACAGAGTTTTGATGAATTGAAGAAATGTTTGACTGAAGCTCCAGTCCTGACTTTACCTACTCTGGGTAAAGAATACACAGTTTATAGTGATGCTTCTCACAATGAGTTAGGCTATGTATTGATGCAAGATCGAAATGTTATTGCCTATGCATCATGCCAGCTAAAACCGCATGAGAGGAACTATCTAACACATGACTTGGAGCTTGCAGCTATAGTGTTTGCTCTTAATATTTGGAGAAACTATTTGTATGGGGAGAAGTGCTACATCTACACAGATCATAAGAGTTTGAAGTATTTAGGCACCCAGAAAGAGCTGTATTTGAGACAGAGTGTAACACCCCTATGTTCGGTAGTGCGTTCTGCTGTACCGATGACCAGTGTCTGTTTGGACAGCTAGAATGCCTAGAACTACACTTGGATATAGATGAGGAGACATAAAATAATGAAATACAAGAAAAGAAAATACAAGAAAAATAAAGGAAAAATAATAGCAACGAAATGTAACCAAGTTAAACGAGCCGAGCACCCTAGCGATGGGTGACCGCACCGGGAAGTTGCAGCGTAGACCGTTGACTAGCCCTGGACCGCGGGGAACCCTAAAAAATATTTTTAGGACTTAAATAAATGTCTATTGAAGTATAAATACAGTTAGAAATATCAAAGAAAAATTAATTAATTAGTACAAAGAAAAGTGAGAAATCGAGAAAACGACAAAACTCGGTATTACAGAAAAATCGGGAATGCAACCCAAATAGGAGCATTGTGGTCATTTGACACCCCGAGTTGTCTTTTGACCTAAATTTCCATTAAAAATACATGATATTACACTTGGAAAATGTCATGAAAAATTAAATTGGTGGTACATAGTTTAAATAGCAAAAATTGAGAGCTTAATGTGAGAATTTGGGAATTTAAGATTAAACTAATATTAAATCTCATTTAGTGCTCCACTCACCTCACCTAAGTGGACCACTACACCTTCATTTGGGCAGAAACTCATCTTCTTCAACCCTCCCAAAAAACCAGCCGAAAGTTGTCTTGAGAAATCCTCCATGGCCGAAGTTGAAGAAACTTCATGCAAGCATGATCCAAGCCATTTTTCCACTAGCTCCCTTCACTAAAACTGCTCTACACCACTTGGGCAGTAGATAGGCAGCAAGAAGATCAAGTTTAGTCAAGGTTTTGAAGAGTTTCCAAAGTGGTAAGTAGGTATTTTTTATGCTTGCTTCATTAAAGTTTGTATGGATGTTATGGGTAGTTGAATTGTGGAAAGATTTTTAGAGTTTGATGTTTTAAGGGAGATGTATATTTTTGGCAGCCATGGAAACTCCATAAGAACAGTTTATCCTTACATGTAAATGGTAGATTAAAGTGTTGATGAAGTATTTATATGTGTAGGAATAAATTGGGTGATGTATACTAAGTATATGTGAATGTACATTTGATTTTGGAAGCTTGGAAGTTAATTGAGAGAGCTGTATGAATCGGCAGCATGAAGTGTGAACCAAAATATGTTATTTCATGGTTTGGTTTATGGAATTATATTGTTGAATTATGGTGCTGGTTACGGCAGCTTGTACATGTGTATTAAGGTGTGAGTGTGGACATGTAAATGAGCTAGGTTATGTGGCTAAATTGTTTGTAATTTGGACTTGGTATATTCTGTACTATAAGGTGCATATTGAGTTTGATTATAAGCTGTCAAAATGAACAAAAATGTAAAGTAAAATGTGTTTAGGTTATGGTACAAACCAGAATTGACATGGATGTGTAACTTGGTAATGTTAAATGTGTCCTTTGATGAGTGATGAACAATGTGCAATAGGACAGTGTGTATTTTGGCTTAAAACCTTAAGTGTGTGGCTACAATTGGTATGAAACCAGTTGGAGGTGAAACTAGGCACAAAAAGTGCCAACTTTCATAAAGGAAGCTTATCAAAATTCTGCCTAAAAGGTGACTTGAAAAATGACCAAATCCAGATTAGTGCATTTAAGGCCTGAAAATTGACCATTTGGGCAGCAGTTAGTGTTTTGGCCATAACTCACTCAAAACAGGCCCAATTGACTTGAAATTTTTATCATGAATAGTTGAGACACATATCTACAAGTCTTATGAGGACATCAAAGCCCAGAAATGACAATAAGCAAGTCAAATAGCTTGCACAAGTTCGGGTCCAAAAACTGGCCGAACCAAAAGTGACCATTTTGATACATTTTGACCAGCAATAGTAAAATGACCATAACTTGGTCTACATAACTCAGAATGACCTGAAATTTTGCCCCGCGTACAATAAGGCATAGACCTACAAGTTTGTAGTTTTGATCGAAACCTGTAAACTGAGGGAACTAGGTCATCTGGCTAGGTCAAATTAGTATACCGAAATCTGACAAATTGCAATAAAACGCAATATACATGGAAATAAATTTAGTAACATGTACCAATACTAAAAGGCTACAAATGTGACACATTGGTAACATTAGAACCTAATTCACCTACACTGCATCGAGGTTCAACATCTTAGGTTGACTAAGGAAATAATAGAATTCAATAAATTGAGTATTAAGTCTTCTTGTTAGAGACGGTTTAAATGAGTACTGAAACACTTCAAATTCTGTGTTTCAGTTAGCAAAGACTCAGGAAAGGGGAAGGAAACACTGAGTCAGAGCCAAGAGGCATATATATCAGAGGTTTGTGCACAATAGTTATTTCTTTTGAATTTTTCAATTAAAATAAATTATGATTATTTGTATGTTATTATTTTAAGTTGTGTTTGTGCACAATAGTTATTTCTTTTGAATTTTTCAATTAAAATAAACTATGATTATTTGTATGTTATTGTTTTAAATTGTGTTTGTGCACAATAATTTTGATTTCTCATTTTCTACTTAAAAATTTAATTGAACATTATAGTTTTAAATTGTATCTGTGCACAATACCTTTTATATTCACTGCTTTTACTAGAAAATTTATTTAGAGAAATGAGTTATGAATAATTTTTTATTGTTTTGGCTTTGGGAATATTATTTGAAAGTTACTGTGTTGCCAACTTTGCAAATGGAAATTTTGAGATAAAATGTGATTTGTAGTTTGTATGAAATATTGTGATTTGAAATTGTTTTGATTCACCCTTGGCTTGACAATGTTACTATGTTCCTCCTCCATTTATCGGGTGAGCGTGATTATGTTCCTCCCTCATTGACTTGCCAGTCTGAGGTGAGTGCGGATGAGTACTCATTATTTAGCTAGCTTCCTCCCTCATTGTTTTCGATTATTGGGGTGAGTGTGTCTTGTCGTGGTGTACAACACGGCATGTGCGGAAAAATTGTGTCATGGCCTAAATTGTGTTATTGATTGGAAACACTGTATTATTCAGTTATTTGATCAAATTATATTATTCAGTTATTTGATCAAATGGTGTTATTGATTGACAAAACTGTATTATTCAGTTATTTCATTAAATTGTGTTATTGATTGGCAAAACTGTGTTATTCAATTGTTTGATCAAATTTGTGTTATATGAACTTTGTAAATTGTGAATTATTTGATTTGTGAATTGTCAATAAAATATTTATATATTGCATTTCAAATTGTTATTGTGCACCACTGAGTAAATTTTACTCAGCGATAGCTTTTCATTGCTGTCGCAGGTAGACAGACAGACAGGACAGCAGACTAGGCTGCTAATGCTATATTGAGAGTTCATCGGGTTTATTGAGTATACCATATTTTGCATTTTGTATTGTAATATATGTTCACTGTATGCATATAGTGTTCTTGGTTTTGAGCAGTTGTAAATTTAAAATTGTACATTGAAGTTGTAAAATAAGTTATAAATTATTTTGACTTGTAAAATTTGTGATATATTTCTTTTATCTCAGCCTTTGAAAATACTGAAAAATTATTGTGGATTTGAGTTGAGAAACATATTGTGTTGATTAAATGTTGGAGTTTGAGATTGAGAAATATATTTGAAGTGTTTTTTACAGGTTTTTGAAGAACTGTTTTATTCAAAATACAGATGGCACTCCGTCAAAATTTTTACAGAAATTACTAATAATTCAAATGTGTTAGCTGTTTCACTTCAGTTCAAAAAATTTTAACACCTGTAAATAGTGCTCACCACTGTAAAAAGAAGTAAGAAACGTTTTAAAATCCCTTATAGTGTATTTAATGGGTTATCAGTAGACGAAGTTGGTAATTCATTAGGTATACTACGGGATCATGTTATGCCTTAAGAGGGGTAGGGTGTGATATGTTTTAGTGGTATCAAAGAAAATTTTTAAATTATGTTTTCACCTATAATTTGAATATTCTTTCTTCATAGTACAACTACTCAATGTCATTATTTGATATATACAGTACATTACATTATAAATATGCACTAACAAGAGGAAATCTCCTTGTGTTGGTTGTATAGGAAATAAAAAATCCTGTGAAAAGATATGGAAGAGAAAAATGAGACAATAGAACAGTCTGTGATAGCTGAAGTACAAGTTGTGGCCCCAGCTCCACAAAGTGTCGAAGGCCCAACTATACCAGTTTTACCGGTACAAATTACTGCACAAATGGCCTAGCAAATGGCCACTTTCTTTCAACAAATGGCTGATAATCTGTCAGCCCAAGCCCAAGTACAGACCCCACCCCCACAAGGGCAACATGAAATAGAGAAGAGGGAGAAACCTATGGGTTAGAGCTCAAGCAGTAATTTGGGGAAGAGAAAAGAATTTGAGGAGCCCCGAGCTCAGGGATATAACAGAGGTAGATCATCAAGGTAGAGACCACCAAGGTCCAGTCGTCGAACAACTAGAAGTTCGTACCCTCCCCGCCAATATGAAACTTGTGGTAGAAATCATGGTGGGGTATGCTACAAAGCCATAGGAGCCTGTTATAACTGTAGACCACCAAGTTCCTACTACTGCTAAAGGGTCAGTTCAGAGCCCTATCACCAGAGGTTCACAACCACCCAGCAGAGGTAGAGGCAGGGGTAGAGGTAACCCAGCAGATAGCCAAGGCACAGTGAATCAATCAGAACAAGGCAGTGCTTCAGTCAGAGTCTATACAATGAGACAGAGGGAAGAGGCCGAAATATCTGATGTTGTGGCTGGTACCTTCTCAACTTTTAATCAAGATGTGTTTGTGTTATTTGATTCGGGTTCTACCCATTCTTATGTGAGTGCTAGCATCATTGATTGCATTGTTGTTCCATATACAAAAATGGACTTTGAGGTGCTAGTAACAAGTCCGTTAGGACAAGAGTTCAGGGTTAATAGAGTGTATAGGGGTCCTTTAGTGATCCAAGGACACACTTTTCTATCTCATCTCAATGAAATGACCTTTAGAGATTATGATATCATCTTGGGCATAGATTGGTTAGCCAGGCATCACGCTATGATTGACTGTAGACTGAAGACAGTCACTTTTGATCTCCCTCAGTACAGTGAAGTGGTAATATACAGGGAGAGGCAACTATTGCCATCAAACATCTTTTCGGCTGCACTAGCCAGAAAAATGATCAGAAAGGGGTGTGAAGCATACTTGGCACATGTGGTAGACACCCAAGTGGGGAGTCCAGCATTGAGGGACATCCCTACAGTATATGACTTTCCAGATGTGTTTCCTGATGAATTGCCAGGATTACCTCCAGAAAGAGAGTTGCAATTTGAAATTAATGTTATGCCTGGTGTGGATCCAATCTCCATAACACCATACAGAATGGCACTAGCAGAGTTGAAGGAGTTGAAGGTACAGTTGCAAGAATTACTTGAAAAGGGCTTCATCCGCCCTAGTGTGTCACCATGGGGAGCGCCAGTATTGTTTGTTAAGAAGAAGGATGGCACTCTTCGTTTATGTATTGTTTGACTTAGGTCTACATACTTTTATGTTAGTGCTAGAACTATATGTTCTGTTGTTATTCCTTTACAAGGGAATAAATTTTGATGCATTAGTGATTAGTCCTTTAAGATAAGGATTGTGATAATAAGTGAAATTAGTTTTGAAAGAGTTTATCAGCGAAAAGTATTTTCCAACACACCCTAAATTATAAAGCTAAATGGCAAGCCTACTTAATGTAAGGTAAGAGGACGTAAAAGTTGAAGGAACAGAAGCGTGAAAAACACAAGTTTATACCATTGAATTCAAAAATTTTCACCTAGGGTCACATGCATCATGAAAGATTTATTTTTATCTATTTGATTTCAATGATAAACAACATATTAAAACTCTTTTAATATGTTTTTGGATCTATATTTGCCATTTAAGATTTTAAAATTAATCAGATTAATTTTAAAACCCTAGATTAAATCAAGAACGATTACACTAACCTCTTGATGCACTGCAGCATGTTTGCGCCTTCGAGATTTGTCTTCAGGACACCAGATGTTGTCCCTCTAGTTTGTCCACACCAAGAACACCTATGGCAGCCCTTGAACAGCTTCTAAAGCTTTTTCTATTAATTAGAAATTCAAGTTCTACCTTTTAAGAGATTAGAGATGTAAACAGGACACTAGAAACAATTTCTAGTGTTCTTAATTCAAGAGATTGATGGCTAATCTCTTTGAATTAATGAGAGATGAAGAAGAATAGATGGAGAGCCTCAAAATGGCGTGACAAAAAAGAGGAGTGGCTGTTGGTTCTTTTTCTTTTTCATAACAACACTTATATAGCTAGGTTAACACACTAAACCCTTGCCATATGTCACCCTTTGATTAGCTCTAGGTTTAAGTGACCCAATCACATTGTGCCAAGTGTCAATAGAGGGCGTATGTTATAATTACTTTAATTATAGCATTTCCAACTTAATCATTTGTTTGGGAGATTTTATGGTCATTCTAATTACTATTAAGGTCTCACTTTGCACATTATCAAATTAGCATGCATATATCATATAATAGCATACATTCCCATACATCTCATGCATTGATGGATAAGCAATAAATATGGTATGATCATGGACTTTCTAAGGGATTCAATTCTGAGCCACCAAGAATTTAATCAGGGCATTCCTAGGTGCATTTCATTCATTCATTTTACAAGAGTTGCTGAAGGAGTATATAATTAACACTTGATCTTGAATTCCTTCCACTGGTCCCACCAATGCTCTTGACCTCCTTGAACTTCTTGCAATCCAATATTACATAGTAATCCTTGGCATACCAAGGCGAATTTACAAGAACTTAAATAAATGAAATTACAACACAAAAATTATTATAAACTTAGTAATACATGCCTAAAATAAATTAAAATAAATTAATTAATTTACAATCCCAAAGAAATATAGAAGAAATAAATCCAATCACATTGGTCTTTTATAGTCCATGATCATCCATCATGCATGTCACTATTTAACAATTAAATAAAATATACATACTTAAATTAAATTGAATATCTCATATTCAACTTAAAAATCCAGATTTGAATATGATTCAAATAAATTTAAAAATTCAGATTTGAATATCATTCAAACAAATTTAAAAATTCATATTTGAATCACATTCAAACAACTTTAAAAATTCATATTTGAATCACATTCAAACATTTTTTAAAAAAAATCAGATTTGAATCACATTCAAATATTTTTTAAAAAATCAGATCTAAATTTTATTCAATTAATTTTAAAAAATTAGATTTAAATATGATTCAAACAACTTTAAAAATTCAGATTTGAATCACATTCAAACAATTTTTAAAATTCTGATTTGAATCACATTCAAACAATTTTTAAAATTCTGATTTGAATCATAATTTAATTATGTGATAAAAATTCTAATTAAACAATTTAATTAGACATAAAATGGATCTTAGATCACACAACAATTGCACATTCACCATCCATTTACCTTTGCACACCATTGTGGTGCATCAACCATACGCACCATGGTGTTCATCATTTGTGCTGCCACTTTGGCTTCGCAACCAGCAATGAACTTTTGATCTCATGATCAAACACACAATTAAATCATATAAACATCAATCTAAATGGCAAATATAGTGGCTCTGATACCAATTGAAGGAACGGAAGCGTGAAAAACACAAGTTTATACCATTGAATTCAAAAATTTTCACCTAGGGTCACATGCATCATGCAAGATTTATTTTTATCTATTTGATTTCAATGATAAACAACATATTAAAACTCTTTTAATATGTTTTTGGATCTGTATTTGCCATTTAAGATTTTAAAATTAATCAGATTAATTTTAGAACCCTATATTAAATCAAGAACGATTACACTAACCTCTTGATGCACTGCAGCGTGTCTACGCCTTTGAGATTTATCTTCAGGATACCAGATGTTATCCCTTTAGCTTGTCCACACCAAGAACACCTATGGCAGCCCTTGAACAGCTTCTAAAGCTTTTTCTATTAATTATAAATTCAAGTTCTGCCTTTTAAGAGATTAGAGATGTAAACAGGACACTAGAAACAATTTCTAGTGTTCTTAATTCAAGAGATTGATGGCTAATCTCTTTGAATTAATGAGAGATGAAGAAGAATAGATGGAGAGCCTCAAAATGGCGTGACAAAGGAGAGGAGTGGCTGCTGGTTAACACATTAAACCCTTGCCACATGTCACCCTTTGATTAGCTCTAGGTTTAAGTGACCCAATCACATTATGCCAAGTGTCAAACCTATATTTAATCTTGATTTTAATCATCTTACATGATTAAAAAACATTTGGCAAGCTTATGTGTAATCCCATGTGTCACCATCTCATGGTGCTACGTGTCACACTGTAAAATGACCAAAATGCCCCTGTGTCTTAATTTTGAGTTCTTAACCCAAAATAATTATTTTTCTTCTTCTAATTAATTTATATCAAATGTAAGTTAATTAATTAATCTCTATTAATTAATTTCTCATTAATTAAATTCATATTTAAACACTTTAAATATAAATTTAACTTACACTACACATCCAATAATCTAGATTTGGTTTCAAGTCATGCTAGGGACTTTGCAATTTAATTGCAAACCAAACCTATTTAATTAATCAATTAAACTCTTTAATTAATTAATTAAATCATATTTAAATAGGTGATAACTTGTGTATGTGTGTGACTTACTAGGCTCATCACTAATTGGCAATGAGACATGATATCAACTCTTAATATCATCAGAACTCTTTCTTACCATAAATGATTTCTCTAAATCATTTTATGAACCTCATAGACCATGGTTAACACCTAGCATGGCATGCCATGACCACCCAATTAATAATAAGGTTTACCTTAAATGAACCTATAATCATATGTTACCATGCACTAGAATCTCTCCGTTACAAAATCCCAACTCAAGCTGGAGTCATGGTTTATGTCAAACTCTATTTGCTATGAATATTATGTTCTCTTTTAATTCCAGTTCTTGATTAAAAAGATTTTCTCATCAGAAACTCTTTTCTGAATAAATCTATCTGTCCTGGCCAGGAACTTGAAACATCAAGAATAATAAAATGAACATAGGATTTTATCTCTATTTACTTAGAGGAACAGATTCCATCTTGATCAACACCTACCTCCATATATAACTAGTAGGAGCCAACAGATGCCCATATACCCATACACAGTACAAGTATGAAAGCAGTATCAAACTCAAACTACCTATATGCAAGATAACTGTGCTATCTCAGGTCTAAAGATTATATGCACTGATATGATTTATGATAAAACATTGACAAGAGTAAACTCCATGTGCTTGTCATAAGTGTCACTGGTTCGGCCTACTTATCATTTATAAGTGCCTATCATGTTTGTTATATGGCATGAGATTCACCATTCCATCTTATTTATATCTCATATAAATAACATGGGAACAAACATGAATACAATCTTTCTGGATAAGTCATGTCCTTATTATGAAGTATCCTCGATTGTGAACCTATTTATGATACTTTGTGCTAGAAATATTGTCACTCATATTCTCAACAACTTAAGAATAATATTTCTAACAAAATATCAATGGACCTTTTCTATTACATATAAATATATTATGTAAACGGAAAAGTGGAAATGCCTTTTATTAATAAAAATATGTACATGATACATACTAAATGATATGCTCTAGGGCATACTACTAACAAAAGTAAGTTATAGTAATAGAATTGCTCTAGATGAGAGCAAAGATGTTACATTAGTAATTGTCAGTGGATATTATAATCAGAATAATTTTCGGATATTAATGAATTCGAAAAAGATAAAAGATCAGAAAGTTTGATCTATTGGGATATATCGTAGTAACTATGCAATGTTCTTGATGTTTATACTGTAAGCTGCAGATTACAGTACTGACTTGAGATTATTGTGTAGAGCTACGTACTACTCGATAGTACACCAAGATGAGAATAGTTGCCAACGGCATCTATTTTGGTATAGTTATGCCAGGACAAAATTTAATTGTTGGAAATAAGTTTGAAAATCCTACTTAGGGATTTAAAACTCAAAAGTTAGAAAATTGAAAGGTTATAGTTTAATACAAAAGGAAGTAAGCTATAGAATATTAATAGATAAAAAGAGTTATGGAAGTAGAAATTTGAACAGTTGGTTCAGATATAACAAAGAAATGTTATGAATGTGAGGAAGACTATTGACTAGAATGGTCAGAGGACCAATGACTAGATAAATCATTCTAACATGACCTCAAGGGTCATTCAAGAAGGAACATGAACTGAAATATTAGACAACACAATAGTAAGAGAAGATTGGTGTTATACAAATAAATTAAATGTTGTATTAGATTGTTAAAAGTCTTATACAAATTCGAGGGAAAGAAGATTATACGATCGTATAGAAAGGAGAAAATAAACGTATGACTATTGTAAGATGGCTATTGGGTAAAATTTCATGGACGAAATTTATTTTAAGGGGGGGAGAATTGTAACACCTCTATGTTCGGTAGTGCGTTCTACTGTTCCGGTGACCAGTGTGTGTCCAGATAGCTAGGATGCCTAGAACTACACTTAGATATAGATGAGCAGACATAAAATAATGAAATACAAGAAAAGAAAATACAAGAAAAACAAAGGAAAAATAATAGCAATGAAATGTAACCAAGTTAAACGAGCCGAGAACCCTAGCGATGGGTGATCGCACCGGGAAGTTGCGGCGTGGACCGTTGACTAGCCCTGGACCATAGGGAACCTTGGAAAATATTTTTAAGACTTAAACAAATGTCTATTGAAGTATAAATACCATTAGAAATATCAAAGAAAAATTAATTAATTAGTACAAAGAAAAGTGAGAAATCGAGAAAATGACAAAACTTGGTATTACCGAAAAATCAGAAATGCAACTCGAACAGGAGCATTGTGGTCATTTGACACCCTGAGTTGTCTTTTGACCTAAATATCCATTAAAAATACAGGATATTACACTTGGAAAATGTCATGAAAAATTAAATTGGTGGTACATAGTTTAAATAGCAAAAATTGGGAGCTTAATGTTAGAATTTGGGAATTTAAGATTAAACTAATATTAAATCTCATTTAGTGCTCCACTCACCTCACCTAAGTGGACCACTACACCTTCATTTGGGCAGAAACTCATCTTCTTCAACCCTCCCAAAAAACCAGCTGAAAGTTGTCTTGAGAAATCCTCCATGGCCGAAGTTGAAGAAGCTTCATGCAAGCATGATCCAAGCCATTTTTCCACTAGCTCCCTTCACTAAAATTGCTCTACACCACTTGGGCAGTAGATAGGCAGCAAGAAGAACAAGTTTAGTCAAGGTTTTGAAGAGTTTCCAAAGTGGTAAGTAGGTATTTTTTATGCTTGCTTCATTAAAGTTTGTATGGATGTTATGGGTAATTGAATTATGGAAAGATTTTTGGAGTTTGATGTTTTAAAGGAGATGTATATTTTTGGCAGCCATGGAAACTCCATAAGAACAGTTTATCCTTGTATGTAAATGGTAGATTAAAGTGTTGATGAAGTGTTTATATGTGTAGGAATAAATTGGGTGATGTATACTATGTATATGTGAATGTACACTTGATTTTGGAAGCTTGGAAGTTAATTGAGAGAGATGTATGAATCGGCAACTTGAAGTGTGAACCAAAATATGTTATTTTATGGTTTGGTTTATAGAATTATATTATTGAATTATGGTGCTTGTTATGGCAGCTTGTACATGTGTATTAAGGTGTGAGTGTGGACATGTAAATGAGCTAGGTTATGTGGCTAAATTATTTGTAATTTGGACTTGGTAAATTCTATACTATAAGGTGCATATTGAGTGTGATTATAAGCTACTAAAATGACCAACAATGTGAAGTAAAATGTTTTTAGGTTATGGTACAAACCAGAATTGACATTGATGTGTAACTTGGTAATGTTAAATGTGTCCTTTGATGAGCGATAAACACTGTGCAATAGGGTAGTGTGTATTTTAGCTTAGAACCTTAAGTGTGTGGCTCCATTTGGTATGAGACCAATTGGAGGTGAAACTAGGCACAAAAAGTGCCAACTTTTATGAAGGAAGCTTACCAAAATTCTGCCTAAAAGGTGACTTGAAAAATGACCAAATCCAGATTAGTGCATTTAAGGCCTGAAAATTGACCATTTGGGCAGCAGTTAGCGTTTTGGCTATAACTCACTCAAAACAGGCCCAATTGACCTGAAACTTTTACCATGAATAGTTGAGGCACATATCTACAAGTCTTATGAAGACACCAAAGCCCAAAAATGACAATAAGCAAGTCAAATAGCTTGCACAAGTTCGAATCCAAAAACTGGCCGAACCAAAAGTTACCTAAAAGTGACCTAAAGTGACCATTTTTATACATTTTGACCAGCAATAGTAAAATGACCATAACTTGGTCTACATAACTCAGAATGACCTGAAATTTTGCCCCGCGTGCAATAAGACACAGACCTACAAGTTTGTAGTTTTGACCGAAACCCGAAAACCGAGGGAACTAGGTCATCAGGCTAGGTCAAATTAGTATACCGAAATCCGATAAATTGCAATAAAATGCAATATACATGGAAATGAATTTGGTAACATGTAACAATACTAAAAGGCTACAAATGTGACACATTGATAACATTAGAACCTTATTCACCTAAACTGCATCAAGGGTCAACATCTTAGGTTGACTAAGGAAATAATAGAATTCAATGAATTGAGTATTAAGCCTTATTGTTAGAGACAATTTAAATGAGTACTGAAACACTTCAAATTGTGTGTTTCAGTTAGCAAAGACTCAGGGAAGGGGAAGGAAACACTGAGTCAGAGCCAAGAGGCATATATCAGAGCTTTGTGCACAATAGTTATTTCTTTTGAATTTTTCAAATAAAATAAATTATGATTATTTGTATGTTATTATTTTAAATTGTGTTTGTGCACAATAGTTATTTCTTTTGAATTTTTCAATTAAAATAAATTATGATTATTTGTATGTTATTATTTTAAATTGTGTTTGTGCACAATAGTTATTTCTTTTGAATTTTTCAATTGAAATAAACTATGATTATTTGTATGTTATTGTTTTAAATTGTATTTGTGCACAATAATTTTGATTTCTCATTTTCTACTTAAAAATTTAATTGAACATTATAGTTTTAAATTGTGTCTGTGCACAATACCTTTTATATTCATTACTTTTACCAGAAAATTTATTTAGAGAAATGAGTTATGAATAATTTTTTATTGTTTTGGCTTTGGGAATATTATTTGAAAGTTATTGTGTTGCCAACTTTGCAAATCGAAATTTTGAGATAAAATGTGATTTGTGGTTTGTATGAAATATTGTGATTTGAAATTGTTTTGATTCACACTTGGCATGACAATGTTACTATGTTCCTCCTCCATTTATGGGGTGAGTGTGATTATGTTCCTCCCTCATTGACTTGCCAGTCTAAGGTGAGTGTGGATGAGTACTCATTATTTAGCTAGCTTCCTTCCTCATTGATTTCGATTATTGGGGTGAGTGTGTCTTGTCGTAGTGTACAACACGGCATGTGCGGAAAAATTGTGTTATTTGATCAAATGGTGTTATTGATTGGCAAAACTGTATTATTCAGTTATTTGATTAAATTGTGTTATTGATTAGCAAAATTGTATTATTCAGTTATTTGATCAAATGGTATTATTGATTGGCAAAACTGTGTTATTCAATTGTTTGATCAAATTTGTGTTATATGAACTTTGTATATTGTGAAATGGAATTGTGAATTATTTGATTTGTGAATTGTCAATAAAAGTTTATATATCGCATTTCAAATTGTTATTGTGCACCACTAAGTGAATTTTACTCAGCGGTAGCGTTTCATTGCTGTCGCAGGTAGACAAACTGACAGGACAGCAGACTAGGCTGCTAATGCTATATTGAGAGTTCATTGGGTATATTGAGTATACCATATTTTTCATTTTGTATTGTAATGTATGTTCACTGTATGTACATAGTGTTCTTAGTTTTGAGCAGTTGTAAATTTGAAATTGTACATTGAAGTTGTAAAATAAGTTGTAAATTATTTTGACTTGTAAAATTTGTGATATATTTCTTTTATCTCAGCCTTTGAAAATACTGAAAAATTATTGTGGATTTGAGTTGAGAAACATATTGTATTGATTAAATGTTGGAGTTTGAGATTGAGAAATATATTTAAAGTACTTTTTACAGGTTTTTGAAGAACTGTTTTATTCAAAATGCAGATGGCACTCCGCCAAAATTTTTACAGAAATTACTAATAATTCAAATGTGTTAGCGGTTTCACTTCAGTTCAAAAATTTTTAACACCCGTAAATAGTGCTCACCACTGTAAAAAGAAGTAAGAAAAGTTTTAAAATCCCTTATAGTGTTTTTAATGGGTTATCAGTAAACGAAGTTGGTAATTCATTAGGTATACTACAGGATCATGTTTTGCCTTACAGAGGGGTAGGGTGTGACACAGAGGAGATGGTTAGAGTTGATAAAAGATTATGATTGTTTGATAGACTATCAGCCAGGGAAAGCTAATGTGGTGGCTGACGCTTTAAGTCGCAAGACTATGGCAAGTCTATGGGTTACTCCTTTGTCTATGGTACATGAGTTGAGATTATTACATGCCAGCTTAGAGATTAATGATGAGGGGAAGATAGCAATTGCATGGCCTGTACAGCCAGTGTTGATTGACCAGATCAGAATGGCTGCTCAGAATGATGAAAGGTACCAAAAGCTGTTGGAAGAAGTTAGACAGGGCAAGAAACTAGAATTCTCAATAAGAGATGACGGTCTATTGCTACATCAGGGCAGAATGTGTGTTCCTAATGATGTTGATTTGAGAAAGATCATTTTGAAGGAAGCACATGAGTCTCCTTTTGCCATGCACCCTGGCGGCACAAAAATGTATAGAGGGCTAAAGGAGCATTACTGGTGGATGGGTATGAAAAGAGATGTGGCAGAGTTTATTTCCAAATGCCTAACTTGTCAGCAAGAGAAGGCAAAGCATCAAGTACCTGCTGGGTTGTTACATGCACTACCAGTACCAGAATGGAAATGGGAGAGAATAATGATGGATTTTGTGATGGGACTTTTGAGGACACAGAAGAGTCATGATGCGGTTTGGGTCATTGTTGACGGACTGACCAAGTCTGCTCATTTTTTGCCAGTTCGGATGGACTACAGTTTAGAAAGATTGGCCAAGTTTTATATAGATGAGAATGTGAGACTGCATGGAGTGCCAGCATCCATCGTATCAGACAAAGATCCTAGGTTCACTTCTAGATTCTGGGGTAGTCTTCAGAGAGCCCTAGGAACTAGAATGAACTTCAATACTGCATTCCACCCACAGACAGATGGCCAATCTGAGAGGGTAATTTAGATCTTGGAGGACATGCTACAGGCTTGTGTGATTGAATTTAAGGGCAGTTGGGACATATACTTGCCTTTGATTGAGTTTGCTTACAACAATAGCTACCAATCAAGCATTGGGATGCCTCCATATGAAGTTTTGTATGGTAGAAAATGTAGAACTCCCCTGTGATGGGATGAAGTAGGCGAAAGAAAGTTGATTGGGCCAGAAATTGTTCATCAAACTGAAGAGAAAATCAGATTGATCAGAGATAGACTTAAGACTACATCAGACTATCAGAAGTCCTATGTTGATCTGAAGAGAAGGGATATTGAATATGCACTGGGTGACAAAGTATTCCTCAAGGTTTCCCCTTGGAAGAGGATTATGAGATTTGGTAGGAAGGGGAAACTGAGTCCTCGCTTCATTGGACCGTATGAGGTTCTAGAAAGAGTGGGTCCTTTAGCATATCGGTTGGCACTACCTCCAGAGTTAGAAAAGATACATAATGTCTTCCATGTGTCTATGTTGAGGAGGTATCAATCAGACCCATCTCATGTACTACCAGTAGAGGAAATTGAAGTGAATCCAGACCTCACATATGAAGAAGAACCCATAGAGATTCTGGCTTATGAGGTGAAGCAGCTACGAAACAAGCAGATCCTGTTAGTGAAAGTGCTGTGGAAGCATCATTCGGGCCAGGAGGCTACTTGGGAACGAGAGGAGGATATGAGGAGCCAGCACCCACAGCTATTCAGAGATTGATACCAGGTAAAATTTCGAGACAAAATTTATTTTAAAGGGGGGAAGAATTATAACACCCCTATTTGCATAGCCTGGTATATTTCACTATTCTGGTGACCAAAGTCGGTCCAGACAATTAAGGGGATTAGAACCAAACTTAAGACAACCAGATAAGCCCTAAACACAAATAATTAGTAATTGTTAATTAGTTAAGTATAAATAAGAAAAACAGAACATAAGAAGTTAAATGAGCCGAGAGTCACAGCGATGGGTGACCTTCTCGGGAAGGACTGCAAAGTCGATTTAAACTCAAATTTCGAACCGTAAAATGTGACGCCGCGGTCCTTAGGACTATTGCGAACACAGTGAAAAAGAGAAAATCATGAAAAAGAGAAAATCATGAAAAAAAATTGTTAAGCTAGTCAAAGAATTAGGTTAGGCAGCCGGAAGAAATATTAAATTATTTGCAAACCGGGTCGAACCGGCGAGGGGCAATTTGGTCAATTGACCCCAAGAGCTGACTCTTGACCTAACTGTCAAATAAAATCTGAGAAAAGAAAATTTCGGAATCAGAAATTAAATTCAAGAATTAATGGAAAAATAAAAAAAAAAGAAGAAAAAGGAAAAGTAGAAATTGGTGACATCATGCATGACATCATGCATTATGTCATAAATACTAATATAATTAAAAATAAAAAATTGGATAAATTTGATAAAAGAAAAAAAAAAAAGAACAAAAGTCTTCTTCCTCACCATAAGCCGTCCCTCTCTCTCACCCTCTCCCGCACAAAATACTCCATGAAAGCTCATTTTTGAGCTTGAAGAAACCAAACTTTAGCCATAAAAATTGCAAGCCCCTTAATTAAACCTTGTTTAGGCAACTTGAAAAGAAGTTTGAGCAAAGAAAGAAAGAAGAAAAGAAGAGGTTGAAGAAGAAAATTTTTTGCACTAAGGTTAGTAAACTAAACCTAATTTTCTAGTTGAATTGATAGTGATTATAGTTGAATAAACTTAGGATTATGCTTTAAATGAAAAAAAAATTATTGGGGGACCAAAGGGAAATTTGGCCAGCATATGAAGGGGTATGAAATGCATGAATTCAATTGAATTAAAAGTGTATCTAAGCTTGATTGAGTTGAAGAAGCATGTGTATAGGTGTTGAATTGGTTAAATGCAACAATTTAGTGAGTTAGGGTTTTGGGCACTTAGCGTTTGGGAGCCAAAAATGTGAGAATTAGTCAAATGGTATGTTCAACCTTGTTTGAGATGAAAAATGGTCATTTGTGACCAATTGAGATGTGTTGGAAGTGTTAGAAGTGAGTTTAAATTCGGATTGAAAATGGCCATGCTGCAGGCAGTAGGACCAAGGTCCCTTTGAGGGTCCAAAACTGAAAATTTACAAGTCCAATTGGTATGAGGCCAAATGGGAATGAAAATAGACATAAACTGACACATTTTTCATTCAGGAATCATGCCCAAAAAGTGACCCAAACCTAGTGAACAAATTGACCAAATCTGGATTTTTGCAGTCTGACCTGTACAAAAATGACCAAATGAACTGCGTTTGTTCATTTGGCCATAACTTGGACTAGGCAGGTCTAAATGACCTGAAATGTTACCAGTGGACAGCTGAGATATAGACCTAAAACTTTCATGAAGAACATAAACCCAAATTATGCCCTTAACCAAGTTATTTGGCCACCCAAAGTTGGTGACCTAAAACTGCCAGAACCAGAATTTACCCAGAAAATCTGGGTTAAGTCTAATCCGGCAGCCATGATTCAAATGGCTATAACTTGAGCTACAAAACTCTAAATGGAGTGATTCAAAAAGGAGAATAAAGTTAAAAAAATAGGGAACATTTTCTATGAAGAAAGTTTTGCCAAATTCTAACAGAAAAATGATCAATGGAACAGTGCAACATAAGACACCAAAACTGAAAAATTGCAAATTTGCCTAAAAGACTTAGATTTTGAGTAAACAACCAAAACCAACAAATTTAGTAACCAAAATGAGGTATGTGGGTGAAGTTGGAATTCCCATACCTATTAAGCCTTAGAAAGTCAACAAATTGACTTGAATAGTGTCATAAATAGTAACCCCAAAACACAAATTTTAAAGAACGTCAAGTTTAGCACATTAGAGCTAGCTAAAAGTGAATTTAAATTTATTTTTGGATTTATGCTAAGTTATGGTACTGAAACACTGTGAAACTGTGTGTTTCAGTGGAAAGGAACAACAGGAAGGAACCTGAGGTGTCGAGTCAAGGCTAAAAGGCTACTCACATAAGGTTTGTGCACAACGTAGAATTTCTGTAAATTTTCTTCTGCATATTGTTTTGAATAAATTGAAATATTGAATTGTGATATCATTGTGATTAAATATTTATTATGCTTTTGATTTAAATTGTTGAAAGTTATTTGTGTATATTTGAGATGGCATAAATGTTTAGTAAATTGTTAAGATAAGTTTTGAAACCACAGTGTCATGACCATAAATTTGAACACCTCACTAACATGATTAGTGGGGGTAATCAGTTTCGAATTTTGATTCCTTCTCTGGCTAAAGTGTTGAGGTGTGTGCCAGTAGAAGAAGAAATTGAATAGATATCCATATATTTGAGCTAGCTAGCCTTGTGATGTGATTTCTCCTTGGCCTATGGCTATTGAGAAGATATTTATTTTGAATGGCATGATATAACTGTGTGTTTTTATGAAATGTTTTTGAGACTTTTGAAATGAAATTGTTTGGATTAAAATCTTGTAAATCATATTTTGAATTTTATACCCTGATTGTAAAAATTATTTTGATGTAGGTAAATGTATGTAACTGTATGGACATGTAAAACTGATTATGAGCAGTTGTATAAAGTGGTATAAAGTGGTATAAAGTTGTATAAAGTTGTATAAAGCTTGTGATAAATTTTGGTTTGGATTTCTCTTAATGTAAATTTTTGGAATGATGTATATAAATTGTTTTATCTTTAATGAAATATGAATGGAAGTATTTCGTTTTAATTTGAATAAAATTAAATAATAGTATTTTGATGATTGTTGAATTTTGGAAATTGAGAAATGATGTTGAAATTGGTTGGGATGGTTGTGAAATTGATGAAGTTGTTGAGATAAATCTTTAGAAGTGCTTTTTACAGGTATTTGAAGAACTTTTTTCTCAAAATACAGACGGCACTCTGCCGAAATTTTTATAAAATTTGCAAAAAAATAAAATGGGATAAAATTTTTTACTAGTTTTAAATCTTCGAATAAATGATTTTAATACCTATTAGAAAATACTCACCACTTATAAAAGTAAGAAAATTATTTTAAAATCCCTTGTAGGGTACTTAATGAGTTATCGGTAGGTGAAGTTCGGTAGTTCATTAGATATTCTACGGGATCATGTTATGCCTTACAAAGGGGTAAGGTGTGACACAATTAGTCATATGTGTTATTTTCTCATGTTTTTCTCATATTTCCATGTAGCCTCATTGTCGGAATGATGGTCCGTAGCACTTTAACCAACGCTATTTACTCATCAATTGCTTACCTCGTGTGCCCAGTTTCTTATGAACTTCTATCATAAGTTAGATTCAAATTCATTTCAATTCTAGGAGTAAGCAAATCTGTGTGCTAATGGATCTACTTTTTCTAGGACCTCTTATGATCCTATGGGTGAGAACTTAGTTTTACTCTTTTCTTATCAAATCTCTTGATCATTTGATGCAACCTTCAGTTTAGTTTAAAATATTTTAGTATTTTCTTGTTGTTGTTTTAGCAATTATTTTCCTCTGTGGTCTTCTCTTCTTTTTTTTTTTTCTATCGATATTCTATAGCTTATTTTGCACTGATGTGTAGTCATTACTTTCCTTTGTACTGAACTATAATCTTTCAATATTCTAACTTTAGAGTTTTAAATCCCAGGTTAGGATTTTCAAACTCGTTTCCAATAAGAAAACTTTATCTTATCATAACTATACCAAAACAGATGCCATTTGCAACTATTCTTATCCTTGTGTACTATTGGATAGTTCGTAGCTCTACACAATAAATCCCAAGTCAGTACTGTAATCTGCAACTTACAGTACAAACATCAAGAATATTGCATAGTTACTACAATACATCCCAATAGATCAAACTTCTCGATATCTTATTTCTTTCAAATCCATTAATATCTTAAACTTATTTTCATTATGGCACCCACTGACACCTGTCAGTAGTAATACCTTTGTAATACCCCTATGTTCGGTAGTGCGTTCCACTGTTCTGGTGACCAGTGTCTGTCTGGACAGCTAGAATGTCTATAACTACATTTAAAAGTTAGTGAGGTGACATAAAATAAGGAAATACAAGAAAAGAAAATACAAGAAAAACAAAAAAAAATAATAGCAATGAAATGTAACCAAGTTAAACGAGCCGAAAACCATAGCGATGGGTGACCGCACCGGGAAGTTGGGGCGTGGACTATTGACTAGCCCTGGACCGCGGGAAACCCTGGAAAATATTTTTAAGAATTAAATAAATGTCTATTGAAGTATAAATGTCATTAGAAATATCAATGAAAAATTAAGTAATTAGTACAAAGAAAAACGAGAAATCGAGAAAACGACAAAACTCGGTGTTACCAAAAAATCGGGAATGCAACCCGAATAGGGGCAATGTGGTCATTTGACAACCCGAGATCCCTTTTGACCTAAATGTCCATTAAAAGTAAATGATATTACACTTGGAAAATGTCATGAAAAATTAAAATGGTAGTACATAATCTAAATAGTAAAAGAAAAGAGGTTAAATGTGGGAAATTAGAAACTTTGGATTAAACAAATCATAAACTCACCTTAGTGCTCCACTAACATCACCTAAGTGGACTTGTAATCAGCCTTTGGACAGAAAATTCTGTCATCTTCAACCTTGGGACATCCAGCCAAAATCAACATTGAGAGAAAACTCCATAGCTGTCCATGGTGAGAGCTCCATGCAAGCATGTTCTAGCCACTTTTTCCACTAGGTTGCTTCATTAACTTTGCTCCTCACCTTGCAAGGAAGAGTTTGATAGCAATTTTAAGAAGTTTAGTGAGGTTTTGATAAAGCTTCAAAAGTGGTAAGTGAGTGTTTTCAATTCTTGTTTCATTAAAAGTGTAACCAAGGTTGTGGGTAGTTGATTTATGAAAGAATTTTTTTATGTTTGATGATTGAATGGTGATACATCATTTCGGCAACCATGGAAATTCAGTATATTTAGCTTGTTTTTACTTGTTTATGGTTGTTTAAGATGTTGGTATAAGTGTTTATGTATATAAAAATAATTTGGATAATGTATACTAAGTGTAGGTGTGATAGTGCACTTGGTTTTGGAAGCTTGGAAGCTATTTGAGGAAGATGTGCAAATCGGCAACTTTAGAGTATAGTTTAAAATGTGTTGTTTCATGGTTTGATTTTTTGAATTATGTTGTTATTGATGGCAGCATGTATATATGTATAATGGTTTGAAATTGGGTATGTAAATGGGGTATGTTCATGTGGTTAAATGGTGTAAATGGACTTTGAAAAATTCTGTATTATAGTGTGCATATTAAGAATGGTTACAAGCTGTCCAAAATGACCAAAATGTGTTGTTAAATGTGTTAATGGTAAGGTACAAACCAGAATTGGCATGAAGGAAGTAATTTGGTAAGTGTTGAATATGTAATTGGTAAGTGATGAGGAGTGTGCAGTAGGGCAGTGTATGTTTTGGCTTAGAACCTTAAGTGTGTGACTCCAATTGGTATGAGACTAATTGGAGGTGAAACTAGGCACAAAATGTGCCAACTTTCATGAGGAAGCTTACCTAAATTCTGCCTAGAAGGTGATTTGAAAAATGACCAAATCCGGATTAGTGACTTGAAAGCCTGAAAATTGGCCATTTGGGCAGTAGTTAGTGTTTTCATCATAACTTACTCAAAGTAGGTCCAATTGACTTGAAAGTTTTACCATGAATAGTTTAGACATATATCTACAATTCTTATGAAGACACTAAAGCCTAGAAATGGCCAGAACCAAGCCAAATAGCTTGCACAAGTTTAGGTACCAAAACTGGCCGAACCAAAAGTGACCTAAAAATGACCTAAAGTTACCATTTTGGTGCATTCTGTCCAGCATTGGTAAATTGGTCATAACTTGGTTTACGTAACTCAGAATGACCTGAAATTTTGCCCCGCGTGCAATAAGACATAGACCTACAAGTTTGTAGTTTAGACCAAAACCCAAAAACCGAGGGAACTAGGTCGTCCAGCTAGGTCAAAATAGTACACCGAAATATGATAAATTGCAATAAAATGCAATACACTTGGAAATGAAATTGGTAACATATACCAACACTAAAGGGGTATAAAATATGACATATTGGTAACATTAAACCTAATTCACCTAGAGTGCATCGAGGGTCAACATTTTAGATTGACTAAGGAAAATAATAGAATTTAATAAATTAATTATTAAGCCTTATTGTTAGAGACAGTTTAAATGAGTACTGAAACACTTCAAATTGTGTGTTTCAGCTAGCAAAGACTCAGGAAAAGGGAAGGAAACACTGAGTCAGGGCCAAGAGGCTACACTTCAGAGGTTTGTGCACAACAGCTATTTCTTTTGAATTTTCAATTGAAATAAATTATGACAATTTGTTTATTATTATTTTAAATTGTGAAAAATTGTTTGAATGATATTTGATAGATACTTATTGATTGAAAAGCATTGTAAATGGTTTGAAACCACAGCTATCATGTATATTGATTAAATTCCTCGCTAGCTTATCAAGTGGGATGAATTGACTTTGAATTCCCTCTCTGGCTGAAGTGTTGAGGTGTGTGCCTATTGAGGACGAATAGAATGAGTACTCATATTATTACTAGCTAGCTATGTTACTCCTCAGTAGCCATCAGCTTTTGGGACGAATTGGACTATGGAATCATGATTAAGCTGTGTGTGTTATTTATTGATATTTATTGTGATATTGTGAAATGGAGTTTAAATTCTCTATGACATTCACTGTCTTTGAATTTAACTATGGTTTTAAGTATCCACTATTTATACGACTTATGATTTATGATTTAAAGTTGCATTTTGTTAATGTTGTGCACCACTGAAACATTGGCTCAGCGATAGCTTTTCATTGCTGTCGCAGGTAAACAGACTGACAGGACAGCAGACTAGGCTGCTAGTGCTTCATTGAGAGTTCATCGGGTATATTGAGTATACCATATTTGCATTTTGTATTGTAATGTATGTTCACTGTATGTATATATTGTTCTTGGTTTTGAGCAGTTGTAAATTAAAATTGTACATTGAAGTTGTAAACTAAATTTGTAAATTATTTTGGCTTGTAAATATTGTGATATATTTCTTTTATCTCAGCTTTTGAAAGAACTGGAAAATTATTATGAATTTCAGTTGACAAATGTTGAGAAACTTATTGTGTTGATTGGATATTGGAGTTTGGGGATTGAACAAAATATTGAAAGTGCTTTTTACAGGTTTTTGAAGAACTGTTTTATTCTAAATATAGATAGCACTTTGCAAAAATTTTTACATAAATTATTAATTCTTCAAATGTGTTATCTAGTTTCACTTCAAGAAAAAAAAATTTTAGCACCTGTAAATAGTACTCACCACTGTAAAAAAAAGTAAGAAAAGGTTTAAAATCTCTTATAGTGTATTTAATGGGTTATCAGTAGGTGAAGTTTGATAATTCATTAGGTATACTACGGGATCATGTTATGCCTTACAAAGGGGTAAGGTGTGACATGTTTTAGTGGTATCAGAGCTAGTTTTTAAATTATGTTTTGACCTGTAATTTGAATATTCTTTCTTCATAGTACAACTGTTCAATGTCATTGTTTGATGCATACAGTACATTACATTATAAATATGCACTAACGGGAGAAAATCTCCTTATGTTATTTGTTCAGGAGGTATAAGATCCTGGAATTGACTATAGAAGAGGGTGATCGTTCAGTCGATCAATCGATAGAGGTTGAGGTACAAGGGGAAGCCCCAGCCCTTCACAATGTTAGCGGATCAGCAGCACCAGCTCCCTCGGCACCACAGTTTCCTCCTCATTTCGCACAGCAGATGGCTGGTAACATGCCTACTTAAGTCCCACTACAGACACCAGTGGTACAACTGCAGTCTTCAGCTAGGCAGTATGACAAGCTGATGAAATATGGGGCTACTGAGTTCAAGGAGACAGTAAATCCTCTAAAGGCAGAACAGTGGTTAGAGAGAATGGATAGAGTGTTCAAGAAGCTACATTATACAGAGGAGCTTAGATTTGAATATTCAGTGTCTCTGCTATAGGGGGATGCATATGACTGGTGGAAAATCATTCCCCATAGTCTGGTAGAACCTTCAGTGCTAACATGGAATGATTTTCTACGGGAGTTCAAACAAAAATATGTCCTTGATGCTTATGTGGACCAGAAGCTGCAAGAGTTCCTAAGCTAAAACAGGGGAGTAGATCGGTGGCTAAATATGAGAGGGAATTTTCCCGCCTGAGCCGTTATTCAGTAAGTCTACTTTCTACCAGTAGGGAGAGATGTAAGAGGTTTGAAACCGGCTTAAAGCCCAGTATCAGATGACAAGTGGTTGGATTCAAACATAAAAACTTCTCTGAGCTTATTTCTCAAGCACTAGAATTGGAAAGAATTGAATCTGAAGCGGCCCCTGAGAAAAAGAAATCAGAGAAGACAGAAAAAGAGGAAAAGTCAGTAGAACAAAGTTCCAGTGGTCCTACTGGAAAGAGGAAGAACCATGGGGGACATAGCAGGGGTGGTAAGAAGTCCGGTAGGGGATGATATTTGGGACAGAAACCTCCTCCATCTGGTCAGCAGAGTACCAGAAGTTCCTACCATCCCCGCCAATGTGAAACTCGTGGAAGAAATCATGGTGGGATATGCTATAAAGCCATAGGAGCCTGTTATAACAGTGGAGGCACAGGACACTTTGCCAAAGACTGCACCAGTACTCGCAGAGTTGGACCACCTCCTACTACTGCTGAATGGTCAGTTCAGAATCTTGCCACCAAAGGTCCACAACCACCTAGCAGAGGTAGATGCAGGGGTAGAGGTAGTCTAGCAGGTAGCCAAGGCACAGTGAATCAGTCAGAGCAAGGAAGTGCATCAGTCAGAGTCTACGCAATGAGACAGAGAGAAGAGGCTGAGACATCTGATGTTGTGGCTGGTACCTTTCAACTTTTAATCAAGATGTATTTGTGTTATTTGATCCGGGTTCTACCCATTCTTTTGAGAGTGCTAGCATCATTGATTGCATTGTTGTTCCATGTACAAAAATGGACTTTGAGGTGCTAGTAACAAGTCCGTTAGGACAAGAGGTCAGGGTTAATATAATATATAGGGATTGTCCTTTGGTGATCCAAGGACATACTTTTCTGTTTGATTTCATTGAAATGCCCCTTAGAGATTATGATATCATCTTGGGCATGGATTGGTTAGCCAGGCATCACACCATGATTGACTATAGAATGAAGATAGTCACTTTTGGTCTTCCTCAGTACAGTGATGTGGTAATGCATGGGGAGAGGCAGCCATTGCCATCAAACATCATTTCAGCTACACTAGCCATAAAAATGATCAGAAAGGGGTGTGAAGCATACTTGGCACATGTGGTAGACACCCAAATGGGGAGTCCAGCATTGAGGGACATCCCTACAGTATATGACTTTCCAGATGTGTTTCCTGATGAATTGCCAGGATTACTTCTAGAAAGAGATGTGACACCCTTTACCCGTGTACAGTATATCCGAGTAAGCAATGTCACACGGTGTACCGGCACACTCTATTTTACCTTAATTAATTTTTATCATAGTTTTGAATATAACTTGTGAAATATTATTTATTTAAGTTATTTATTGAAATTATAATTTATTTGAGGTTCCGAAAATTTTATAGAAAATCCGACAGAGTACCGGCTAAAAATGGAGAAAACAGTTCTTCGGAACCTGTGAAAAACACTTCCAATAATCATATTCAATCATTTTCAAACTCCAATATCAAAATCTCAATATGTTTTTCAACAACATTTCCATTTCTCAATCATTCATCTCATGTAATAATCATATAAAAGTCATAAATAAATATTTACTTTTCCATTCACAAACACAATTGCCATTATTTATATGAACATCAAAATACATTACATAAGTTTCAATTACACAAAAGAAAATAAAAGTTAGTTACAAAATACCAAAATGAAACCTAGTGTCCTACCAATGCACTGAAGATGGTGAGGTGACACGGACACTATGCAGAGCTGCAGAAGGTCTCACCCAGTCTGTGGTCTACTAGGCTCTCGGTCAGTATCTCCAGAACCTACGCGTGGCAAAAGCAACGCGCTAAGAAATAATGCTTAGTGGTGCCAATAATAAAATAAAAAGAAATAACATAAAATTAAATATGCAGTGAATGTATTGATGTCTTATTGCAATTAAATTTTCAATGAGTATTTGTAGTCTTACTTATTTTGTACTTGTTATATTCATTATTTCGTAAAATTTATCCACTTTCATTTTTGGTTGCCCAAGTAACATATACTTGATGACTGGACTGGATAAACGGGCAAACTGGCACTGGGTATCAAGTACCTCGGGCCGTCACACCATTGGCCACATATGTATCTCCCGGTGTGCAACAGAACAGCTAATAAGCTGTAATGACAATAGGCACAAAGCCAAATATCAACACAATGTCAGAATGGCTAAAAGCCATGAAATCACAGAATGGCATAATGCCATGCGCAGTACTGTTAACTGAACCCTATTGGCATGCCAAACTATCCAAACCAATCTTGTTAGGTATACTCGGGCATTTCATACTTTTGAATTTTGTAATTTTTGAATTTCAAGCTTTGGTGTTACTATTCACTTCATTAGTCAACAAAAATATTGACTTTTACATAGAAAATAGGTACATTGATTTTAACACTCCCAACATACCACATTTTGCATTCAAAACTTGTTGGCATTAATCACCAATACCATTTCTAAGCTTAAAACTAATGGGACAGAATTTTCAGTTTTTATACCCTAAATTTACTATTCTATTAGTTACTGTTGCAGTGAGAATTTGAGAAAATGATAAACATGAAAGTTGTTCATTATTTTGTCTAGTTGAATTTATTTTTTTGAATCACTCCATTTGGAGTTTTGTAGCTCAAGTTATTGTCCAAAAACAACAACTGGCCGGATTGAAAAATTGCAGAACTGACCATATCTACAGTGCAGTGAACAGTGACTGCAACTGCCTTGTTGGATAGGTTCTGGTCATAATTTGGGGTAGGTTCCTTCATGAAAGTTGTTGGTCTATATCTCAACTTGTTGCTGGTAAAATTTCAGGTCAATTGGACCATTCTACACTGAGTTATGGCAAAATGAACAATCACTATTCATTTGGTCATTCTGCAGAAACTGGTTGCAGGACACCCGGGTTGAGGCAAGTTTTTGGTCCACTTGGTTTGGTCTTTTGGGCATGGTTTCTTCACCAAAGTTGTGCCATTATGGGTCTAGTTTCATGTCCAATTGGCCAAATACCAATTGAACCTACACAGCCCAAGTTGTGGCTGTCCAAACAGGCTGGACTTACATCCCAACCTGCTGCTCTCACTAGGCAGCATACCAAATCAGTTTTCTAATGCTATAATTCACTCCAAGTTATGGTCAATTTCCCTCAAATGGTCACTAATTAACCATTAAAACTTTATTTTATGTCCATTTTCATCCACCACCAAAATTAAATTTCAAAACCCTAACCCTAATTGACCAAGCCTCCAATTCATGCATCTTACTCCTAATTTGCTATACTAATCATATAATTTATAAGAGGGGCAGCTAATATGTCACTTTAACCAAAGAATTCTCCTAGCTCTAACTCATGTCAAGGCTGCCAAAATTTCATGGAATATAACCATGCTTCATTAATTCAATTTTCATCAAATTTTCAACTTAACTTAGCTCAAATTCATGATTAGAAAGGTATAAAAGCAAAGTATATGGCACTAACCTCTTTGGTGATTTTCTAAGCTTGTTCACACCTCACTTTCTTCCACTTTCTCTTCTTCTAATTGCTGCCCAAGTCTTGCACTAGTGGTAAGGGAAATTTTTAGTGAAGGGAGGATAAGTTTTTAAGGTGAATTGAAGTGGGAAATGAAGCTTAAGGGAGCTTTAATGGTGGAACCTCTTCTCTCTCTCTCTCTCAACGTTTTTTGGCTGCCCAAAGGTTAAAGATGCAGATTGGTTTTTCAATTTTTTTGGTCTCTTTTATCTCTTTTAATGAGTTCAACAAATTGTGATTGGTGGATAGGTTTTTAATGACATCATATGATGTCATTATTAGGTATTTTCTTTCATTTTCTTTTCTTTTCATCTCTACTCATTTTCAATTTAATTTTTACTAATGTTTATTCATATTTTAGATCATAATAATTATTTACTTAACTGGACAAGTCGGCCAAAAATCGCCTCTGAAGGCGAAATGACCAAAATGCCCTCCGTTTTGCTTAACGGGTCAAAATTGTCTGTACCGATTGAAAAATTTTTCTAAGTATTTTCTTGGCATTCTAATGCCATAGGAACCTCAATAACCCTTCTCTGGAGTCTCAAAAATTATTTTATGATTTTTCCCTTGGGTCTAGGGCTCCTAGTTGCGAGAACCGCAACTTCCCACTAGGTTGCCATCGCTTGGGCACCGGCTCATTTAACTTAGTTGTATTTTATTTCTAAAATTTTTCCTAAATTTTTCTTATTAATATTTGAGTTAATTATGGTTCCTCACTTTAGTTTAAATATTTTTCCGAACATTCTAGCTGTCCGGACCAACATTGGTCACCGGGACAATATAATGTACGGAGTTGCTACAGGGAGGGTGTTACAACTCTTCCCCTCTAATTTAAATTTCGTCCTCGAAATTTACCTGATGCAAACAGTTGAGGGAACTGTTGCCTCATCGTCTCTTCACTTTCCCAAGTTGCCTCCTCGGTGTTGTGGTGCCTCCAAAGCACTTTCACCAATGGAATCTGCTTATTTCTCAACTCTTTCACTTCCCGAGCCAGAATCCGTATGGGTTCTTCTTCATATGTCAAATCCGGTTGTACTTCAATTTCTTCCCTGGAGATGACATGTGAAGGATCTGAGCGGTATCTTCTTAGCATAGACACGTGGAACACATTATGGATCTTGTCCAGCTCTGGTGGTAAAGCTAGCCTATAGGCCACTGGACCCACACGTTCAATGACTTCATATGGGCCAATGAACCTAGGGCTTAACTTACCTTTTCTTCCAAACCTCAGTACCTTCTTCCACGGTGACACCTTGAGGAACACTTTATCACCAACCACATATTCTATTTCTTTTCTCTTCAAGTCGACATAGGATTTCTGTCTGTCTGAGGCAACCTTCAGATTGGCTTTGATTAGTTTTACTTTATCTTTAGTCTGTTTCACCAAGTCTGGGCCTACCAGTTTGTCTTCGCCCAATTCAGTCCAGCACAGTGGAGTTCTACATTTTCTTCCATACAGTGCTTCATACGGGGCCATTTGGATACTAGCTTGGTAGCTATTATTGTATGCAAATTCTGCCAGTGGGAGGTATCTATCCCAACTTCCCTCGAACTCAATGACACAACTCCTCAGCATATCTTCAAGGACCTGACATATATTTCATGTTATTGTTATCATTTTAGTTCAATAGTTGTATTAATTCAATTGGTTTAATTGTTTACCTGGATTACTCTTTCTGATTGCCCATCCGTCTGAGGATGGAAAGCTGTGCTGAAGTGGAGTTGTGTACCCAAGGACTCATGCAACTTCTTCCAAAATCTCGATGTAAACCTTGGGTCTCGATCAGATATGATGGAAAGTGGAATTCCATGCAGTCTAACTATCTCACTAATATACAATTCTGCTAACTTCTCCAGTGAGTAGTCAATCCTAACTGGCAGAAAGTGTGCTGACTTTGTCAATCTATCCACTATCACCCATACTGCATCATGTTTCTTCTGGGTGAGAGGTAGACCACTTACAAAATCCATGGTGACCCGATCCCATTTCCATTCAGGTATACGTATAGGCTGTAGCAAACTTGATGGAACTTGATGTTCTGCCTTGACTTGCTGACATGTCAAGCATTTAGTCACATAGTCAGTTATGTCCTTCTTCATACCAGGCCACCAATACTGAGGCTTTAGATCATGATACATCTTTGTACTTCCTGAGTGCATAGCATAAACACTGGCATGTGCCTCTTTCAGAATACTGGCTTTCAATTCCTCATTATCTGGTACACATACTCTTCCCTTGTAGTAGAGACACCCATCTGCTTTCACTTCATAGTCAGTTGCTTTTCCCTCTGAGATTTTGCTCATAATAGCCATTAACTTTTTATCTGCCTTTTTCCCATCTAAAATCTGCTGTAGCAGGTTTGCCTCACTTGTAACTCAGCCAAAATAGCTCCATCTCGAATCAAAGTTAAACGGGCATTCAATGATCTCAAAGCTGTGATGGATTTTCTGCTCAAAGCATCCGCAACTACATTTGCTTTCCCAGGATGGTAATCAATTACACAATCATAGTCCTTCAGGAACTCAATCCATCGCCTCTGTCTAAGGTTGAGCTCCTTCTGAGTTGGCAAATATTTTAGACTCTTGTGGTCTGTGTAAATGTAGCACTTTTCACCATACAAGTAATGCCTCCATATCTTCAGTGCGAAGATAATTACTGCAAGCTCTAGATCATGGGTAGGGTAATTCTGTTCATGTGGCCTTAGCTGCCTGGAAGCATAAGCGACCACCTTCCCCTCTTGCATCAATACACACCCTAACCCATTATGAGAGGCATCATCAGAGACCACAAAGTCCTTTCCCGACACCGGTCAGCATCACTGGTGCCTCGACCAACATAGCCTTCAACTTCTCAAACTGGTCCGACACTTGTCATTCCAACCAAATCGACATTCTTGTGTAACAACTTGGTCATTGGAGCAGCTATTAAGGAAAATCCCTTCACAAATCTCCTGTAATACCCAGCTAGCCCCAAGAAGCTTCTGACCTCAGTTGTATTCCTGGGAGGCTTCCATTCCATCACTGCTTCTATTTTCTTGGCATCCACCCTAATCCCATCAGCTGACACTATGTGTCCAAGGAATGCAATCTCATTCAACCAAAAGTCACACTTGGACAACATAGCATACAGCATCTTTTCTCTCAGGGTTTGCAGAACAATCCTCAAATGTTCATCATGTTCTTCCCTGGTCTTGGAATACACCAAAATATCATCAATAAAGACCACTACGAACCGATCTAAGTATGGATGGAAGATACGGTTCATAAGGTCCATGAATGCTGCTGGTGCATTCGTTAGGCCAAAGGGCATCACCAGAAACTCATAATGGCCATACCAGGTCCTGAATGCAGTCTTTGGCACATCTACATCCTTCACCCTCAACTGATGATACGCTGATCTGAGATCAATCTTAGAAAATACTCCTGCTCCCTTCAACTGATCGAACAAATCATCAATTCTAGGCAACGGATATTTGTTCTTCACAGTCACTTTATTCAACTGCTGGTAATCGATGCATAACCTCAAAGTCCCATCCTTCTTTTTCATAAACAGCACTGGAGCTCCCCATGGTGACACACTGGGGCGTATGAACCCCTTATCAAGCAACTCTTGCAACTGAGTTTTCAACTCCCTCAATTCAGTGGGTGCCATCTTATAAGGAGTAATGGAAATGGGTGCTGTACCCGGCAGTGTTTCAATAGCAAATTTAACTTCCCTTTCTGGTGGCAAACCAGGCAATTCTTCAGGAAACACATCTGGGAAGTCCTTTACTGTGGATATGTCACACAGATCTGGCTTAGCCTGCCTAGTATCCACCACATGTGCTAGGTAGGCTTCACAGCCTTTTCTCATCATTCTTCTTGCAACTGTGGCTGAGATGACATTGGACAAGAAATCTGTCCTTTTTCCAACAACTGTGATCTCATTACCCCCAGGAGTTTTCAAAGAAATTCTCTTCAATTTACAATCAACCATTGCCTGATGACGTGATAACCAGTCCATTCCCAAAATCACGTCAAACTCATGGAAAGGCAACTCAATCAAGTCTACCAAGAATTCATACCCCTGAATCCTTAACGGGCAACCCTTGTACACTTTGTTCACCACTACACTGTGGCCCAACGGATTAGTGACCAGAATGTCTTGGTCTCTCTCCCCTACTAGTATCCCCCTTTCTACGGGTAGGTTGATGCAGATGTATGAATGAGTGGATCCTGGATCCACTAATGCATGCACAGATGTATTGTAGAGGAGAACGCACTCGATGACATCCGGGACATCTTGCTCCTCCTGAGCTCTAATGGCATAAGCTCTTGCAGTGGTCCGCCTCGTGCCTCTCTCACGCTCGATGCAGCCTCTATGATGATCCCATCAAGGCCGATTTGCCGATTTCCTACCCCTTTGTGGTGCGAGAGTAGGTGCTGCGCTTGTGTTGGAGCAAACAGTAGTATTTCGCATGGACAATTCCTCACCGATGCTCTATTGACCCACACCTTAGCAGCACCGCCACTCTTAACACTCTCCCTTATGCCACTTCAGGCAATGTGGACATGCAGAAGATGCTGGGGCTGGTCCCCTGAACCCCATCCCTAAAGAGCTGCCCACTGATGGTGTGGACTGACCTCTCCTAGGGGTAAACTATGGTCTGGGCCCCTGAAACTGACCCTGACCTTGTGGTTGACCTGAACTCTATGCAGGTGGACCCTTGAACTTCTTCCCGCATGTGAGATGAACTAGACCGACTGGGCCCTCTTCTCGTCTCTCTCTTCCTCAGTCCGCTCACTTATTCTAACCTTTTCAACCTTTATTGCAGCTCCCACTAACTTGGTGAAGTCGGTGATTCCCAAGGCAGTGATCATGATCTTTATGTTGTAATTTAATCCCTCTTCAAATCTCTTACACCTTTCAGCCTCATTAGGGACTATCTCCCTTCCGTAGCGGCTCAATCTAACGAATTCCTTCTCATACTCGGCCACTGACAGCTGTCTCTGCCTCAGATTAATGAACTCTCTTCTTCTTTCTTCCAGGTATACACTACCCACATATTTCTTCTTGAATTCGGAGAGAAAGAAGTCCCAAGTTACTATTTCTGACTGTACTTCACTGGACACAGTATCCCACCATTCATATGCATCATCTTGCAACGAAGATATGGCAGCTTCTAAATTTTGCTCTGGAGTGCAGTGGAGTTATTTTAAAACTCTGCCTGTTCTGTTCAACCAATTTTCGGCTGCAACAGAATCATCTTCTCTCTTGCCAAAGAAGTCCACTGCTCCAAACTTTCTCAATTTTTCCAGGTGTCATTTTGGTTGTAGAGGTGGTGGTGGTGGTGGCATTACCCCAGCCATTTGTCTGAAGAATTTGGCCATTTGCTGGAACATGGCCTGTGGAGGCTGAGCAGGCTCTACTTGAGCTGGCGGAGCAGTTCTCCCTACTCCCGCCTCACCGCTGCAGGTGGAGCATGACTCTCCACTTCTTCCTCAACTGCTCTCTGAGATGTAGGGTCCATATCCTATTCAAAATAACAAAGATAAACAGATCTGCATTAGTGTTACCTCGACTCTTACAAATGCAATGCATGGTATGGACTCAATCTAGGCCCAGAAATGCCTAAACCGTGCTCTGATAGCACTAAATGTGACACCCCTTACCTATGAACAGTATATCCGAGTAAGCAATGTCACACGGTGTACCGGCACACTCTATTTTACCTTAATTAATTTTTATCATAGTTTTGAATATAACTTGTGAAATATTATTTATTTAAGTTATATATTGAAATTATAATTTCAATAAATGACTTAAATGAATTATATTTCATAAATTATATTCAAAACTATGATAAAAGTAAATTAAGGAAGAATAAAAATGATTGAGATAAAGTAGAGCGTTCCTGTACACCGTGTGACATATCTTATTCGGATATACTGTAGACGGGTAAGGGGTGTCACATTTAGTGGTAGGTTCCGAAAATTTTATAGAAAATCTGGCAGAGTACCGGCTAAAAATGGAGAAAACAGTTCTTCGGAACCTGTGAAAAACACTTCTAATAATCATATTCAATCATTCTCAAACTCCAATATCAAAATCTCAATATGTTTTTCAACAACATTTCCATTTCTCAATCATTCATCTCATGTAGGAATCATGTAAAAGTCATAAATAAATATTTACTTTTCCATTCACAAACACAATTTCCATTATTTACTTGAACATCAAAATACATTACATAAGTTTCAATTACACAAAAGAAAATAAAAGTTAGTTACAAAATACCAAAATGAAACCTAGTGTCCTACCAAAGCACTGAAGATGGTGAGGTGACACGGATACTATGCAGAGCTGCAGAAGGTCTCACCCAGTCTGTGGTCTACTGGGCTCTCGGTCAGTATCTCCAGAACCTACGCGTGGCAAAAGCAACGCGCTAAGCAATAATGCTTAGTGGTGCCAATAATAAAATAAAAAGAAATAACAGAAAATTAAATATGCAGTGAATGTATTGATGTCTTATTGCAATTAAATTTTCAATGAGTATTTGTAGTCTTACTTATTTTGTACTTGTTATATTCATTATTTCGTAAAATTTATCCACTTTCATTTTTGGTTGCCCAAGTAACCTATACTGGACGACTGGACTAGATAAACGGGTAAACTAGCACTGGGTATCAAGTACCTCGAGCCGTCACACCATCGGTCACATATGTATCTCCCGGTGTGCAACAGAACAACTAATAAGCTGTAATGACAATAGGCACAAAGCCAAATATCAACACAATGTCAGAATGGCTAAAAGCCATGAAATCACAGAATGGCATAATACCATGTGTAGTACTGTTAACTGAACCCTATTGGCATGCCAAACTATCCAAACCAATATTGTTAGGTATACTAGGGCATTTGATACTTTTGAATTTTGTAATTTTTGAATTTCAAGCTTTGGTGTTACTATTCACTTCATTAGTCAACAAAAATGTTGACTTTTACATAAAAAATAGGTACATTGGTTTTAACACTCCCAACATACCACATTTTGCATTCAAAACTTGTTGGCATTAATCACCAATACCATTTCTAAGCTTAAAACTAATGGCACAGAATTTTCAGTTTTTATACCCTAAATTTACTGTTCCATTAGTTACTGTTGCAGTGAGAATTTGAGAAAATGATAAACATAAAAGTTGTTCCTTATTTTGTCTAGTTGAATTTCTTTTTTTGAATCACTCCATTTGGAGTTTTGTAGCTCAATTTATGGTCCAAAAATCACAATTGGCCGGATTGAAAAATTGCAGAACTGACCATATCTACAAAGGCAGTGAATAAAGGATCGCAACTGCCTTGTTGGATAGGTTCTGGTCATAATTTGGGGTAGGTTTCTTCATGAAAGTTGTTGGTCTATATCTCAAATTGTTGCTGATAAAATTTCAGGTCAATTGGACCATTCTACACTGAGTTATGGCCAAATGAACAATCACTGTTCATTTAGTCATTCTGCAGAAACTGGTTGCAGGACACCCGGGTTGAGGCAAGTTTTTGGTCCACTTGGTTTGGTCTTTTGGGCATGGTTTCTTCACCAAAGTTGTGCCATTATGGGTCTAGTTTCATGTCCAATTGGCCAAATACCAATTGAACCTACACAGCCCAAGTTGTGGCTGTCCAAACAGGCTGGACTTACATCCCAATCTGCTGCTCTCACTAGGCAGCATACCAAATCAGTTTTCTAATGCTATAATTCACTCCAAGTTATGGTCAATTTCCCTCAAATGGTCACTAATTGACCATTAAAACTTTAGTTTATGTCCATTTTCATCCACCACCAAAATTAAATTTCAAAACCCTAACCCTAATTGACCAAGCCTCCAATTCATGCATCTTACTCCTAATTTGCTATACTAATCATATAATTTATAAGAGGGGCAGCTAATATGTCACTTTAACCAAAGAATTCTCCTAGCTCTAACTCATGTCAAGGTTGCCAAAATTTCATGGAATATAACCATGCTTCATTAATTCAATTTTCATCAAATTTTCAACTTAACTTAGCTCAAATTCATGATTAGAAAGGTATAAAAGCAAAGTATATGGCACTAACCTCTTTGGTGATTTTCTAAGCTTGTTCACACCTCACTTTCTTCCACTTTCTCTTCTTCTAATTGCCGCCCAAGTCTTCCTCTAGTGGTAAGGGAAATTTTTAGTGAAGGGAGGATAAGTTTTTAAGGTGAATTGAAGTGGGAAATGAAGCTTAAGGGAGCTTTAATGGTGGAACCTCTTCTCTCTCTCTCTCTCAACGTTTTTTGGCTGCCCAAAGGTTAAAGATGCAGATTGGTTTTTCAATTTTTTTGATCTCTTTTATCTCTTTTAATGAGTTCAACAAATTGTGATTGGTGGATAGGTTTTTAATGACATCATATGATGTCATTATTAGGTATTTTCTTTCATTTTCTTTTCTTTTCATCTCTACTCATATTCAATTTAATTTTTAGTAATGTTTATTCATATTTTAGATCATAATAATTATTTACTTAACTGGACAAGTTGGCTAAAAATCGCCTCTGAAGGCGAAATGACCAAAATGCCCTCCGTTTGGCTTAACGGGTCAAAATTGTCTGTACCGATTGAAAATTTTTTCTAAGTATTTTCTTGGTATTCTAATGCCATAGGAACCTCAATGACCCTTCTCTGGATTCCCAAAAATTATTTTATGATTTTTCCCCTGGGTCTAGGGCTCCTAGTTGCGAGAACCGCAACTTCCCACTAGGTTGCCCATCGTTTGGGCACCAGCTCATTTAACTTAGTTATATTTTATTTCTAAAATTTTTCCTAAATTTTTCTTATTAATATTTGAGTTAATTATGGTTCCTCACTTTAGTTTAAATATTTTTCTGGACGTTCTAGCTGTCCGGACCGACATTGGTCACCGGGACAATAGAATGTACGGAGTTGCTACAAGGAGGGTGTTACAAGAGAGGTGCAGTTTGAGATTAATTTTATGCCTCGTGTGGATCCAATCTCCATAACACCATATAGAATGGCACCAGCAGAGTTGAAGGAGTTAAAGGTACAGTTGCAAGAACTACTTGAAAAGGGCTTCATTCGCCCTAGTGTGTCACCTTGGGGAGTGCCAGTATTGTTTGTTAAGAAGAAAGATGGCACTCTTCGCTTATGTATTGACTACCGACAGCTGAATAAGGTGACAATAAAGAACAGATATCCATTGCCTCGCATTGATGATCTGTTTGATCAATTGAAGGGTGCAGCTATATTCTCCAAAATTGATTTGCGATCTAGTTATTATCAGTTGAAAGTGCAAGAGCAGAGTATTCTAAAAACTGCTTTCAGAACTCAATATGGCCACTATGAGTTTCTAGTAATTCCATTCGGGTTAACTAATACTCCTGCTGCTTTTATGGATCTGATGAACACTATCTTCAGACCATATCTCAACTAGTTCGTAGTGGTGTTTATTGATGATATTTTTGATATATTTGAAAAATGCAGAGGAGCATGACAGACATCTGCGGATTGTGCTGCAGACCTTAAGGGAGAAACAGATATACGCCAAATTGTCAAAATGTGAATTTTGGCTGAAAGAAATCTCCATCTTGGGACATGTTGTGTTAGCTGAAGGGATCAAGGTAGATTCTAGTAAGGTAGAAGCTATCCTTAATTAGAAGCCGCCCAGGAATATCACAGAAATTCATAGTTTTCTGGGTTTAGCTGGATATTACTGCCGGTTTGTGAAAGGATTTTCTATGTTAGCTTCTCCACTGACCAAGCTGCTTCGGAAAGATGTAAAATTTCAGTGGACAGATAAATGTCAGCAGAGTTTTGATGAGTTGAAGAGGTGTTTGACTGAAGCTCCAATCTTTACTTTACCTACACCGGGTAAAGAATACACAATTTATAGTGATGCTTCTCACAATGGTTTAGGCTGTGTACTGATGTAAGATCGGAATGTCATTGCTTATGCATCACGCTAGCTAAAACCGCATGAGAGGAACTACCCAACACATGATTTGGAGCTTGCAGCTATTCTTTTTGCTCTGAAGATCTGGAGACATTATTTGTATGGGGAGAAATGCTACATTTACACAGATCACAAGAGCTTGAAGTACTTAGGCACCCAGAAGGAATTGAATTTGAGGCAAAGGAGATAGTTAGAACTGATTAAAGACTATGACTGCTTAATAGATTATCAGCCAGGGAAAGCCAATGTGGTGGCTGATGCCTTAAGTCACAAGACTATGGCAAGTCTCAGAGTTTCTCCTTTGTCCATGGTACATGGGTTGAAAGCACAGCATGCCAGTTTGGAGATTGATGATGAGGGACAAACAGTTGTTGCATGGCATGTACAGCCAGTGTTGATTGATTAGATCAGAATGGCTACTCAGAATGATGAAAAATATCACAAGCTACTGAAAGAAGTCCAACAGGGCAAGAAACCTGAATTCTCTGTGAGAGATAATGGTTTATTGTTACATCAGGGCAAAATGTGCATTCCTAATGATGTGGAATTGAGACGGATCATTATGAAGGAAGCACATGAGTCTCCTTTTACTATGCACCCTAGTGGAAATAAAATGTACAGAGGGCTAAAAGAGCATTACTAGTGGATGGGTATGAAGAGGGATATAGCTGAATTTGTTTCCAAATGCCTAACTTGTCAGCAAGTGAATGTTAGTAGTATGCCCTAGAGCATATCATTTAGTATGTATCTTGTACATATTTTTATTAATAAAAGGCATTTTCACTTTTCCGTTTACATAATATATTTATGTGTAATAGAAAAGGTCCATTGATATTTTGTTAGAAATATTATTCTTAAGTTGTTAAGAATATGAGTGACAATATTTCTAGCACAAAGTATCATAAATAGATTCACAATCGAGGATACTTCAAAATAAGGAGATGACTTATCCAGAAAGATTGTATTCATGTTTGTTACCAAGTTATTTATATGAGATATAAATAAGATGGAATGGTGAGTCTCATGCCATATGATAAACATGATAGGCACTTATAAATGATATGTAGGCCGAACCAGTGACACTTATGACAAGCACATGGAGTTTACTCTTGTTAATGTTTTGTCATAAATCATATCAGTGCATATAATCTTTAGACCTGAGATAGCACAGTTATTTTATATATAGGTAGTTTGAGTTTGATACTGCTTTCATACTTGTACTGTGTATGGGTATATGGGCATCTGTTGGCTCCTACTAGTTATATATGGAGGTAGGTGTTGATCAAGATGGAATCTGTTCCTCTAAGTAAATAGAGATAAAATCCTATGTTCATTTAATTGTTCTTGATGTTTCAAGTTCCTGGCCAGGACAGATAGATTTATTCAGAAAAGAGTTTCTGATGAGAAAATCTTTTTAATCAAGAACTGGAATTAGAAGAGAACATAATATTCATAGCAAATGGAGTTTGACATAAACCATGACTCCAGTTTGAGTTGGGATTTAGTAACAGAGAGATTCTAGTGCATGGTAACATATGATTATAGGTTCATTTAAGGTAAACCTTATTACTAATTGGGTGGCCATGGCATGCTATGCTAGGTGTTAACCATGGTCTATGAGGTTCATAAAATGATTTAGAGAAATCATTTATCGTAAGAAAGAGTTCTGATGATATTAAGAGTTGATATCATGTCTCATTGCCAATTAGTGATGAGCCTAGTAAGTCACACACATGCACAAGTTATCACCTAATTAAATATGATTTAATTAATTAATTAAAGAGTTTAATTGATTAATTAAATAGGTTTGGTTTGCAATTAGTTTGCAAAGTCCCTAGCATGACTTGAAACCAAATCTAGATTATTGGATGTATAATATAAGTTAAATTTATATTTAAAGTGTTTAAATATGAATTTAATTAATGAGAAATTAATTAATAGAGATTAATTAATTAATTTATATTTGATATAAATTAATTAGAAGAAGAAAAATAATTATTTTGGGTTGAGAACTCAAAATTAAGACATAGGGGCATTTTGGTCATTTTACAGTGTGACACGTGGCACCATGAGATGGTGACACATGGATAACACATAAGCTTGCCAAATGTTTTTCAATCATGTAAGATGATTAAAATCAAGATTACATATAGGTTTGACACTTGGCACAATGTGATTGGGTCACTTAAACCTAGAGCTAATCAAAGGGTGACATGTGGCAAGGGTTTAATGTGTTAACCTAGCTATTTAAGTGTTGTTATGAGAAAATAAAACACAACCACAGCCACACTCCTTGGTCATGCCATTTTTCAGCCCTCCCTCTATTCTTCTTCATCTCTCATCAATTCAAAGAGATTAGCCATGAATCTCTTGAATTAAGAACACTAGAAATTGTTTCTAGTGTCCTGTTTACATCTTTAATCTCTTAAAAGGCAGAACTTGAATTTCTAATTAATAGAAAAGGCTTTAGAAGCTGTTCAAGGGCTGCCATAGGTGTTCTTGGTGTGGACGAGCTAGAGGGACAACATCCGTGTCCTCAAGACGATCTCAAAGGCGCAGACACGCCGCAAAGGCATCAAGAGGTTAGTGTAATCGTTCTTGATTTAATCTAGGGTTCTAAAATTAATCTGATTAATTTTAAAATCTTAAGTGGCAAATACAGATCCAAAAACATATTAAAAGAGTTTTAATATGTTGTGTATCATTGAAATCAAATAGATAAAAATAAATCTTGCATGATGCATGTGACCCTAGGTGAAATTTTTTGAATTCAATGGTATAAACTTGTGTTTTTCACGCCTGCCTTCAATTGGTATCAGAGCCACTATATTTGCCATTTAGATTGTTTATTATATGATTTAATTGTGTGATTTGATCATGAGATGATTGATCCATTGCTGGTTGGATCAAGAGGTGTGGCGGCATGCTTGATGAACTCCAACATGGTGCGCATGGCTTTGGAAGATCATGGTGCGCATGGTTGTTATTAAATTCTGCAATTGTTGCATGATGAAAGGTTCATCATATGACTAATTAAAATGTTTAATTAGGATTTTTAATCACACAATTAAATTATGATTCAAATAAAAAATTTTAAAAATTATTTGAATGTGATTCAAATCTGTATTTTAAAAGTTGTTTGAATCATATTTAAATCTGATTTTTTTAAATTGATTGAATAAAATTCAAATATGATTTTTTAAAAAATGTTTGAATGTGATTCAAATTTGATTTTTTAAAAAATGTTTGAATGTGATTCAAATCTGAATTTTTAAATTTGTTTGAATGAGATTCAAATCTAAATTTTTAAATTTATTTGAATCATATTCAAATCTGGATTTTTATGTTGAATATGAGATATTCAATTTAATTTAAGTATGTATGTTTTATTTAATTGTTAAATAGTGATATGCATGATGGATGATCATGGACTATAAAAGACCAATGTGATTGGATTTATTTCTTTTATGTTTCTTTGGGATTGTAAATTAATTAATTTATTTTAATTTATTTTGGGAATGTATTATTAAGTTTGTAATAATTTTTGGGTTGTAATTTCATTTATTTAAGTTCTTGTAAATTCTCCTTGGTATGCCAAGGATTACTATGTAATATTGGATTGCAAGAAGTTTAAGGAGGTCAAGAGCATTGGTGGGACCAGTGGGAGGAATTCAAGATCAAGTGGCGATTATGTACTCCTTCAGAAACTCTTGTAAAATGAATGAATGAAATGCACCTAGGAATGCCCTGATTCAATTCTTGGTGGCTCAGAATTAAATCCCTTAGAAAGTCCATGATCATACCATATTTATTGCTTATCCATGAATGCATGAGATGTATGGGAATGTATGCAATTATATGATATATGCATGCTAAATGGATAATGTGCAAAGTGAGACCTTAATAGTAATTAGAATGACCATAAAATCTTCCAAACAAATAATTAAGTTGGATATGCTATAATTAAAGTAATTATAACATAGGCCCTCCATTGGGGCAATTATTTTAAGAAATTTTAAATAGTTGCATGAGATGCAATTAATTTAAGAGATTTTCTTAAGAATAATTGTTAAGCATGAGATGTTATAAATATGTAAATGGTTTGGTGGCCAATATTGGATGTACCTGAGGACATTAAAATTATTTACATAATTACTGGCTCAATGGGATCAACTTAACTAATGCAAGATAAGTCAATAATGGATGTACTTGAGATTTTGAGCATTAGGGGCTAGGTAAAGGATTGAACCTCACATGAGATGTGATGGGCAAGGAGTTGCTCACTTATAGTTTATTATAATTCCAATAATGGATGTACCTGAGAATGATCAATAGAATTATAAGAATTCAATCACCCACTAGAAATCCATCCAACTAGGATTTCCATATCCTACTTTGGAAGTGTAGGATTTGCTAAGTTAGTGGGAGGACCAATTTGATTAAAAGACCATAATCATTTTGGTTAATTACATGATACATTCACTAATTAATCTGGTTATTTTCTGCAGTTAATTTTCTGATAAAAATGAGCACAAAACAACCACCACCATCCAATATCCTTGCAAGCATACTTGATCACAATAGGTTGACAGGACCAAATCTGTCTGATTGGCTAAGAAATTTGAAGTTTGTCCTGAACCTTGAACATATAGGTAGAATTCTTCATTAAAGATTGTCTACACATCATAAGGAAGAGCTTGATACCAAAATCAAGAAGTTTAATCAAGGTTTGGCAAGTCCCAACCATAGGTAAGTTTACATTTTTGAATGTTGCTTTGTTAAACTTTGTGTACATGTTATGGGTGTGTACTTTGTGAAGAAAATTTTCAAGTTTGAGGAGTTATTGATATGTTCATTTTGGACAGCCATGGAGTTATGTATTTAAGGAAATATTTATACATAAATTTGATGAGAAATGATGTTGATTAGGGTGATTTAATATCCTAGTAAATTATTCCACATGTATATGGTGATTGTGCACTTGGAATGGAAATTGATGAATTGTAGGACACTTTGGCATGGTGAAGATTTTCGACAGCCTTGGGACTCTTGGATAAATGTATGTGTTTATGAAGGAATTGGCAGAATATTGACATTGAGGATTGATGGATATGTATATAGAGTGATTGTGTAAAGTGTATGTAAGAATTAGTAATGTTTAGGTTTATATGTGATTGTACTTAGACTTTGTAAATTTGAGTTTTAATTGGTGTATTGAGGATAATTGTAATCTGCCCAAAGTGACTTTAAAGTGAAGTGGTATATGGTTTTGGTAATGTACCAAAACAGAATTGGTAAGGGAAGTGAACATATAGTAAGGTAAATGTGTCATTGATGTATGTTTAAGCAAGGTAATTAAGGGCAGTATGCATTTTAGCCTATAACTTTAAATGTGTAACCTCAATTGGTATGAGACCAATTGGAGGTGAAACTAGGCACAAAATGTGCCAACTTTCATTGAGAAAGCATACCAAAATTCTGCTTGCAAGGTGATATGAAAAATGACCAATTCGGATTAAGTGCAAGTGAGGCCTGAAAATTGACCATTTGGGCAGCAGTTAGTGTTTAGGCCATAACTCACTCAAAACAGGTCCAATTCACCTGAAATTTTAACCATGAATAGTTAAGACCCATACCTACAAGTCTTATGAAGACACCAAATCCCAGAAACGACCAGAAGTAAGTCAAAAATCTTGCACAAGTTTGGGTCCAAAAACTGGCCGAACCAAAGTTGACCAAATTGACCTAAAATTGACCTAATTTGATGCCATTTGACCAGCAATAGTATAATGACCATAACTTGGTCTACTTAACTCAGAATGACCTAAAATTTTGCCCCGCGTTCCGTAAGACATAGATCTACAAGTTTGTAGTTTTGACCGAAACTCGAAAACCGAGGGAACTAGGTTGTCCGGCTAGGTCAAACTAGTATCCCGGAATCCAGCAAGTTGCATTAAAATGCACTAAATAAGGAAATGAGTTTGGTAAAACGTACCAACCCTAAAACCCTATCGAATGTGACATATTAATGACACTAAAACCTAATTTACCTAAAACGCATCGAGGGTCGGTATATTAGGTGATTGAGCAAATAATAGCTTTCAGTGAATTATTTGTCAAACATTATCGATAGAGACAGTTTAATTTAGTACTGAAACACTTCAAATTGTGTTTCTCAGTTACCAAAGACTCAGGGAAAGGGAAGGAAACACTGAGTCCAGACTAGGAGACAATTATCAGAGGTTTGTGCACAACAACTATTTCTTTTGAATTATTTTCAATTGAAATAAATTATGACTATTTGCATATTATTGTTTTAAGTTGTGAAATTGTGAAAAATGGTTTGAAAGATATTTGATGGATACTTATTGATTAAAAAGCACTGTAATTGGTTTGAAACCACAGCTATCATGTACATTGATTGTATTTCTCGCTAGCTTGTCTAGTGGGATGAATTGAATTCCCTCTCTGACTGAAGTGTTGAGGTGTGTGCCTGTTGAGGACGAATAGAATGAGTACTCATATTTTTGCTAGCTAGCTATGTTATTCCTCATTAATCAATGACTTTTGGGATGAATTGAATACCTCATTAGCCATCGGCTTTTGGGATGAATTGAACTTGGGAACATAATTTAAGCTGTGTGTGATTTATTGATGCATATTGTAAGATTGTAAAATGAGTTTAAATTCTTATTGACATTCACAGTCTTTTGAATTTAGCTATGTTTTGATTACTGAGATTTATTGTAATATTGTGTTAAATTCCTTGTGACATTATTGTCTTGAATTTAACTATAGTTTTAAGTATCCACTATTTACATGACTTATGAATTGTGATTTAAATTGTATTTGGTTAATGTTGTGCACCACTGAGACATTGTCTCAGCGATAGCTTTTTATTGTTGTCGTAGGTAGACAGACAGACAGGGCAGCATACTAGGCTGTTAGTACCTCCAGCGAGAGACTACCGGGTATAATGAGTATACCAATACTTTGTATTTTGTAATGTAATGTATGACCACTGTATGTACATATTGTTTCTGGTTTTGAGCAGTTGTAAATTCAAATTGTACCTTGAAGTTGTAAATTAATTATGAGTTATTTTGGCTTGTAAAAATTATATTATATTTCCTTTATCTCAGTCTTTGAAAAATTACTATGGATTTGAGTTGAGAAAATGTTGGAGTTGAGATTTGGAAATATATTGAAGTGTTTTTTACAGGTTTTCTGAAGAACTGTTTTATCCAAAATACAGATGGCACTCTGCCAAAATTTTTACAGAAATTCCAAATAATCCAAATGAGTTAGCTGTTTCACTTCAGTTCACAAAAGTTTTTAACACCTGTAAATAGTGCTCACCACTGTAAAAGAAGTAAGAAAATTTTTTAAAATCCCTTGTAGTGTATTTAATGGATTATCAGTAGACGGAGTTGGTAATTCATTAGGTATACTACGGGATCATGTTATGCCTTACAAAGGGGTAGGGTGTGACATGTTTTAGTGGTATCAGAGCAAAGTTTTTAAATTTTGTTTTCACCTGTTATTTGAAAATTCTTTCTTCATAGTACAACTGCTCAATGTCATTGTTTGATACATACAGTACATTACATTATAAATATGCACTAACGGGAGGAAATCTCCTTGTGTTATTTGTTCAGGAGATCTTAAATCCTCGCATTGAATATGGAAGAGGGTGATCGTTCAGTCGATCAATCTATTGAGGCTGAGGTGCAAGGATGCCCTGTGCCTACATAATGTTAGTGGTTCAAGAAGACCACTGCAGTACCACAGTTTCCTGCTCAGTTTGCTCAGCAGATGGCTGCAATGTTCCAACAAATGGCTGGTAATGTGCCTACTCAAGTCCCAATACAGACACCAGTGGTACAACCACAATCTCCTACTAGGCAGTATGACAAATTGATGAAGTATGGGGCTACAGAGTTTAAGGGACGATAGATCCTCTAGAAGTAATAGTGGTTAGAGAGGATGGATAGGGTATTCAAGAAACTGCATTGCACAGAGGAGCTCAGATTTGAATACTCAGTGTCTTTGTTACAGGGGGATGCTTATGATTGGTGGAAAACCATTCCCCACAGTCTGGTAGAACCTGCAGTGCTAACCTAGAATGACTTTCTCAGGGAATTCAGACAGAAATATGTCCCTGATGCTTATGTAGACCAAAAGCTGCAAGAGTTCCTAAGTCCAAACAGGCGGATCAAGGTGAGTATGAAAGAGAATTTTCCCGCCTTAGCCATTATGCAGTGAGTCTACTCTCTACCAGCAGGGAGAGATGCAAGAGGTTTGAAACTGGCTTGAAGCCCAGTATCAGAGTACAAGTAATCGGCTTCAAACACACTAACTTCTCTAAACTTATTTCTCAAGCCCTAGAGTTGGAAAGAATTGAGATTGAGACTGCTCCTGAGAAAAAGAAATCAGAGAAGACAGATAAAGAGGGAAAGTCAGTAGAACAGAGTTCCAGTGGTCATACTGGGAAGAGGAAGAACTATGGGGGACATGGCAGAGGTGGCAAGAAATCTGGTAGGGGAAGATATTCAGGACAGAGACCTCCCCTATCTGGTCAGCAGAGTACCAGAAGTTCCTACCCTCCCCACCAATGTGAAACTTGTGGAAAAAATCATGGTGGGATATGCTATAAGGCTATTGGAGCCTGTTATAACTGTGGAGGCACAGGACACTTTGCCAAGGACTGCACCAGTAGTCGCAGAGTTGGACCACCTCCTACTACTGCAGAAGGGTCAGTTGAGAGCCCTGTCACTAGAAGTTCACAACCACCCAGCAGAGGTAGAGGCAGGGGTAGAGGTAGCCCAGCAGACAGCCAAGGCACAGTGAAACAATCAGAGCAAGACAGTGCTCCAATCAGAATGTATGCAATGAGACAGAGGGAAGAGGCCGAGGCATCTGATGTTGTGGCTGGTACCTTCTCAACTTTTAGCCAAAATGTGTTTGTGTTATTTGATCCGGGATCTACCCATTCTTATGTGAGTGCTAGCATCATTGATTGCATTGCTGTTCCATGTACAAAAATGGACTTTGAGGTGCTAGTAACAAGTCCACTAGGACAGGAAGTCAGGGTTAATATAATGTATAGAGATTGTCCTTTGGTGATCCAAGGACACACTTTTCTGTCCGATTTCATTGAAATGCCCTTCAGAGATTATGATATCATCTTGGGCATGGATTGGTTAGCTAGGCATCATGCCATGATTGACTGTAGGCTGAAGACAGTCACTTTTGGCCTTCCTCAGTACAGTGATGTGGTAATACATGGGGAAAGGCAGTTATTGCCATCAAATATCATTTCGGCTGCACTAGCCAGAAAAATGATCAGAAAGGGGTGTGAAGCCTACTTGGCACATGTGGTAGACACCTAAGTGGGGAGTCCAGCATTGAAGGACATCCCTACAGTACATGACTTTCTAGATGTGTTTCCTGATGAATTGCCGGGATTACCTCTGGAAAGAGAAGTGCAGTTTGAAATTAATGTTATGCCTGGTGTGGATCCAATCTCCATAACGCCATACAGAATGGCACCAGCAGAATTGAAGGAGTTGAAGATACAATTGCAAGAATTACTTGAAAAGGGCTTCATCCGCCCTAGTGTGTCACCTTGGAGAGCACCAGTGTTGTTTGTTAAGAAAAAGGATGGTACTCTCCGCTTATGTATTGACTACCGACAGTTGAATAAGGTGACAATAAAGAACAGATATCCATTGCCTCGCATTGATGATCTGTTTGATCAGTTGAAGGGTGCAGCTGTATTCTCCAAAATTGATCTGCGATCTGGCTATTATCAGTTGAAGGTCCAAGAGCAGAGTATTCCAAAAACTGCTTTTACAACTCGGTATGGCCACTATGAGTTTCTAGTAATGCCATTCGGGTTAACAAATGCTCCAGCTGCTTTTATGGATCTGATGAACACTATCTTCAGACCATATCTTGATCAATTTGTAGTGGTGTTTATTGATGACATTTTGATATATTCAAGGAATGCAGAAGAGCATGATAGACACCTGCAGATTGTACTGCAGACTTTAAGGGAGAAACAGCTATACGCCAAATTGTCGAAATGTGAATTTTAGCTGAAAGAAGTCTCCTTTTTGGGACATGTTGTGTCAGCTGAAGGGATCAAGGTAGATTCCAGAAAGGTAGAAGCTATCCTTAATTGGAAGCCGCCCAGGAACATCACAGAAGTTCGCAGTTTTCTGGGTTTAGCTGGATATTACCGCCGGTTTGTGAAGGGGTTTTCTATGTTATCTTCTCCACTGACCAAGCTGCTACGGAAAGATGTAAAATTTCAGTGGACTGATAAATGCCAGCAAAGTTTTGATGAGTTGAAGAGGTGTTTGACTGAAGCTCCAGTCCTCACTTTACCTACTCTGGGTAAAGAATACACAGTTTATAGTGATGCTTCTCACAATGGGTTAGGTGTACTGATGCAAGATCAGAATGTCATTGCTTATGCATCACGCCAGCTGAAACCGCATGAGAGGAACTACCCAACACATGATTTGGAGCTAGCAGCTATTGTTTTTGCTCTGAAGATCTGGAGACACTATTTGTATGGAGAGGAATGCTACATTTACACAGATCACAAGAGCTTGAAGTACTTAGGCACCCAGAAGGAATTGAATTTGAGGCAGAGGAGATTGTTAGAACTCATCAAAGATTATGATTGCTTAATAGACTATCAGCCAGGGAAAGCAAATGTGGTGGCTGACGCCTTAAGTCGCAAGACTATGGTAAGTCTCAGAGTTTCTCCTTTGTCCATGGTATGTGAATTGAAAGCACAGCATGCCAGTTTAGAGATTGATGATGAGGGACAGACAGTAGTTGCATGGCATGTACAGCCAGTGTTGATTGATCAGATCAGAATGGGTGCTCAGAGTGATGAAAAATATCAGAAGCTACTAAAAGAAGTCCAGCAGGGCAAGAAACCTGAATTCTCTGTGAGAGATGATAGTTTATTGCTACATCAGGGCAGAATGTGCGTTCCTAGTGATGTGGAATTGAGACAAATCATTATGAAGGAAGCACATGAGTCTCCATTTGCTATGCACCCTGGTGGAACTAAAATGTACAGAGGGCTGAAAGAGCATTACTGGTGGATGGGTATGAAGAGAGATATAGCTGAATTTGTTTCCAAATGCCTAACTTGTCAGCAAGTAAAGGCAGAACATCAAGTTCCAGCTGGTTTGTTACATCCCTTGTCAGTACCAGAGTGGAAATGGGAATGAATAACTATGGATTTTGTTACAGGACTTCCAAGGACACAGAGTAGTCATGATGCAGTATGGATTATAGTTGACAGATTGACCAATTCTGCTCACTTTTTACCAGTTCGGATGGACTATAGCCTGGAAAGATTGGCCAGATTGTACATATATGAGATTGTAAAACTGCATGGAGTGCCAGTATCAATTGTGTCTGATAGAGATCCTAGGTTCACTTCTAGATTCTGGGGTAGTCTTCAGAGAGCCCTAGGAACTAGATTAAACTTCAGCACAGCATTCCACCCACAGACAGATGGCCAGTCTGAAAGGGTCATTCAGATATTGGAGGATATGCTATGGGCTTGTGTGATTGAATTTGAAGGTAGTTGGGATACACACTTGCCTTTGATTGAGTTTGCTTATAACAACAGCTACCAATCAAGCATTGGGATGCCTCCATATGAAGCTTTGTATGGCAGAAAGTGCAGAACTCCTTTATGTTGGGATGAAGTAGGTGAAAGGAAGATGATTGGGCCAGAAATTGTCCAGCAGACAGAGGAAAAGATTAGATTGATTAGAGATAGACTCAAAGCTGCATCAGACCGTCAAAAGTCCTATGTTGATATGAAAAGAAGAGATATTGAGTACGCAGTGGGTGATAAGGTATTCCTCAAAGTTTCTCCTTGGAAGAGGATTATGAGATTTGGCAGAAAGGGGAAACTGAGTCCTCGTTTCATCGGACCATATGAGGTTCTGGAAAGAGTCGGTCCTTTGGCATATCGGTTGGCATTACCTCCAGAGCTAGCAAGGATACACAGTGTCTTCCATGTATCCATGTTAAGGAGGTACAGATCCGACCCATCTCATTTACTATCAGTTGAAGAGATTGAGGTAAATCCAGACCTCTCATATGAGGAAGAACCCATAGAAATTCTGGCATATGAGGTGAAGCAGCTGAGGAATAAACAGATACACCTGGTTAAAATGTTGTGGACCCATCATTCAGGCCAGGAAGCTACTTGGGAACATGAAGAGGATATGAGGAGACAGCACCCACAGCTGGTCAGAGACTAATACCAGGTAAAATTTCGAGATGAAATTTATTTAAGGGGGGGAGAATTGTAACACCCCTAAGTTCGGTGGTGCGTTCTGCTGCTCCGGTGACCAGTGTTGTCCGGACAGCTAGGATGCCTAGAATTACACTTCGATATGAGTGAGAAGACATAAAATAATGAAATACAAGAAAAGAAAATACAAGAAAAACAAAGGAAAAATAATAGCAAAGAAATGTGATCAAGTTAAGCGAGCCGGGAACCCTAGCGATGGGTGACCGCACCGGGAAGTCACGGTGTGGACCGTTGACTAGCCCTGGACTGCGGGGAACCCTGGAAAACATTTTTAGGACTTAAATAGACCCTTATTGAAGAATAAATATCATTAGGAAGATCAAAGAAAAATTAAATAATTAGTACAAAGAAAAGTGAGAAATCAAAAAACAGACAAAACCCGGTGTTACCGAAAAATTGGGAATGCAACCCGAACAGGGGCATTATGGTCATTTGACACCCCGAATTGTCTTTTGACCTAAATGTCCATTAAAAATAAATGATATTACACTTAGAAAATAAAATGAAAAATTAATTTGGTGGTACCTAAAGTAAATAGTGAGAATTAAGGGTTTAATGTGGAATAAGTGAAAATTAAGCTTATTATATGATTTAAATTTTTGTGAGTGGACCACTAGGGATTTAATTAAATGCTAAATGGCAGTTGTAATTCCATTATCCAAGTTGAAACTTCATTTTCTCCAAGTGCTCTCAACCTAGCCGAATTGAAGAAGGATAAACCTCCATTGCCGTTTTCTTTAAGCTTCACCTAACCTCTCCATTTCACCTCCAATCACTTAGAATTCTTCATTAAAGATTGTCTAAACATCATAAGGAAGAGCTTGATACCAAAATCAAGAAGTTTAATCAAGGTTTGGCAAGTCCCAACCATAGGTAAGTTTACATTTTTGAATGTTGCTTTGTTAAACTTTGTGTACATGTTATGGGTGTGTACTTTGTGAAGAAAATTTTCAAGTTTGACGAGTTATTGATATGTTCATTTTGGACAGCCATGGAGTTATGTATTTAAGGAAATATTTATACATATATTTGATGAGAAATGATGTTGATTAGGGTGATTTAATATCTTAGTAAATTATTCCACATGTATATGGTGATTGTGCACTTGGAATGGAAATTGATGAATTGTAGGACACTTTGGCATGGTGAAGATTTTCGGCAGCCTTGGGACTCTTGGATAAATGTATGTGTTTATGAAGGTATTGGCAGAATATTGATATTGAGGATTGATGGATATGTATATAGAGTGATTGTGTAAAGTGTATGTAAGAATTAGTAATGTTTAGGTTTATATGTGATTGTACTTAGACTTTGTAAATTTGAGTTTTAATTGGTGTATTGAGGATAATTGTAATCTGCCCAAAGTGACTTTAAAGTGAAGTGGTATTGGTTTTTGTAATGTACCAAAACAGAATTGGTAAGGGAAGTGAACATATAGTAAGGTAAATGTGTCATTGATGTATGTTTAAGCAAGGTAATTAAGGGCATTATGCATTTTAGCCTATAACTTTAAATGTGTAACCTCAATTGGTATGAGACCAATTGAAGGTGAAACTAGGCACAAAATGTGCCAACTTTCATTGAGAAAGCATACCAAAATTCTGCTTGCAAGGTGATATGAAAAATGACCAATTCGGATAAAGTGCAAGTGAGGCCTGAAAATTGATCATTTGGGCAGCAGTTAGTGTTTAGGACATAACTCACTCAAAACAGGTCCAATTCACCTGAAATTTTAACCATGAATAGTTAAGACCCATACCTACAAGTCTTATGAAGATACCAAAGCCCAGAAATGACCAGAAGTAAGTCAAAAATCTTGCACAAGTTCGGGTCCAAAAACTGGCCGAACCAAAGTTGACCAAATTGACCTAAAATTGACCTAATTTGATGCCATTTGACCAGCAATAGTATAATGACCATAACTTGGTCTACTTAACTCAGAATGACCTAAAATTTTGCCCCGCGTTCCGTAAGACATAGATCTACAAGTTTTTAGTTTCGACCGAAACCCGAAAACCGAGGGAACTAGGTCGTCCAGCTAGGTCAAACTAGTATCCCGGAATCCAGCAAGTTGCATTAAAATGCACTAAACAAGGAAATGAGTTTGGTAAAACGTACCAACCCTAAAACCCTATCGAATGTGATATATTAATGACACTAAAACCTAATTTACCTAAAACGCATCGAGGGTCGGTATATTAGGTAATTGAGCAAATAATATCTTTCAGTGAATTATTTGTCAAACATTATCGATAGAGACAGTTTAATTTAGTACTGAAACACTTCAAATTGTGTTTCTCAGTTACCAAAGACTCAGGGAAAGGGAAGGAAACACTGAGTCCAGACCAGGAGACAATTATTAGAGGTTTGTGCACAACAACTATTTCTTTTGAATTATTTTCAATTGAAATAAATTATGACTATTTGCATATTATTGTTTTAAGTTGTGAAATTGTGAAAAATGGTTTGAAAGATATTTGATGGATACTTATTGATTGAAAAGCACTGTAATTGGTTTGAAACCACAGCTATCATGTACATTGATTGTATTCCTCGCTAGCTTGTCTAGTGGGATGAATTGAATTCCCTCTCTGGCTGAAGTGTTGAGGTGTGTGCCTGTTGAGGACGAATAGAATGAGTACTCATATTTTTGCTAGCTAGCTATGTTATTCCTCATTAGTCATTGACTTTTGGGATGAATTGAATACCTCATTAGCCATCGGCTTTTGGGATGAATTGAATTTGGGAACATGATTTAAGCTGTGTGTGATTTATTGATGCATATTGTAAGATTGTAAAATGAGTTTAAATTCTTATTGACATTCACTGTCTTTTAAATTTAGCTATGTTTTGATTACTGAGATTTATTATAATATTGTGTTAAATTCCTTGTGACATTATTGTCTTGAATTTAACTATAGTTTTAAGTATCCACTATTTACATGACTTATGAATTGTGATTTAAATTGTATTTGGTTAATGTTGTGCACCACTGAGACATTGTCTCAAATGATAGCTTTTATTCTTTGTGCAGTAGGCAGACAGACAGGCGTGAGACTAGGCTGCTAGTACCTCCAGCGAGAGACTATCGGGTATAATGAGTATACCAATACTTTGTATTTTGTAATGTAATGTATGACCACTGTATGTGCATATTGTTTCTGATTTTGAGCAGTTGTAAATTCAAATTGTACCTTGAAGTTGTAAATTAATTATGAGTTATTTTGGCTTGTAAAAATTGTATTATATTTCCTTTATCTCAGTCTTTGAAAAATTACTATGGATTTGAGTTGAGAAAATGTTGGAGTTGAGATTTGGAAATTTATTGAAGTGTTTTTTACAGGTTTTCTGAAGAACTGTTTTATCCAAAATACAGATGGCACTCTGCCAAAATTTTTACAGAAATTCCAAATAATCCAAATGAGTTAGCTATTTCACTTCAGTTAACAAAAGTTTTTAACACCTGTAAATAGTGCTCACCACTGTAAAAGAAGTAAGAAAAGTTTTTAAAATCCCTTGTAGTGTATTTAATGGATTATCAGTAGACGAAGTTGGTAATTCATTAGGCATACTACGGGATCATGTTATGCCTTACAGAGGGGTAGGGTGTGACAGAATTCGCATCTATAGAGATAGAGCGAAAAGAATAATTGGTTTATCCCAAAGTCTATACTTGGAAAAGGTGTTAAAGAGGTTTAACATGCATGATTCCAAGAGAGGATTGTTACCAGTGAGACATGGTATCCATCTTTCTAAAGAGATGTCTCCAAAGACACCTGAAGAAAGAGATAAGATGGCCAGGATTCCATATTCTTCGGCTATTGGAAGTTTAATGTATGCAATGTTGTGTACTAGGTCGGATATCGCATATGCTGTTAGTTTGACTAGCAGGTATCAATCCAATCTAGGTTTGGAACACTGGATAGCTGTCAAGAATATTCTTAAGTACTTGAGAAGAACTAATGATTTATTCTTGATTTATAGAGGTGGAGACTTGCAATTGGATGGTTATACTGATTCTGATTTCCAATCAGATATCAATGATAGAAAGTCTACCTCTGGATATGTGTTCATTTGTAATGGAGGTGCAGTCAGTTGGAAGAGTTCCAAACAGAGCACGACAACAGATTCCACTACAGAGGCTAAGTATATTGATGCATCAGATGCTGCAAAGGAAGATGTTTGGATAAAGAAGTTCGTGATAGAACTTACAGTAGTTCCTTCCATTGAGTCAGCAGTTCCATTACACTGTGACAACAATGAAGCAGTCATACAGGCTAAGGAACTAAGGTCTCACCCAAAATCCAAACACATAGAAAGGCACTACCACATTATCAGAGGTATAGTTGGGCAAGGCGATATAGCCATGCAGAAAAAATAACATCAGCTGAAAAACCAGGTGATCCATTCACTAAGCCTTTGTCACAAGCTCAGTTAGACTGACATCTTGAGAAGATGGGTCTAAGATATTGTAATGAATGGCTCTAGTGCTAGTGGGAGATTGTTAGTAGTATGCCCTAGAGCATATCATTTAGTATGTATCTTGTACATATTTTTATTAATAAAAGGCATTTCCACTTTTCCGTTTACATAATATATTTATGTGTAATAGAAAAGGTCCATTGATATTTTGTTAGAAATATTATTCTTAAGTTGTTAAGAATATGAGTAACAATATTTCTAGCACAAAGTATCATAAATAGGTTCACAATCGAGGATACTTCATAATAAGGACATGACTTATCCAGAAAGATTGTATTCATGTTTGTTACCAAGTTATTTATATGAGATATAAATAAGATGGAATGGTGAGTCTCATGCCATATGATAAACATGATAGGCACTTATAAATGATAAGTAGGCCGAACCAGTGACACTTATGACAAGCACATGGAGTTTACTCTTGTCAATGTTTTGTCATAAATCATATCGATGCATATAATTTTTAGACCCGAGATAGCACAGTTATCTTGTATATAGGTAGTTTGAGTTTGATACTGCTTTCATACTTGTACTGTGTATGGGTATATGGGCATCTGTTGGCTCCTACTAGTTATATATGGAGGTAGGTGTTGATCAAGATGGAATCTGTTCCTCTAAGTAAATAGAGATAAAATCCTATGTTCATTTAATTGTTCTTGATGTTTCAAGTTCTGGCAGACAGATAGATTTATTCAGAAAAGAGTTTCTGATGAGAAAATCTTTTTAATCAAGAACAGGAATTAAAAGAGAACATAATATTCATAGCAAATGGAGTTTGACATAAACCATGACTCCAGCTTGAGTTGGAATTTTGTAACAGAGAGATTCTAGTGCATGGTAACATATGATTATAGGTTCATTTAAGGTAAACCTTATTACTAATTGGGTGGCCATGGCATGCTATGCTAGGTGTTAACCATGGTCTATGAGGTTCATAAAATGATTTAGAGAAATCATTTATGGTAAGAAAGAGTTCTGATGATATTAAGAGTTGATATCATGTCTCATTGCCAATTAGTGATGAGCCTAGTAAGTCACACACAGACACAAGTTATCGCCTAATTAAATATGATTTAATTAATTAATTAAAGAGTTTAATTGATTAATTAAATAGGTTTGGTTTGCAATTAGTTTGCAAAGTCTCTAGCATGACTTGAAACCAAATCTAGATTATTGGATGTGTAATATAAGTTAAATTTATATTTAAAGTGTTTAAATATGAATTTAATTAATGAGAAATTAATTAATAGAGATTAATTAGTTAATTTATATTTGATATAAATTAAATAGAAGAAGAAAATTAATTATTTTGGGTTGAGAACTCAAAATTAAGACACAGGGGCATTTTGGTCATTTTACAGTGTGACACGTGGTACCATGAGATGGTGACACATGGCATAACACATAAGCTTGCCAAATGTTTTTTAATCATGTAAGATGATTAAAATCAAGATTACATATAGGTTTGACACTTGGCACAATGTGATTGGGTCACTTAAACCTAGAGCTAATCAAAGGGTGACATGTGGCAAGGGTTTAATGTGTTAACCTAGCTATTTAAGTGTTGTTATGAGAAAATAAAACACAACCAGCAGCCACACTCCTTGGTCACACCATTTTGCAGCCCTCCCTCTATTCTTCTTCATCTCTCATCAATTCAAAGAGATTAGCCATCAATCTCTTGAATTAAGAACACTAGAAATTGTTTCTAGTGTCCTGTTTACATCTTTAATCTCTTAAAAGGCAGAACTTGAATTTCTAATTAATAGAAAAGGCTTTAGAAGCTGTTCAAGGGCTGCCATAGGTGTTCTTGGTGTGGACAAGCTAGAGGGACAACATCTGGTATCCTGAAGACGAATCTCAAAGGCGCAGACACGCTGCAGTGCATCAAGAGGTTAGTGTAATCATTCTTGATTTAATCTTGGGTTCTAAAATTAATTTGATTAATTTTAAAATATTAAATGGCAAATACAGATCCAAAAACATATTAAAAGAGTTTTAATATATTCTTTATCATTGAAATCAAATAGATAAAAATAAATCTTGCATGATGCATGTGACCCTAGGTGAAATTTTTTGAATTCAATGGTATAAACTTGTGTTTTTCACGCTTCTGTTCCTTCAGTGAAGGCAGAACATCAAGTACCAGTAGGTTTGTTACATCCATTGCTTGTACCAGAGTGGAAATGGGAACGGATAACCATGGATTTTGTGATGGGACTTCCGCGGACACAGAATAGTCATGATGTAGTATGGGTTATACTTGACAGGCTGACCAAGTCTGCTCACTTTTTGCCAGTCCGGATGGATTATAGTTTGGAGAGATTGGCCAGATTGTACATAAATGTGATTGTAAAGCTGCATGGAGTGCCAGTATCGATTGTATCTGACAGAGATCCTAGGTTCACTTCTAGATTCTAGGGTAGTCTTCAGAGAGCCCTAGGAACTAGATTGAACTTCAGCACCGCATTCCACCCACAGACAGATGGCCAATCTGAGAGGGTAATGCAAATATTGGAGGATATGCTATGGGCTTGTGTGATTGAGTTTGAAGGTAGTTGGGATACACACTTGCCTTTGATTGAGTTTGCTTATAACAACAGCTACCAATCAAGCATTGGGATGCCTCCATATAAAGCTTTGTATGGCAGGAAGTGCAGAACTCCCCTATGTTGGGATGAAGTAGGTGAAAGGAAAATGATTGGGCTAGAAATTGTTCAGCAAATAGAGGAAAAGATCAGATTGATCAGAGATTGACTCAAAGCTGCAACAGACCATCAAAAGTCCTATGTTGATAAGAAGAGAAGAGATATTGAATATGCAGTGGGTGATAAGGTATTACTCAAAGTTTTTCCTTGGAAGAGGTTTATGAGATTTGGTAGAAAGGGGAAATTGAGTCCTCATTTCATTGGACCATATGAAATTCTGGAAAGAGTGAGTCCTTTGGCATATCGGTTAGCATTACCTTTAGAGCTAAAAAGGATACACAGTGTCTTTCATGTGTCCATTTTAAGGAGGTACAGATCTGACCCATCTCATGTACTATTAGCTGAAGAGATTGAGGTAAATCCAAACCTCTCATATGAGGAAGAACCCATAGAAATTTTGGCATACGAGGTGAAGCAGCTGAGGAATAAATAAATACACTTAGTTAAAGTGCTGTGGAACCATCATATAGGCCAGGAAGCTTGTAACACCCTAGGCAAATCACACATCGACAAAACACGGGAGAGATGCTGGGTATATAAGTTGGTGGTTCTGAAGGAACGGAAGCGTGAAAAACACAAGTTTATACCATTGAATTCAAAAATTTTCACCTAGGGTCACATGCATCATGCAAGATTTATTTTTATCTATTTGATTTCAATGATAAACAACATATTAAAACTCTTTTAATATGTTTTTGGATCTGTATTTGCCATTTAAGATTTTAAAATTAATCAGATTAATTTTAGAACCCTAGATTAAATCAAGAAAGATTACACTAACCTCTTGATGCACTGCAACGTGTCTGTGCCTTTGAGATTCGTCTTCAGGACACCAGATGTTGTCCCTCTAGCTTGTCCACACCAAGAACACCTATGGCAGCCCTTGAACAGTTTCTAAAGCCTTTTCTATTAATTAGAAATTCAAGTTCTGCCTTTTAAGAGATTAGAGATGTAAACAAGACACTAGAAACAATTTCTAGTGTTCTTAATTCAAGAGATTGATGGCTAATCTCTTTGAATTGATAAGAGATGAAGAAGAATAGAGGGAGGGCTGCAAAATGGCGTGACCAAGGAGTGTGGCTGCTGGTTGTGTTTTATTTTCTCATAACAACACTTAAATAGCTAGGTTAACACATTAAACCCTTGCCACATGTCACCCTTTGATTAGCTCTAGGTTTAAGTGACCCAATCACATTGTGCCAAGTGTCAAACCTATATGTAATCTTGATTTTAATCATCTTACATGATTAAAAAACATTTGGCAAGCTTATGTGTTATGCCATGTGTCACCATCTCATGGTGCCACGTGTCACACTGCAAAATGACCAAAATGCCCTGTGTCTTAATTTTGAGTTCTCAACCCAAAATAATTATTTTTATTCTTCTAATTAATTTATATCAAATATAAATTAATTAATTAATCTCTATTAATTAATTTCTCATTAATTAAATTCATATTTAAACACTTTAAATATAAATTTAACTTATATTATACATCCAATAATCTAGATTTGGTTTCAAGTCATGCTAGGGACTTTGCAAACTAATTGCAAACCAAACCTATTTAATTAATAAATTAAACTCTTTAATTAATTAATTAAATCATATTTAATTAGGTGATAACTTGTGTATGTGTGTGACTTACTAGGCTCATCACTAATTGGCAATGAGACATGATATCAACTCTTTATATCATCAGAACTCCTTCTTACCATAAATGATTTCTCTAAATCATTTATGAACCTCATAGACCATGGTTAACACCTAGCATAGCATGCCATGGCCACCCAATTAGTAATAAGGTTTACCTTAAATGAACCTATAATCATATGTTACCATGCACTAGTATCTCTCTGTTACAAAATCCCAACTCAAGCTGGAGTCATGGTTTATGTCAAACTCCATTTGCTATGAATATTATGTTCTCTTTTAATTCCAGTTCTTAATTAAAAAGATTTTCTCATCAGAAACTCTTTTCTGAATAAATCTATATGTCCTGGCCAGGAACTTGAATCATCAAGAACAATTAAATGAACATAGGATTTTATCTCTATTTACTTAGAGGAACAGATTCCATCTTGATCAACACCTACCTCCATATATAACTAGTAGGAGCCAACACATGCCATATACCCATACACAGTACAAGTATGAAAGCAGTATCAAACTCAAACTACCTATATACAAGATGACTGTGCTATCTGAGGTCTAAAGATTATATGCACTGATATGATTTATGACAAAACAATGACAAGAGTAAACTCCATGTGCTTGTCATAAGTGTCACTGGTTCGGCCTACTTATCATTTATAAGTGCCTATCATGTTTGTTATATGGCATAAGACTCACCACTCCATCTTATTTATATCTCATATAAATAACTTAGGAACAAACATGAATACAATCTTTCTAGATAAGTCATGTCCTTATTATGAAGTATCCTCGATTGTGAACCTATTTATGATACTTCGTGCTAGAAATATTGTCACTCATATTCTTAACAACTTAAGAATAATATTTCTAACAAAATATAAATGGACCTTTTCTATTACACATAAATATATTATGTAAATGAAAAAGTGGAAATGCCTTTTATTAATAAAAATATGTACAAGATACATACTAAATGATATGCTCTAAGGCATACTACTAACAATCTCCCACTAGCACTAGAGCCATTCATTACAATATCTTAGACCTATCTTCTCAAGATGTCGATCTAACTGAGTCTGTGACATAGGCTTAGTGAATGGATCACCGGATTTTCACCGATGCTATTTTCTGCATGGCTACATAGCCTCGCCCAACTATTTCTCGATAATGTGGTAGCGCCTTTCTATGTGTTTAGATTTACGGTGAGACCTTGGTTCTTTAGCTTTGTATGATCGCTCCATTATTGTCACGGTGTAGTGGAACCGCTTACTCAATGGAAGGAACTACAGTAAGTTCATCACGAACTTCTTTATCCAAAGCGACTTCCTTTGCGACATCGATGCCGCAATATACTCGACCAGTAGTGGAATCTGCGGTCGTGCTCGCTTGGAACTCTTCCAATGATCGCACCTCCATTACAAATGAACACATATCCAGAGGTAGACTTTCTATCATCGATATCTGATTGGAAATCAGAATCAGTATAACCATCCAATTGCAAGTCTCCACCTCCATAAATCAAGAATAAATCCTTAGTTCTTCTCAAGTACTTAAGAATATTCTTGACAGCTATCCAGTGTTCCAAACCTGGATTGGATTGATGCCTGCTAGTCAAACTAACAGCATATGCGATATCCGGCCTAGTACACAATATTGCATACATTAAACTTCCAATAGCCGAAGCATATGGAATCCTGGCCATCTTATCTCTTTCTTCAGGTGTGTTTGGAGACATCTCTTTAGAAAGATGGATACCATGTCTCAGTGGTAACAATCCTCTCTTGGAATCAAGCATGTTAAACCTCTTTAACACCTTTTCCAAGTATAGACTTTGGGATAAACCAATTATTCTTTTCGCTCTATCTCCATAGATGCGAATTCCAAGAATATAGGTTACCTCCCTTAAGTCTTTCATGGAGAATGTATTTGACAACCATACCTTTATAATCGTCAACATACCTGTGTCATTACCCATCAACAGTATGTCATCCACGTATAAGACAAGGAAAGTGATAGCACTTTCACTAACCTTCTTATATACACATGGCTCATCCTCATTTTTTATAAAACCAAAGGATTTAATGGCTTCATCAAAATGGATGTTCCAACTCCTCGAAGCTTGTTTCAACCCATAAATGGATCGCTTTAGCTTGCATACCTTGGAACCATCTTGGGATTCAAATCCCCTAGGTTGTTCCATGAAAATGTTTTCTTCAATGTATCCATTGAGAAAAGCGGTTTTGACATCTATCTGCCAAATCTCATAATCATAGTATGCAGCTATTGCTAATAAAATCCTAATTCATTTAAGCATGGCAACAGGCGAGAAAGTCTCCTCATAGTCGATTCCTTGCCTTTGGCAAAACCCTTTCGCTACTAGCCTTGCTTTATGGGTCTCTACCTTTCCATCAGAACCAATTTTCTTCTTGAAAACCCATTTGTTCCCTATAGGTATAATACCTTCAGGTGGGTTAACAAGATCCCAAACTTGATTCTTATACATGGAATCAATCTCGAATTTCATAGCATCAATCCATTTTGAAGAGTCTATATCTAATATAGCTTCTTCATAGGTAAGTGGATCATCTCCATGATCCACTTCTTCATGAGTAGACAACTTTTGTTCTTCTTCATGAAGAAAACCATATCTCACTAGTGGATGAGATACCCTAGTTGTTCTACGAGGAATAGCTGTAGATGTTTCATCAACGGGTATTGGTTGACTAGATGGATCTATATCCATCTAATCTGTTGGTTGGTCAGAATTCTCCAATTCTAACTCTATTTGCCTTCCTTTGCCTCCTTCTTGAATAAACTGTTGTTCAAGAAATGTGGCATCTCTACTTATCACAACCTTTTGTGAAGTAGGCAAATAAAAATAATATCCAAAACTATCTTTTGGATATCCAACAAATCGACCTTTTTCTGATCTGGTCTCCAATTTATCAGTGTTCAGCTTTTTGATATAAGCTGGACAACCCTAAATCTTAACATGCTTAAGACTTGGTTTTCTTCCATGCCATATCTCATAAGGTGTGGAAGAAACTGATTTTGATGGAATCCTATTCAGAATATACAAAGCTGATTCTAATGCAAATTCCCAAAAGAAGATTGGCATATCAGTATAGCTCATCCTACTACGTACCATATCTAATAGGGTACGATTTCTCCTTTCAGATACACCATTCAGCTGTGGCGTTCCTGGAGGAGTCAGCTGAGAAACAATGCCATGCTCTCTCAAGTATTCATCAAATTCAGTACTCAAATATTCACCTCCACAATCTGATCGAAGAGCTTTAAAATTCTTTCTTGTTTGATTTTCTACATCAGATTTAAATTCTTTGAACTTTTCAAAAGATTCATGTTTGTATTTCATCAAATACAAATACCCAAATCTTGATTTATCATCAGTAAAGATAATAAAATAATGAAAACCCCCTCTAGCCATTTCTTTAAATGGACCACATACATCACTATGTATTAGCTCCAAAATATTTTCAGCTCTTAGCCCTTGTCTAACAAAGGGTGATCTAGTCATTTTACCCTGAAGGCAAGATTCACAAGTTGGAGTAGGCTCAGAGCCCAATGAGGATAGAATCCCCATTTTCTCCAATTTTGCAATCCTATCTTCTGCAACATGACATAACCTTAAGTGCCAAATATATTTTGAACTTGAGTTGGTTTTCACCATGGCATTGCATTCTTTTAGATCACTTGCATTCAATTTGTGTTTGTCATTATTATCCAAATAATAAAGACCATCATTCATATAACCTGAACCAACATATTTATTTCCAAAATAAATATTGCAAACATCATCAGTGAACTGAAATTCATAGCTATTTCTAGTCAAACTAGATATAGAAATGATGTTCTTAAAAGCATCAGGTACATATAAAATATTATCCAAACACAAAACATGTCCAAACATGTAAAAAGATTTAGATCCTATGGCTAAAGCTTCAGTTGAGCCATTGCCAATCCGGACTCTAATATCTTGAGAACGCAAGTCGCATTGCTAGTTCTGCATATCATTAGAAATGTGAGCGGCACCAGTATCTAAAACCCAAGCTGTAGATGAACTATGAGTATCATCAGAATCTAAATAACAAGATATGGACATACCTTCCGAAGGTGTATCCTTCTTGTCCTTTAGAGAAGCAAGATACTCTGGGCAGTTCCTTTTCTAGTGCCCATCCTTTTGGCAGTGGAAACACTTTCCTTTACCTCCATCAGCTTTAGTCTTCCTTTTCTGTTTAGCTATTTTCTTGGAAGGACCAGGAATCTGAGGTTTCTTTTTCTTATTGCCCTTCTTCTTATTGGACTTTCCAGCAGAAGAAGATGCAACCAAAGCTACCTCTTTCCCTTTATTGCCTAGCATATTCTTTTGGGCAATAACCAGCATGTTGAGTAAACCAGCTATGGTGCATTCCTATTTAGTCATATGGAAATTTGTCACAAAATTCCCAAAAGACTCAGGAAGGGACTAAAGGATCAAATCCGTCTGTAGTTGGAAATCCATGTTGAAGTCAAGATGTTCCAACTGCTCAATCAGCCGAATCATCTTGTGGACATGATCCCCAACATTCTGTCCCTCAGACATCCTCATACGGAATAGCTTTCTAGATATCTCATACCTAGCATTCCTGCTGTGCTCACCATACAACTCTTGTAGGTGAAGGAGGATCTCACTCGCACTCTGCATGTTCTCATGTTGCTTCTGTAACTCATTACTCATGGAAGCAAGCATGTAACACTTAGCTCTCATATCATGCTCCTTCCACTTGTCCAAAGTATCATGTTCCTCTTGTGTGGCCTCTGGAGGTAAGGGACCAGGAACATTTGAATCTATAACATATCCTATATGTTCAAGGTTCAGGACAAGCTTCAAATTTCTTAGCCAGTCAGACAGTTTGGTCCTGTCAACCTATTGTGATCAAGTATGCTTGCAAGGATATTGGATGGTGGTGGTTGTTTTGTGCTCATTTTTATCTGAAAATTAACTGCAGAAAATAATCAGATTAATTAGAAAATGTATTATGTAATTAACCAAAATGATTATGGTATTTTAATCAAATTGGTCCTCCCACTAACTTAGCGAATCCTACACTTCCAAAGTAGGAAACGAAAATCCTAGTTGGATAGATTTCTAGTGGGTGATTGAATTCTTATAATTCTATTGATCATCCTTAGGTACATCCATTATTGGAATTACAATAAACTATAAGTGAGCAACTCCTTGCCCATCACATCTCATGGGAGGTTCAATCCTTTACCTAGCCCCTAATGCTCAAAATCTCAGGTACATCCATTATTGACTTATCTTGCATTAGTTAAGTTGATCCCATTGAGCCAGTAATCATGTAAATAATTTTAATATCCTCAGGTACATCCAATATTGGCCACCAAACCATTTACATATTTACAACATCTCATGCTTAACAATTATTCTTAAGAAAATCTCTTAAATTAATTGCATCTCATGCAACTATTTAAAATTTCTTAAAATAATTGCCCCAATGGAGGGCCTATGTTATAATTACTTTAATTATAGCATATCCAACTTAATCATTTATTTGGAAGATTTTATGGTCATTCTAATTACTATTAAGGTCTCACTTTGCATATTATCCATTTAGCATGCATATATCATATAATTGCATACATTCCCATACATCTCATGCATTCATGGATAAGCAGTAAATATGGTATGATCATGGACTTTCTAAGGGATTCAATTCTGAGCCACCAAGAATTGAATCAGGGCATTCATAGGTGCATTTCATTCATTCATTTTACAAGAGTTGCTGAAGGAGTACATAATCAACACTTGATCTTGAATTCCTCCCACTGGTCCCACCAATGCTCTTGACCTCCTTAAACTTCTTGCAATCCAATATTACATAGTAATCCTTGGCATACCAAGGCAAATTTACAAGAACTTAAATAAATGAAATTACAACCCAAAAATTATTACAAACTTAATAATACATGCCCAAAATAAATTAAAATAAATTAATTAATTTACAACCCCAAAGAAACATAAAAGAAATAAATCCAATCACATTGGTCTTTTATAGTCCATGATCATCCATCATGCATATCACTATTTAACAATTAAATAAAACATACATACTTAAATTAAATTGAATATCTCATATTCAACTTAAAAATCTAGATTTGAATATGATTCAAATAAATTTAAAAATTCAGATTTGAATCTCTTTCAAACAAATTTAAAAATTCAGATTTGAATCACATTCAAACAACTTCAAAAATTCAGATTTGAATCACATTCAAACATTTTTAAAAAAATCAGATTTGGATCACATTCAAACATTTTATAAAAAATTAGATCTGAATTTTATTCAATCAATTTTAAAAAATCAGATTTAAATATGATTCAAACAACTTTAAAAATTCAGATTTGAATCACATTCAAACAACTTTTAAAATTCAGATTTGAATCACATTTAAATAATTTTTTTAAAATTTTTGATTTAAATCATAATTTAATTGTGTGATTAAAAATCCTAATTAAACATTTTAATTAGTCATATGATGAACCTTTCATCATGCAACAATTGCAGAATTTAATAACAACCATGCGCACCATGATCTTCCGAAGCCATGCGCACCATGTTGGAGTTCATCAAGCATGCCGCCACACCTCTTGATCCAACCAGCAATGGATCAATCATCTCATGATCAAATCACACAATTAAATCATATAATAAACAATCTAAATGGCAAATATAGTGGCTCGATAGCAATTGAAGGCAGGCGTGAAAAAACAAGTTTATACCATTGAATTCAAAAATTTTCACCTAGGGTCACATGCATCATGCAAGATTTATTTTTATCTATTTGATTTCAATGATAAAAAATATATTAAAACTCTTTTAATATGTTTTTGGATCTGTATTTGCCATTTAAGATTTTAAAATTAATCAGATTAATTTTAGAACCCTAGATTAAATCAAGAAAGATTGCACTAACCTCTTGATGCACTGCAACGTGTTTGCGCCTTTGAGATTCGTCTTCAGGACACCAGATGCTGTCCCTCTAGCTTGTCCACACCAAGAACACCTATAGCAGCCCATGAACAGCTTCTAAAGCCTTTTCTATTAATTAGAAATTCAAGTTCTGCCTTTTAAGAGATTAGAGATGTAAACAGGACACTAGAAACAATTTCTAGTGTTCTTAATTCAAGAGATTGATGGCTAATCTCTTTGAATTGATAAGAGATGAAGAAGAATAGAGGGAGGGCTGCAAAATGGCGTGACCAAGGAGTGTGGCTGCTGGTTGTGTTTTATTTTCTCATAACAACACTTAAATAGCTAGGTTAACACATTAAACCCTTGCCACATGTCACCCTTTGATTAGCTCTAGGTTTAAGTGACCCAATCACATTGTGCCAAGTGTCAAACCTATATGTAATCCTGATTTTAATCATCTTACATGATTAAAAAACATTTGGCAAGCTTATGTGTTATGCCATGTGTCACCATCTCATTGTGCCACGTGTCACACTGCAAAATGACCAAAATGCCCGTGTCTTAATTTTGAGTTCTTAACCCAAAATAATTATTTTTCTTCTTCTAATTAATTTATATCAAATATAAATTAATTAATTAATCTCTATTAATTAATTTCTCATTAATTAAATTCATATTTAAACACTTTAAATATAAATTTAACTTATATTATACATCCAATAATCTAGATTTGGTTTCAAGTCATACTAGGGACTTTGCAAACTAATTGCAAACCAAACCTATTTAATTAATAAATTAAACTCTTTAATTAAATAATTAAATCATATTTAATTAGGTGATAACTTGTATATGTGTGTGACTTACTAGGCTCATCACTAGTTGGCAATGAGACATGAAATCAACTCTTAACATCATCAGAACTCTCTCTTACCATAAATGATTTCTCTAAATTATTTTATGAACCTCATAGACCATGGTTAACACCTAGCATAGCATGCCATGTCCACCCAATTAGTAATAAGGTTTACCTTAAATGAACCTATAATCATATGTTACCATGCACTAGTATCTCTCTGTTACAAAATCCCAACTCAAGCTGGAGTCATGGTTTATGTCAAACTCCATTTGCTATGAATATTATGTTCTCTTTTAATTGCAGTTCTTAATTAAAAAGATTTTCTCATTATTAGTAATAAGGTTTACCTTAAATGAACCTATAATCATATGTTACCATGCACTAGTATCTCTCTGTTACAAAATCCCAACTCAAGCTGGAGTCATGGTTTATGTCAAACTCCATTTGCTATGAATATTATGTTCTCTTTTAATTGCAGTTCTTAATTAAAAAGATTTTCTCATTAGAAACTCTTTTCTGAATAAATCTATCTGTCCTGGCCAGGAAGTTGAATCACCAAGAACAATTAAATGAACATTGGATTTTATCTCTATTTACTTAGAGGAACATATTCCATCTTGATCAGCACCTACCTCCATATATAACTAGTAGGAGCCAACACATGCCCATATACCCATACACAGTACAAGTATGAAAGCAGTATCAAACTCAAACTACCTATATACAAGATAACTGTGCTATCTCAGGTCTAAAGATTATATGCACTGATATGATTTATGACAAAACATTGACAAGAGTAAACTCCATGTGCTTGTCATAAGTGTCACTGGTTCGGCTTACTTATCATTTATAAGTGCCTATCATGTTTGTTATATGGCATGAGACTCACCATTCCATCTTATTTATATCTCATATAAATAACTTGGGAACAAACATGAATACAATCTTTCTGGATAAGTCATGTCCTTATTATGAAGTATCCTCGATTGTGAACCTATTTATGATACTTCGTGCTAGAAATATTGTCACTCATATTCTTAACAACTTAAGAATAATATTTCTAATAAAATATCAATGGACCTTTTCTATTACACATAAATATATTATGTAAACGAAAAAGTGGAAATGCCTTTTATTAATAAAAATATGTACAAGATACATACTAAATGATATGCTCTAGGGCATACTACTAACAGGTTCGTAACCCTTAGTGACGCGTTTTAAAACCGTGAGGGCTTCAGCTCAGAGCGGACAATATCACTAGTGGGCCGGGCCATTACATTTGTGGTATCAGAGCCGCTCCGCGTGCAACCTTGAACGATGGTGGGGCAAACCTCAGCGAGGATGCTGAGTCCCATAAGGGGGGTGGATTGTAACACCCTAGGCAAATCCCTCATCGACAAAACACGGGAGAGATGCTGGGTATATAAGTTGGTGGTTAGTAACCCCTAGTGACGCGTTTTAAAACCGTGAGGGCTTCGGCTCAGAGCGGACAATATCACTAGTGGGCCGGGCCATTACAAAGCTACTTGGGAACGTGAGGAGAACATGAGGAGATAGCACCCACAGCTGTTCAAGAACTGATGCCAGGTAAAATTTTTAGACGAAATTTATTTTAAGGGGGGGAGAATTGCAACACCCCTATGTTCGGTAGTGTGTTCTATTGTTCTGGTGACCAGTGTCTGTCTAGACAGCTAAAATGTCTAGAACTACATTTAAAAGTTAGTGAGGAGACATAAAATAAGGAAATACAAGAAAAGAAAATACAAGAAAAACAAAGAAAAAATAATAGCAATGAAATGTAACCAAGTTAAACGAGCTGAAAACCATAGCGATGGGTGACCGTATCGAGAAGTTGCGGCGTGGACCGTTGACAAGCCCTGGATAGCGGGAAACCCTGAAAAATAATTTTAAGACTTAAATAAACGTTTATTGAAGTATAAATGTCATTATAAATATATATAAAAAAAAAAGTAATTAGTACAAAGAAAAATAAGAAATTGAGAAGACGACAAAACTCGGTGTTACCGAAAAATCGAGAATGCAACCCGAATAGGGGCATCGTAGTCATTTGACACTCCGAGATGCCTTTTGACCTAAATATCCATTAAAAATAAATGATATTACACTTGAAAAATATCATGAAAAATTAAAATGGTGGTACATAATCTAAATAGTAAAAGAAAAGAGGTTAAATGTGGGAAATTGAAAACTTTGGATTAAACAAATCATAAACTCGCCTTAGTGCTCCACTAACATCACCTAAGTGGACTTGTAATCAGCCCTTGGATAGAAAATTCTATCATCTTCAACCTTGGGACATCCAGCCGAAATCAACATTGAGAGAAAACTCCATAGCCATCCATGGTGAGAGCTCAATGCAAGCATGTTCTAGCCACTTTTTCCACTAGGTTCCTTCATTAACTTTGCTCCTCACCTTGCAAGGAAAAGTTTGATAGCAATTTTAAGAAGTTTAGTGAGGTTTTGATCAAGCTTCAAAAGTGGTAAGTGAGTGTTTTCAAGTCTTGTTTCATTAAAAGTATAACCAAGGTTTTGGGTAGTTGATTTATTGAAGAATTTTTTATGTTTGATGATTGAATGGTGATACACCATTTCGGCAGCCATGGAAATTCAGTATATTTAGCTTGTTTTTACTTGTTTATGGTTGTTTAAGATGTTGGTATAAGTGTTTATGTATATAGAAATAATTTGGATAATGTATACTAAGTGTAGGTGTGATAGTGCACTTGATTTTGGAAGCTTGGAAGCTGTTTGAGGAAGATGTACAAATCGGCAACTTTAAAGTGTAGTTGACAGACTGACCAAGTCTGCTTACTTTTTGCCAGTCCGAATGGACTATAGTTTAGAGAGATTGGCCAAATTGTACATAAATAAGATTGTAAAACTGCATGGAGTGCCAGTATCGATTGTATTTGACAGAGATCCTAGGTTCACTTCTAGATTCTAGGGTAGTCTTCAGAGAGCCCTGGGAACTAGATTGAACTTTAGCACCACATTCCACCCACAGACAGATGGCCAGTCTGAGAGGGTAATTCAGATATTAGAGGATATACTACGGGCATGTGTGATTGAGTTTGAAGGTAATTGGGATACACACTTGCCTTTGATTGAGTTTGCTTATAACAACAGCTATCAATCAAGCATTGGGATGCCTCCATATGAAGCTTTGTATGGCAGGAAGTGCAGAACTCCCTTATGTTGGGATGAAGTAGGTGAAAGGAAAATGATTAGGCCAGAAATTATTCAGCAGACAGAGGAAAAGATCAAATTGATCAGAGATTGACTCAAGGCTACAACAGACCATCAGAAGTCCTATGTTGATATGAAGAGAAGAGATATTGAGTATGCAGTGGGTGATAAGGTATTCCTCAAAGTTTCTCCTTGGAAGAGGTTTATGAGATTTGGTAGAAAGGGGAAACTGAGTCCTCATTTCATTGGATAATATGAAATTATGGAAAGAGTGGGTCCTTTGGCATATCGGTTAGCATTACCTCTAGAGCTAAAAAGGATACACAGTGTCTTCCATGTGTCCATGTTAAGGAGGTACAGATCTGACCCATCTCATGTACTATCAGCTAAAGAGATTAAGGTAAATCCAAGCCTCTCATATGAGGAAGAACCCATAGAAATTATGGCATATAAGGTGAAACAACTGAGGAATAAATAGATACACCTAGCTAAAGTGCTGCGGAACCATCATACAGGCCAGGAAGCTACTTGGGAACGTGAGGAGAACATGAGGAGACAGCACCCACCGCTGTTCACGAACTGATGGCAGGTAAAATTTTGAGACGAAATTTATTTTAAGGGGGGGAGAATTGCAACACCCCTATGTTCGGTAGTGCGTTCTACTGTTTCGATGACCAGTGTCTGTCCGGACAGCTAAAATTTCTAGAACTATATTTAAAAGTTAGTGAGGAGACATAAAATAAGGAAATACAAGAAAATTAAATACAAGAAAAACAAAAGAAAAATAATAGCAATGAAATGTAACCAAGTTAAATGAGCCGAAAACCATAGCGATGGGTGACCGCATCGGGAAGTTACGGCGTGGACCGTTGACTAGCCCTGGACAGCGGGAAACCCTGAAAAATAATTTTAAGAGTTAAATAAACGTTTATTGAAGTATAAATGTCATTAGAAATATAAAAAAAATTAAGTAATTAGTACAAAGAAAAATGAGAAATCGAGAAAACGACAAAACTCGGTGTTACCGAAAAATCGGGAATGCAACCCGAATAGGGGCATTGTAGTCATTTGACACTCCGAGATGCCTTTTGACCTAAATGTCCATTAAAAATAAATGATATTACACTTGAAAAATGTCATGAAAAATGAAAATGGTGGTACATAATCTAAATAGTAAAAGAAAAGAGGTTAAATGTGGGAAATTGGAAACTTTAGATTAAACAAATCATAAACTCACCTTAGTGCTCCACTAACATCACCTAAGTGGACTTGTAATCAGCCTTTGGACAGAAAATTCTGTCATCTTCAACCTTGGGCCATCCAGCCGAAATCAACATTGAGAGAAAACTCCATAGCCGTCCATGGTGAGAGCTCCATGCAAGCATGTTCTAGCCACTTTTTCCACTAGGTTCCTTCATTAACTTTGCTCCTCACATTTCAAGGAAGAGTTTGATAGCAATTTTAAGAAGTTTAGTGAGGTTTTGATCAATCTTCAAAAGTGGTAAGTGAGTGTTTTCAAGTCTTGTTTCATTAAAAGTGTAACCAAAGTTGTGGGTAGTTGATTTATGGAAGAATTTTTGATGTTTGATGATTGAATGGTGATACACCATTTCGGCAGCCATGGAGATTCAGTATATTTAGCTTGTTTTTACTTGTTTATGGTTGTTTAAGATGTTGGTATAAGTGTTTATGTATATAGAAATAATTTGGATAATGTATACTAAGTGTAGGTGTGATAATGCACTTGATTTTGGAAGCTTGGAAGCTATTTGAGGAAGATGTGCAAATCGGCAACTTTAAAGTGTAGTTTAAAATGTGTTGTTTCATGGTTTGGTTTATTGAATTATGTTGTTATTGATGGCAGCATGTATATGTGTATAATGGTTTGGAATTGAGTATGTAAATGGGGTATGTTCATGTGGTTAAATGGTGTAAATGGACTTTGGAAAATTTTGTATTATAGTGTGCATATTGAGAATGGTTACATGCTGTCCAAAATGACCAAAATGTGTTGTTAAATGTGTTAATGGTAACGTACAAACTAGAATTGGCATGAAGGAAGTAATTTGGTAAGTGTTGAATATGTAATTCATAAGTGATGAGGAGTGTGTAGTAGGGCAGTGTATGTTTTGGCTTAGAACCTTAAGTGTGTGACTCCAATTGGTATGAGACCAATTGGAGGTGAAACTAAGCACAAAATGTACTAACTTTCATGAAGGAAGCTTGCCTAAATTCTACCTAGAAGGTGACTTGAAAAATGACCAAATCCGTATTAGTGACTTAAAAGCCTGAAAATTGACCATTTGGGAAGTAGTTAGTGTTTTGACCATAACTTATTCAAAACAGGTCCAATTGACCTGAAATTTTTACCATGAATAGTCTAGACATATATCTACAATTCTTATGAAGATACCAAAGCCCAGAATTGGCTAGAACCAAGCCAAATAGCTTGCACAAGTTCAGGTACCAAAACTGGCCGAACCAAAAGTGACATAAAAATGACCTAAAGTTACTATTTTGGTGCATTCTGTCCAGCATTGGTAAATTGACCATAACTTGGTCTACACAACTCAAAATGACCTGAAAATTTGCTCCGCGTGCAATAAGACATAGACCTACAAGTTTGTAGTTTGGACTAAAACCTAAAAACCAAGGGAACTAGGTCGTCTGGCCAGGTCAAAATAGTACACCGAAATCTGATAAATTACAATAAAATGTAATACACTTGGTAATGAAATTAGTAATATATACCAACACTAAAGGGATATAAAATGTGACATATTGGTAGCATTAAACCTAATTCACCTAGAGTGCATTAAGGGTCAACATTTTAGGTTGACTAAGGAAAATAATAGAATTCAATAAATTAATTAATAAGCCTTATTATTAGAGACAGTTTAAATGAGTACTGAAACACTTCAAATTGTGTGTTTCAGCTAGCAAAGACTCAGGAAAAGGGAAGGAAACACTGAGTCAGGGCCAAGAGTTATGACTATTTCTTTTGAGGTTTGTGCACAACAGTTATTTCTTTTGAATTTTTCAATTGAAATAAATTATGACTATTTGTATGTTATTGTTTTAAATTGTGGAAAATTGTTTGAATGGATATTTGATGGATACTTATTGATTGAAAAACAATGCAAATGGTTTGAAACCATAGCTATCATGTATATTGATTGAATTCCTTGCTAGCTTGTCTAGTGGGACGAATTGACTTTGAATTCCCTCTCTAGCTGAAGTGTTGAGGTGTGTGCCTATTGAGGACGAATGGATTGAGTACTCATATTTTTGCCAACTAGCTATGTATGTTATTCCTCACTAGCCATTGGCTTTTGGGATGATTTGAAGTTTGGAACATGATTAAGCTGTGTGTGTTATTTATTGATATTTATTGTGATATTGTGAAATAGAGTTTAAATTCTTTATGACATTCACTGTCTTTGAATTTAACTATGGTTTTAAGTATCTACTATTTATACGACTTATGATTTGTGATTTAAAGTTGCATTTTGTTAATATTGTGCACCACTGAGACATTGGCTCAGCGATAGCTTTCATTCTTTATCGCAGTAGAGTGACGATGCAGGCGTGAGACTAGGTCGCTAGTGCTACATTGAGAGTTCATCGGGTATATTGAGTATACCATATTTTACATTTTGTATTATAATGTATGTTTACTGTATGTATATATTATTCTTGGTTTTGAGCAATTGTCAATTAAAATTGTACATTGAAGTTGTAAACTAAATTTGTAAATTATTTTGGCTTGTAAATATTGTGATATATTTCTTTTATCTTAGCTTTTGAAAACACTGGATAATTATTATGGATTTGAGTTGACAAATGTTGTGAAACTTATTGTGTTGATTAGATATTGGAGTTTGGGGATTAAACAAAATATTGGAAGTGCTTTTTATAGGTTTTTGAAGAACTGTTTTATTCAAAATACAGATGGCACTCTGCCAAAATTTTTACAGAAATTATTAATTCTTCAAATGTGTTATCTAGTTTCACTTCAGTAAAAAAGAAAAAAATTAACACCTGTAAATAGTGCTCACCACTATAAAAAGAAGTAAGAAAAGGTTTAAAATCCCTTGTAGTGTATTTAATGGGTTATTAGTAGGTAAAGTTTGGTAATTTATTAGGTATACTACGAGATCATGTTATGCCTTACAGAGGGGTAAGGTGTGACAACCTTTATCCGCATCTAAGGTAACTATATTACTATAACTTACTTTTTGGTCCTCTTGCTTTACTTAATTAGGCTTACTAATTAACTTTACAAATTCTTGTGTGCTAGCAAATACTTTTCACTGACAAACTCTTTTGAAATTAATTTTAAAAAGACTAGTCACTAACATATCAAAAAAAAAAATTTTTTTTTTACACATACACATATCTTAGTTAAGAATCGAGAAAATAACAGCAACCATGTCAGAAGTCTCATCCTCGTCCCTCTGTCGCATAGTGTATACTCTCACTGGAGCATCACCTTGTCCTGGTTGATTCACAGTACTCTGATTTCCAAGTGTACTACCCCTACCTCTGCCTCTGCCTCTACCAACTGCTGGTGAACTCTTCGGGGTGGAAACTTGGGTTGATCCTTCTAACGTGGTAAATGATCCATAACAGCATGGACTTACGCAATCCTTAACAAAATGACCAGTCCCTCCACAATTAAAACATGCTCGTATAGCTCTATAACATACTCCACTATGTGGTTTACCACAAGTCTCACAAAGTCGATCTAACAGCATATTTCTGTGTGTCTGTTGAGTTTGCTGAGATGATCGAGATGGCTTTTGTCTAGAAGATCTACCTCTACCCGATTCGCGTGAGCTAGATCCTCCAAAATGTTTTCTCTTCCCCAAACCAGTAGCTTTTTCTATTTTCTCTTTCTCTTCTGTACTTTTTTTCACTATTCCTTCTGATTCTATCTTTTCTAGTTCTAGGGCTTGTGAAATCGATTCAAAAAAATTCTGGTATCGGAACCCCACCACTTGCATTCTCAAGCTAGGTCTCAACCCAGCTTTAAACCTCTGACATCGGTCTCTAGGGGTGGTGACCAAACTTCTGGCATAGTGGCTTAGTCGAGAGAAATCTTGCTCATACTCTACTACAGTTCTGTCCCCTTGCTTCAAACTTAAAAACTCTTGTAGCTTCATGTCTACATAAGTATCGGGGACCCACTTTTGCCAAAATTCCCTTAAAAAGTCTACCCAAGTGAGGACTTGTGGCTCTACCAGGCTGTGGGGGATGGTCTTCCACCACTCATATGCATCTCCTTGCAGAAGTGATACTGAATATTCGAACTTTAACTCTTCAGCACACTGTAGTTTTCTAAAAACCCATTCCATCCTTTCTAACCACTGTTCTGCTTCCAGTGGATCCACTATTCCTTTGAATTCTGTAGCCCCAAATTTCATTAACTTCTCATATTGCTGAGCTAGAGGCTGTGATTGTGCTACAGGTGCTTGCATCTGAGCTTGTGGTGGCACATTTCTCGCCATTTGTTGAAAGAATGCAGCCATCTGCTGTGCAAACTGAGCAGGGAATTGCGGTGCTTGAGGAGGAGTTAGAGTGGCTGACCCACTCACATTGCTGGGGCTTTTCCTCGGGCCTCAGCCTCGATAGATTGCTCTACGGAATGATCTCCCTCTTCCATTCCATTTTCTAGAAACTTTCTACTTCCTGAGATCAAACACAAGGAAGTTGACCTCCATTAGTGCGTATTCATGATGTAAATATGTCATATGTATCAATTAAAGACACTTGAGTAATTGTACTTATCAAAGAAATATTCACATACATAGTCAAAATTTATTGCAAAACTATGCTCTGATACCACTAAACATGTCACACCCTACCCCTTAGTAAGATGTAACATGATCCCGTAGTACATCTAACGATTTACCGTACTTCACCTACCGGTAACCCGTTAAATATACTACAAGGGATTTTAAAACCTTTTTCTTACATTTTGGAAGTGGTGAGCATTTTGGTAGGAAATAAAAAACATTTAATTGAAATTTGAAAACTAGTTAAGATTTTTATCCCATTTTATTTTTCCGCAAATTTTATAAAAATTTCGACAGAGTGCCGTCTGTATTTGGGAAAAATAGTTCTTCAAAACCTGTGAAAAGTACTTTCAAATAATTAATTTCAACCCCATTTGCAACCACCAAACTTCAAATCAACAACAATAGCAACACTTCAATTCAAAATCCAAATTTTAAATCAAGAATGGATATCTCAAAATATTTCATAAACTCATGCACATTGCATTTTAAATATTTAATTTACATTCATAAGCTAATTTACAGATGCAAAATCTCAAAAATAATATTATTATACATTGACTGCACAACTGTTCAATCTACCTTAATACATATGACACTAAACCATTTACATCAAAATAATTATAAAGGTATTAATAAATACCCGTACAAAAATTCTTCAACTGTGCTCCTATTTGACTGTAGCAGCTCACTCTGTTGCTATGTCCTTTTCTCTATCTGCAATAGCAAAGAAAGCTATCTCTGAGTATTGAAGGAACGGAAGTGTGAAAAACACAAGTTTATACCATTGAATTTAAAAATTTTCACCTAGGGTCACATGCATCATGCAAGATTTATTTTATCTATTTGATTTCAATGATAAACAACATATTAAAACTCTTTTAATATGTTTTTGGATCTGTATTTGCCATATAAGGATTTAAAATTAATCAGATTAATTTTAGAACCCTAGATTAAATCAAGAACAATTACACTAACCTCTTGATGCATTACAGCGTGCCTGCGCCTTTGAGATTCGTCTTCAGGACACCAGATGTTGCCCCTCTAGCTTGTCCACACCAAAAACACCTATGGCAGCCCTTGAACAACTTCTAAAGCTTTTTCTATTAATTAGAAATTCAAGTTCTGCCTTTTAAGAGATTAGAGATGTAAACAGGACACTAGAAACAATTTCTAGTGTTCTTAATTCAAGAGATTGATGGCTAATCTCTTTGAATTGATGAGATGTCACACCCTACCCCTCTGTAAGGAATAACATGATCCCGTAGTATACCTAATGAATTACCAACTCCATCTACTGATAACCCATTAAATACACTACAAGGGATTTTAAAAACTTTTCTTACTTCTTTTACAGTGGTGAGCACTATTTACAGGTGTTAAAGACTTTGGTGAACTGAAGTGAAACAACTAACTCATTTGATTTATTTGGAATATCTGTAAAAATTTTGGCAAGGTGCCATTTGTATTTTGGACAAAACAGTTCTTCAGAAACCTGTAAAAAGCACTTCAATTATTTTCCAAATCTCAACTCCAACATTTTTCTCAATACAACACATTTCTCAACTCAATTCCATAGAAATTTTTCATGCGAGATAAGGAAATATAATACAATTTTTTATAAGTCAAATAACTCATAATAAATTTACAACTTCAAGGTACAATTTGAATTTACAACTGCTCAAAACCAAAAACAAAATGTACATACAGTGTCATACATTACAGTACAAAATGCAAAATATTGGTATACTCATTATACCAGGTAATCCCTCACTGGATGTATTAGCAGCCTAGTCTGCTGCCCTGTCTGTCTCTCTACCTGCGACAGCAATAAAAAGCTATCGCTGAGACAATGTCTCAGTGGTGCACAACATTAACCAAATACAATTTTAATTCACAATTCATAAATCATATCAATAGTGGATACTTAAAACCATAGTTAAATTCAAGACAATGAATGTCATAAGGAATTTAAACTCCAATTCACAAATTATCAAAATTCATAATAACACAATTTAGTCAAATAGTTTAAGAATACCGTATTGCCAATTCATGCACAATTTGATCAAATAACTGAATAATATCGTTTTGCAAATCAATAACACAATTCAATCAAATAACTGAATAATATCGTTTTACAAATCAATAACACCATTCGTTCAAATAATTGAACAATACAATGTTTCCAATCAATAACACAATTTAGGTCATGACACACATTTTTCCATATATGCCGTGTTGTACACCACGACAAGACATACTCACCCCAATAATCGAAATCAATGAGGGAGGAAGCTAGCTATCTAATGAGAACTCATCCATACTCACCTCGATCGAAGTCAAAGAGGGAGGAACATAATCATACTCACCCTGCATCGATAAGTCAAAGAGGGAGGAATCATCACACTCACCCCATTAATGGAGGAGGAAATAGTATCAGTGTCATGCCAATTGTGAGTCAAAGCAATTCCAAACATTTTATTCAAATGATCCGTAAGAATCCAATAAATTTCCAAAGTTATAATCTCATTCACAAATGGCAATACAATTCGTAATTCATTTCAATTTCCACAAAAACCATTTACAGTGCTCTTCAATCAATAAGTATCCATCAAATACCATTCAAACAGTTTCTCACAGTTTCAAATCATTTACAATACTTTTCAAGCAATAAATATCCATTCAAGTACATTTCCACAATTTAAAACAATAATATACAAGTAGTCATAATTTATTTCAATTGAAAATAATTCAAAAGAAATAGTTGTTGCGCACAAACACAATTTAAAACAATAATATACAAATAGTCAATATTTATTTCAATTGAAAATTTCAAAAGAAATAGCCGTTGTGCACAAACCTCTGATGACTGTCCCACAGTCCGACTCGTGTTTCCTTCCTTTGCTTTGAGTCCTTGTTAATCGAGAAACACAATTTGAAGTGTTTCAAGACTAAATTAAACTGTTCTCTATCGATGGTGTTTGGTAAATAATGCATCGAACTCAATTATTCACTTAATCACCTAATATACCGACCCTCGCTATGCTTTTTAGGTAAATTAGGTTTTAGTGTCGTTAATATGTCTCATTCGATAGGGTTTTAGGTTTGGTACGTTTTACCAAACTCGTTTCTATGTATACTGCGTTTCCTTGCATTTTATTGCAATTTGTCGGATTCCGGGATACTGGTTTGACGTAGCCAGACGATCTAGTTCCCTCAGTTTTCGGGTCTCGGTCAAAACTACAAACTTGTAGATCTAGGTCTTATGGACCGCAGTGCAAAATTTTAGGTCAATCCGAGTTAAGTAGACCAAGTTATGGTCATTATACTATTGCTGGTCAAATGGTACCATTTTAGGTCAATTTTAGGTCAATTTGGTCAACTCTGGTTCGGCCAGTTTTTGGACCCGAACTTGTGCAAGCTTTTGGACTTGCTTCTGGTCATTTCTGGGCTTTAGTGTCTTCATAAGACTTGTAGGTATGGGTCTTAACTATTCTTGGTTAAAATTTCAGGTCAATTGGACCTGGTTTGAGTGAGTTATGGCCCAACACTCACTGCTGCCCAATTGGTCATTTTTCAGGTCCTAATTGCACCTAATCCGAATTGGTCATTTTCTTAGGTCACCTTGCAAGTAGAATTTTGGTATGTTTTCTCAATGAAAGTTGGCACATTTTGTGCCTAGTTTCACCTCCAATTGGTCTCATACCAATTGAGGTTACACATTTAAACTTATTGGCTAAAATGTACACTGCCCTCTTTATGTCTTTCAAACCCCAATTCAAACACACTTTACCTTGCAAAGTTTACTTCCATACCCTACCAATCTGTTTTGGTACATTACCAAAAGCATTTTCTACTTTACATTAACATTATTTTGGGCAGATTACCATTACCCTTAACACACCAAATATAATTCACAATTACAAATTCTAAGTACCATTACATACACACCTAACCATTACAAATCTTACATACACTTTACAATATCAATCTACATACATATCCATCAATCCTTCTAGGTCAATATTCTGCCTACACTTCCATGAATACATACATTTACTCAAGTATTCCCAAGCTGCCGAAAATTGTCCTTCAACATCAAAGTGCCCTACAATTTACCAATTCCCATCCAAGTGCATAAATCACCATATATATGTGAAATAATTCACTAGGATATTAAATCACCAAGATCAACATTATTTCTCATCAATTATATGTATAATAAATCATTAAATGCGTGACCCCATGGCTGTCCAAAAATGGCTATCTCAATAACTATTTAAACTTTAAAATTTCCTTCACCAAACTAACACCCATTACATGAACATAAAGTTTAACAAAGGAATTCTCAAAAATGTAAACTTACCTTTGATTGTAATTTGCTAAACCTTCACCAAACTTCTCAAATTTGGTATCAATATCTTCCTTGTGATGTGTAGACCATTTTTGATGAAGGAACTCAAGTGATTAGAAGTGAAATGAGTGGTTAGATGAGCTTGCATGAAAAATGGCCATGGTGGTTCCCATTTTCTTCAATTCGGCAATGTTTATGAAATGAGGAAGATGAACATTCTGATGGGTTTAGTGGACTTACATCAGCCACATTTTATGTTTAATTTAATCCTTTAGTGGTCCACTTACTCATTTAATTATATAATAATGCTTAAATGTGTTATTTACACATTTTTCACTCCATTTTTGGCTATTTACTTTATGTACCACCAAATTAATTTTTCATTTCATTTTCTAAGTGTAATATTATTTATTTTTAATGGACATTTAGGTCAAAAGACACTTCGAGATATCAAATGACCATAATGCCCCTGTTCAGGTGGCATTCCCGATTTTTCGGTATTACCGGGTTTTGTCTGTTTTTCGATTTCTCACTTTTCTTTGTACTAATTATTTAATTTTTCTTTAATCTTTCTAATGAGATTTATACTTCAATAAGGGTCTATTTATGTCCTAAAAATGTTTTCCAGGGTTCCCCGCAGTCCAGGGCCAGTCAACGGTCCACGCTGTGACTTCCCGGTGCGGTCACCCATCGCTAGGTTTTTCGGCTCGCTTATTCGGTTACATTTCTTTGCTATGATTTTTCCTTTGTTTTTCTTGTATTTTCTTTTCTTGTATTTCATTATTTATATCTCCTCATCCATATTGAAGTGTAGTTCTAGGCTTCCTAGCCGTCCGGACAGCACTGGTCACCGGAGCAGTAGAACGCACTACCGAACTTAGGGGTGTTACAATTCTCCCCCCCTTAAATAAATTTCATCCACGAAATTTTTACCCAGTAGCCATCTTACAATAGTCATACGTTTATTTCTCCTTTCTATATGATCGTATAATCTTCTTTTTCTCAAATTTGTATAAGACTTTTAACAATCTAATACAGTGTTTACTTTGTTTGGATAACACCAATCTCCTCTTACTATTGTGTTGTCTAATATTTTGGTTCACGTTGCTCCTTGAATGACCCTTGAGGTCATGTTAGAATCATTCATCAGTCATTGGTCCTCTGACCATTCTAGTCCATAGTTTTCCTCACATTTGTAATATTTCTTTGTACACATGAATCAACTGTTCAATTCTCTACTTTCATAACTCTTTTTATCTGTCAATATTCTATAACTTACTTCCTTTTGTACTGAACTATAACCTTTCGATATTTTAACTTTTGAGTTTTAGATCCCTAAGTAGGATTTTCAAACTTATTTCTAACAATTAAATTCTGTCATGGCATAACTATACCAAAACAGATGCCGTTGGCAACTATTCTTGTCTAGGTGTACTATCGGGTAGTACGTAGCTCTATACAATAATCTCAAGTCGATCAGAATCTGCGACTACAAGATAAACATCAAGAACATTGCATAGTTACTACGATACATCCCAATAGATCAAACTTTGTTATCTTTTATTCTTTTTGAATTCACTGATATTCGAATCTTATTCTGATTACAATATCCATTAGCAATTTCTAACAGTAACCTCCTTGCCCTCATCTAGAGCAATTCCATTACTGCATCTTACTTTTACGTCCTCTTGCCTTACATTAAGTAGGCTCGCCAATTAGCTTTATAATTTATGGTGTGTTAGAAAATACTTTTCGCCGATAAACTCTTTCAAAAGTAATTTCACTTATTATCACAATCCTTATCTCAAGGACTAATCACTAATGCATCAAAATTTATTCCCCTGTAAAGGAATAACAACAGAACATGTAATTCTAACACTAACATAAAAGTATGCAAACTCCAAGTCAAACAATACATATATATATATATATCTTAGTTGCTAATTGAGAAAGTACCAGCAATGATGTCAAAAGTCTCAGTCTCTTTTCTGTCGTATAGCGTATACTCTAGTTGAAGCATCACCCTGTTTTGGGCTGATTCACAGTAGTCTGACTTCTAGGTGTACTACCCCTACCTCTACCTTTGCCTCTACTAACTGATGGTGAACTCTTTGGGGTAGAAACTTGGGTTGATCCCTTTGGTGTAGTAAATGATCCAGAACGACCTG